>NC_137071.1:22472798-22914379 GCF_951640355.1 Cnephaeus nilssonii
AAAATAAATGGATGAATAAAATAAAAGCAGAGACAAAGAAGCATGGAACAGAGTGAGGAATTTCAGAGGAAAAGCAGGAGGGGGTGTGGATGGGAATGATTAACCAGGGAACTTCTATGCATATATACTAGTAAATAATCCAATGTACAGATAATAGAGTGGTGAAGGCCTTGGAGAGGTGGGTATGGGATGGAGGGATCAATGGGAAAAAAACACAAACATACAAAAGGAACATCTGTAATACTTTCAACAATAAATTTAGGAAGAAACATAAAATGTGAAACTTGTTAATTGGATATTTTAAAATATCAGTAATGCATTTGCATATGCAACATTTTTTGTTCTTTGTGTGTATTATATGTTTTTCTCATAAGCTATAACAACATAAATAGCCCAAGGACAATTTAGAGAGCCTTTATTATTATTATTTAATATATATATTTTATTGATTTTAGAGAGGAAGGGAGAGGGAGAGATAGAAACATCAATGATGAGAATCATTGATCCGCTGCCTCCTGCATGCCCCCTAGTGGGGATTGAGCCCGCAATGCAGCATGTGCCCTTGACCTTAATTGAATGTGGGATCCTTCCTTCCACTGAGCCGAACTGGCTAGGGCTAAAGGGCCTTTAAATCCTTGATTGAAAATGTGACATAAGCATCTTCAGTTTATTGCTATATAAAAGGTGCTTCTGATTTTACTTATTGAAAAATTTGTGTTTTCCTTTTGTGTTTTCTCTGAACCCTGAAAATATTGTAAGCTCCCATTAGAGAAAGTAGTAACTTCACATGTGTAATCATATTAACAACCTCTTTTCTTCTCCAGTAATAGTGTCATAGGCTAAAAAGTTGCATATCCACTTTTTCTTCATTGAATGAAATTGGCTTTTGACTCCTCTAATTACATGATAATTAAATGAGATGTCTGTTTCCAAGCAGTATGTTTCTTTTGCTTGTCCATTTGTTTATTGTTGTTTGGATCACTGCAAACACATTAAAACTGGATGCTGATGAAAAAAGCTGAGTTCTGACTGTCATACTAGAAGACCAAGCTTGCTGGCTGCAGATGCCATTTTCACTGAGTCTTTCGAGTATAGACTGTTCTCTTCTGTAGTTCTAATAGTGGAGAAGGGCACAAAATAAGAATAGAGCTACAGTTGTTTAATAATTATTTAATAATTATTATTCACCTTATGAACTACAGATAAGAAGTTTTCTTACAGACCCTGGGAAATTAGAGGCTGAAACAAGGCTGTGAAAAGATAAGATGCTTCAATGGGTCCATTACTCAGAAAAGAAATACATTTTGAGAACAGACCAAGGACAGGACATTCTTTGATTTGGTTGCTGTGCTCAGACCCTGACTCCCTCCAGGAGTTTGCCTCAGGAACTGACCATTCTTCATTCCCAGGAAGGGCCTGAGCTGTTTGTAACACCATAGAAAATTAGCCACCTTGTTATCAGACTTTGAGCTCCTAAAGGCCAGACTGCAGACCCTTCCTTCCCCTTTTCCTGATACACTTGTAGCTCACAGCTGCACGTAGCTATCTTCTCTGATGCCCATATATGATTAGCCAACAGGCTTGGGGGGTCAGAATTTCCAGGGTAACCAACTGCTCTCCCCATACTGCCAGCATTATTGGAATAAAATATGATTCAACCCTGTCTCTGCTTAATTTGCCTCAAGTAGTGATGGGCAGCCTCAGAACCATTGTGTCCAGTTTCATTTCTTTCTCCAAGACATGTTTTTCTCTTAGAATCAGATAACACCTTTCAGAAGGTAGAAAATGATGAGTAAAGGCTTTCACCTCCAATCACCACTTATATCAGATGGCTGCATTGATGCCACAATATAATAGGGAAAAGTTCTCAATTAAATCTATCAACACTTTGTCACATGAAGTAGGATTTTAGCTGCATTTTTATTCTTTCTTTGAGAACTAAATAAATTTAGCTAATATTCTAGATGTTGGTTCTATAAAAGTCTACATTTAATTTACATGTCCCAATTCTGGATAAAGGACTTGGGCCAATTATTAAAGAAACCAGGAACAATATGGTTCAGTATTTTATGTTAGGTTTTCACAGTACTCATATAGAAGACCCAGGAATCTCATTTATATAACAGGAAGTGATTTAATAAGCCTAGCTCCTAATGACAATGCATTCCAGGAAATGTACACTTGTGATCTTTGCCTTCAACAATTTGCAAATGGTTTTAATATGCCCGAGAGTGCTGTTCTTGACATTGTTCAGTGTAAGAAAACGGAAGCAGCTGGTACTATTGTGTATGCTTCAGATCACAAGAAAATGAGAGTATATCCTGTTTCCACTATATCCAGAAAATATCTATTGAATCTCACAAAAGTAGGAGCCAAATTATTTTGAAGACTGTTGGTTTCTCCTTATTATAATGAGACTAGCGGCCTGGTGCACAAAATTCGTGCACGGGGGTGGGGGGTGGGGCAGGGGTGTGTGTGTGTCCCTCAGCCCAGCCTGCACCCTCTCCAATCTGGGACCCCACGAGGGATGTCCGACTGCCCGTTTAGGCCCGAGCCTGACATTCCTCTCACAATCCAGGACTGCTGGCTCCCAACCGATTGCCTGCCTGCCTGCCAGACTGATCACCCCCTAACCACTGTCTTGCCAGCCTGATTGACGCCTAACTGCTCCCCTGCCATCCCAAATGCCCCTAACTGCCCTCCCCTGCTGGCCTGGTCACCCTTAACTGCACTCCCCTGCCAGCCTGGTTGCCCCTAACTGTCCTCCCCTGCAGGCCTGGTTGCCCCCAACTGCCCTACCCTGCTGGCCCAGTCAGTCCTAACTGCCCTCCCTTGCCAGCCTGGTCGCCCCTAACTGCCCTCCCCTGTTGGCCTGGTCACCCCCAACTGCCCTCCCCTGCTGTCCCGGTCACCCCTAACTTCCCTCCCTTGTCAGCCTGGTTGCCCCCAACTGCCCTCCCCTGCAGGCCTGATCCCCCCAACTGTCCTCCCCTGCCAGCCATCTTGTGGTGGCCATCATGTGTCCACATGGGGGCAGCCATCTTCGACCACATAGGGGCACCCATCTTGTGTTGGAGTGATGGTCAATTTGCATATTACCTGTTTATTATATAGGATATAATACTATGACTCCAGAGTTTATTTCACTTCTGGAGAGTCCGGCAATTTGGGAAAGCTAGTAAGAAAGCATTATTAAGTCACAAGTAAAACAACATGCCAATAATCTGAGCTCTAAACAGTCATGGTTCTCCTACCTTCTCTTTTAGTAAAGCACAGATGTTACATTTTGTAACAAACCTTCTGTGGTAATTTATTTGAGAACTAGAGGCCTGGTGCACAAATTCGTGCACAGGTGGGGTTCCCCAGCCTGGCTGGTGATCTAGCCCAATGGGGGCTGGCAAGCCAGGAGGGAGGGATCACGGGAGGTTGGCTGTGGGAGCACACTGTCCACCAGGGGGCAGATCCTGCATTGAGTGTCTTCCCCCTGGTGGTCAGTGCGCGTCATCACTACCTGACAGTTGTCTGGTCATCCGGTAGTCCGGTCGTCCAGTCATCTGGTCATAATGGTCGCTTAGGCTTTTATATATATAGATAAACAACTGGCAGTTTCACTGAAGCAAATTTACCTGCTTTTGATTAGTAATGCTTAGCATTTTAGGAGCATGGAAGCAAACATGGGAGGAAGCAATCATACAATCATTGTTACTTCATGGACATACTAAGGGAAATTACTTAAATTAAGGTTTATAGCTAAATCCATTCTCACACCTCCCAATAGATTTCATACTGAGGCCCTTCAACCCAGCTAAGGAAGTAACGTGGTGTTTTGTAAAGCATTGACTTGTAAAAGCCAGAAAATCCACAGGAGATGCTTGATGGTTGGTGAATTATTGAAATAAGATATAGAAAGAAAAAATAGGGTTATTTTAGCATCAGTTCTTAAAAGAGTACAACATGTTGCTGCAGTTTGACTTTCAGTACAATGAATCAAAACAGGATAATAGTATCTGGGTTATTATTCCTATGGCAAAAAGCTGGCAGGAAAGGATTAAAAAAAAGTAGGTAGCAGGAACAAAGTTAGGCTTTCCAAGTAACATCAGATAAAATAGAATTAATTAATACTAACTCCATTTTTAGAATCACCTGGAGAGTTGCTAATAATGCCTGGACATGGATACAGACAAATAAATGCATATATCCAGGGTTGGTCATGAGCATGTGCAGTCACAGTTGAGAATCATTAATTTAAATGATCATAATGTTTTTTTCTATTATATACTTCTGATAGGGAAATATTAAATTAATTGTTTAAAATATTTTCTCTACCAAAGAGGATTTGCAAAGTTTAAGAATATTTACTTAATAGAGCAATACTATGCTAAAACATATTTAACATATGATCAACTTGCTTGGCACCTGATATAAACTCAATAAATGTTCTTTTCATTTTTATTTTTCAGTAAGTCTCTATTTAGAGATACATACATACACGAACACATATACATAGTAGTGACATGACACTAAATAAGTATGACTATTTTTTTTTCATGGAAACATGTCATTTTATTATTATTTGAATAACAACCAATTGTTTTCCCACAAAAAAAAATTTGATTTCAGTTTTAACAGTCTTTTCTAAGATTTTATTTGCAGTTATAAAAAGAGTAAGACATCTGTATCATAATATTTTTGGTTGCAAGTAACAAAAAAACTTTTAACAAAGATAACACTTATTAGCTCAACATTCTGAAAATTCCAAAGGTGTTCATGTTGTACATTGGTAGGGATGGCTTCAAGTTAGACTTTATTCAGCAGAGTAATGTCACTAAAAGCAAATTTATTTGTGTGTATTCACTCTCCTATTCCTGGAACTAACTCCCCTAGCTCTTTCAAGATGGCTGCCAATAAAACCTGGGCCAGAGGCTTCCTAGTTCTTATTCAGTGAGCAAGTGAGAACTTCTCTTCTTCCAACCATAAAACAAAATCCTGGGCAACACTTTATTTAGAGTAACTAGGTCATATCACATGTTCACCAATAACCAATATTTTATTGAAAGAAGATGGAGTTATGCTGATTGGTTTGGGTAGGCAGAGAACTGGAACTGGGTGAAGGATGGGTGGGATGGGGATAGCTAGTGATATGGTTGCCTACTGTGTGTATGTGTGTCATAGGAGTGGTAGTCGTATTGGTGATAATGGTAAACAGGTACATTCCAGGGAAAACAATCATCAATGTCTACTACACTGATCAAAATAACCTATTTTAAACAACTCATCAAACAAGGATTAATAAACCAGAATTCATGAATATGTTGTTAGGCATATCCTGTACCTTTCCCCTGAACTCAGTTTCTCCCCTGTGCTCAGCACTTTTTCATTGTGCCCCACTTAGGGCTCCTGTCCTCTCTGCAGTTTTCCTGTTATTCTCATGTCAGGTGTCATAAGAGACAGGTAAGCAGCCAAGAAAAGCAGCTCTAGACCCTGCTTTCCACAACTACCTGCACCTGCATCTGGCTTAACTATTCACCTGGACCCACATAAGAGCCATATAAATACCCCATCCTCCCTGCTCTTGCTTGCAGACACCACTTTGGCTGACACCTTGCTTTTAATTTCATTCGGCCTTGTTCCTCTTGGCATCAACCTAACATATGTATGAATATTTTTATTGTACAACATGTATGATTATTTTATTACATGGAATGAATATGCAACAACAGTTACTTTTATAGATTCATTGAGGATGTAAGGTATTCAACACAACACTATATTTTTTTAATGTTTCATTTCTTAAGATTTTTTTAAATTGATTTTTAAATAGAGAGGAAGGGAGAGGGAGAGAGAGAAACATGGATATAAGAGCAAAACATCCATCAGCTGCCTCTTGCATGCCCCCTACTGGGGATTAAGCCCAAAACCTAGGCAGGTACCCTGATCAGGAATAGAACCTGCAAACTTTGGATGCATAGGACAATAAGCAACTGAGACACACTGGCCAGGGCTATAAAAATTTATAAATCCACATCAACTATACTTTTGAGTAAATTAAAAATAAATTTTGCAGCCACAACATCACCTGTATTCAAATACCAGAGGCACAGTGCATGAAATTCGTGCATTCAGGGGGGGTCCCTCAGCCCAAATTGCGAGAGGGTACAGGCCAGGCCGAGGGACCCCACTGGTGCTGGAGGGACCGCGGGAGGGCTCCAGGGCATGTCTGGCCTGTCTTGCTGTGTCCTGATCTGCTGGACCCCAGTAGCAAGCTAACCTATCAGTTGGATTGGAACGTTTTCCCCCTGGTGGTCAGTGCACATCATAGCAAGTGGTTGAGCAGCCTTAGCATATCATTAGCATATTATGCTTTGATTGGTTGAACAGATGATCGGACGACTGGACACATAGCATATTGGGCTTTTATTATATAGGCTTACACTGGAGATAATATATATAATTGAGAGGTTCCTTAAGTTTCTCACCCCAAGATGCTCATAGTGTTTCAATAATATTTTCATGTGGGATCCTAGGTGAAAATAAATATGTAAGAGTTCTGATTATTGAGTTTTTAGGTTCAAACAACTTACTAGGTATTTTTATGCTAATGATTTAGTAAAAGCCATTAGGAATATATATACAAATATATAAATTGGAAGAAAAATAAAACTTTGATTTAACATATAAATGACCATAAGATGTATTTGCCTTTGCACACTGCATACCTCAAACCTTGGAATCCATTTGGATACCATCACCCTCATTTCTTGACCTGCATTGATTTTTGTACAGTACTTACATTTTATCAGAGCAACTATAAAAATCCAGCTTCACAAAGATATAATATTGAAAGACACCAAAGTTTTTCCTTATGCAATATTGATTTTAAGGTGGTTATTTATTTATTTTTTTAACAAATCTTTATTTTTAATTTATTTTATTTTATTATTTATTTTATTATTATTTTTTAAAATTTCTTTATTGATTAAGGTATCACATATTTGTCCTCATCCCCCCATTCCCATCCCAAACCCCTCCCCATGCATGCCCCCACCCCCCTGTTGTCTGTGACCACTGGTTAGGCTTATATGCATGCATATAAGTCCTTTGGTTGATCTCTCCCCCTTATCCCCACCCTCCCCTACCTTCCCTCTGAGGTTTGACAGTCTGATCAATGCTTCCCTGTCTCCAGGTCTGTTTTTGTTCATCAGTTTATGTTGTTCATTATTTCCCCTAGATGAGTGAGATCATGTGATACTAGAAATACACTTATAACAACTGAAAATGAGACAAGCAATAATAGTTATGCTGAGAGGCAAATGAATCTGTCCGTAGTGAGTTTCTTTCTGGGCCAACAGTTCTTTTGAGTCCCAATTTCAATGTCAAACAGTTCCTTATGTGTACATGTCAGCAATGATATTTCAGTTCTGGATAGTGGACAAATGGTTGTAATGCAGGTCTGACCCTCTCTGGTTTGGTCCTGGGCAACCTGCAGTGATGCACAGCTGCTGACTGCTAGTATGGCAAAGCGTCGTCAGCGTCTTCCATCTCTGGACTGTTTCTCTTCTGTTTTCATGGCTGGAGCAGTCCTGTCAATTCCTTTCTGTTGCAGGAATCCACATGGTCTTGCAGTTGTTTTCTGATAATATACAAACATATTCTCGAACAAAAGTTAACAAAGGAATCTTTCCTATAAATTTGACTTGGGATCCTTTTTCATTTTTTGCCCAAATGATTTTCCTTTGGCTTGTTTTGACACCATGTGTGTTTTTCATGGGTGTCTTGCTGTTAGCATTACAAATGAAAGTTAATTTTCTAAAGTAAAAATTTTCTAGATGTAATTTACTTACAGGATATTTTTCCTTACATGATATTCTTCTACTATCCCCCCTTTTTTGATTTAAATATTAGGAGGCTTTTGGAAATTTTATAATATAGTCTTGATAGCTTTTAAATTTTAATTTTTTTGCACTAAAATATGACTACTTTAGGTTCATTACATGTTACGCAATTTTACCATGAGATGAACTACCAATAAAAATTTTAGTTAACACTTTAGGAACAGCTTTTTGTCCAGTACAATTAATTTTTCTAGAATATTTGCTTATTTCAACTAGCCAGATTAAATTAGTCTGAAAACTTGACTACTATTTTACGGTCAAATTTATTAGTCTAACAACAAACGTATTTTACCCTGTAAATATTAGTGGAAAGGATTATTTGCCTTCTTGAGTAGGCCCTGAGCATTCCTGGTGGTAGGCTGGATTTAGATATTGTAAACCCACTTCCCCACACCATGGGTACAAGACAACTCAAGTCTTGTTGCAGTGAGAGGGCAGCTGCTGTCAGCCAAGTCTCTGTCTGTTAACTAGGTCCCAATTTGAGCTGGGAATGAGAAGCGAAGCAGCCATAGGGGCAGGTTACCTCCCTCAGAAGGGGTGAGGGTTCAGGGCCCTGCAAAGTTGGGGGGTGAGGGTTTGTGCCCCACCTCTGTTGACCGCCAAGTTCTCTCTTGATGGCCCCTCTGCAACTGTGCCTGTCTTAGGTTGTTCCTTCCCTGAGGAATCTTACCCGTCTCTGGCAAATCAGCCATCCTCCAGGGCCAAGCAGGGTGATGTGAGGTTCAGTTCTGTCTCCTTGGTAGCCTATGCCCCTGTGGCCTCCATGCCCAGCACCTGCCTTGGGATCCTCTCGCCTGCTGGTGGGACCCCAGCACTGATCACATATCTTGGGGAACCCAGGTTTCTTCTCCAGGGAGGGCCCAGCTCACCCCACTGGGCAAGAAACAGATCCATGGTACCAGCCACCATGAGGCTTCAACCTCTGCATGAACAGAAAGCTCAGGCAATAGCTGTGGGCAATTGGATTGTGAGAAGAGGGTCCCTCTTGGCCAAAAGGGCAAGAGGGCCCAATATAGAATGCTCAAGTGCCTTCCCACGGGGCCCTCTACACAGTGGAAGGGATTAAATCCATTCATGTCCTTTTTAAATTGCTGCCAGACATTCTAAGAATTAGTTTGTAAGTTTGTTTGGGATAATTGTACATTATGCTGTTGTAATTCTAAAATATCAAGAGATGTGTTACCTTTGTCTCCAAGCACCAAAAAGATGATTTTTTATTGATTCTAAAGGGTGGGGGGTACTATTATAAGTAAAAGGCTCCAAAAAAAAAAACATCCATCTTTCCTGCCCAAGAGCTTCAGATAGAAAAAGACCTGTTCCAGAAAGGAAATGTTAACTTATTCACCTTAGCCTAATTTGAATTAAGTATGGTAGATAGGAAGGTGCCAAGCAGGGGTCTGTTAACTAGATCACCCCAGTGTGTCTCATTGTTATTGGAGTTGCCTAACAAAAAATTGCCTGCCATGTATGTTCTGTTCTTCCTCAACTACATGTAAATTGCCCAGTCCCTTTGAAATCTCAGATCCCTACTCTCCCTTGCCATTCTCCTTTGTCCAAAATGACATATATACCCAATTTTGCCTCACTATCATTGGAATTTTCATGCTTATGTGAATTCCCATGCACATCTTAAAATTTTATTCCCCCTTGTTAATCTGTCTCTGTTCATTTGATTAATAGCCCAGCTAGAAATACTTAGAAGGTGGGAGGAAAAGTATTTTTCCCCCATGATATAATCAGTCGAAATTTTATATGATCTAATGAAAAATCTGTGAACTACTTTGTCCTATTAGTTTTTACCTTCTCTGACAGATATTGTTGGACTTCTTTTGAAAATTTAAAACTTCTCTTAGGGTCCTAGGGTATCTTGGTGTACAGTTAGAGTTGTAACAGAAGACAAAATAAAAGTCAGAATTGGAAAGCCAGGTCTCCAAATTAAAAGTACCAGGAGGTGACAGCTAGTATTAAGAAAAAGCAAATTACCATATAAATCTTTCAAATATCTTCTTAATAAGTTAAATACTTGATTTGCATAACAAATTTTTAATTTGTATATTTCTCCAAAAGAACACATTTACAGAAAAAAAAGTGCATAATATGATATAAGTTAATCTTTGGAATTTTAAAAATTCTCCACTATTTCTGTAAATTAGCATTCTATACTCAAGATAACCATGGAATTACAAACTCATTCCAATGAAAAATGGGGAGAGGCCAGTCCAGTAAGAGATGCAAACACATATTACTGTAGGTTCAAAATTTTAGTACACTTCTAACTAAAACAGTATCAATGGCAATAATTGTTGGGACCAGTTAATGCTCTGAATTTAACCCATTGGCTTGATTGACCTATCTCATATTCATGACTAAGGAGATGTTAGAACATAAAAAATTCATCTCCTCTGGACTTCCTCTTACAATGAATGTCTGGTTGTCACAGAATTAGGACAGATAGAGTACTATATTTTTCTCTTAAAAAATAGCAGTAAAAACCAAAGGCTAATGTATCACAGTAAGATTCTAGAAGGAGAAAAATCACTTGTCAGTAAGATATTTTGTGATAAATCTAACAGTAGTGACCTTGTTTGGCTGCTGTATTGTGCAAAAAGAAGAAAAGAAGCCAATCAAAATAGCATGAATGATTAATGTATTTCATACAAAGCCCATGATATCCTTAGAATATATTTGCTAAGGTACTGCAGTGATAAGAAGGCAAACAAATGATAGAATTCAAGTAAGGAGTTTCAGAAGGAGTTCTTAACAGAGACACCTGCAGTTCATTTCTTAGTTTCTGTTAACTATACAAACTGAAGTATTGATACCAGAATACACATTGTGAAGAAAAAATTACATTCAAATTCTAGGTTGAAAATGTGAAAACTGGGGCTATTTAGTAGATTTTATTAATAAAAAATTCTAGAAAAGGATTATGTACTCTGCTTTGCTGACATAAGGCTTAACCATATGATTTGCTTTGGCCAAATTGTATCTGTCACTTTTTAGCATAGATTTTAAACTGACTGGGTGGCTCATCATATCTTCCTTTCCCCTCTGCCACAATAACCAACAATATTCCAGATCGAGGCTGCTCCCTCAATGTAGAGCAGATGGGTACATGGAATTACTGAGCCACTGAGATATTTAGGATGTTTTTCACTGCAACATAAACTAACCTCTTTTGACTGATGCAAGTTATTAGATATTAATATTAGCATAAACTAAATGGTGGGAAATAGAGAAAAGTGAACAAAGGAGCAATTAATTTCACAATGGGTATATGAAGGTTTTATGAGCATATGAAAGAGTGAAGCCTTGAAAATGGAGAAAGGAGGAAAAAAAATGATAATAACTCCATTGTTAGAATCAATGACATCAGACTCAAGTGAATGACCATAGCTGTCATGATTATCCAGAAACAGCCATCGTCATATATTTTATCTGAGCTCAGAATGTTTTAGTTACTTTTTCATAATCACACAGCTAGTAAGGGACAGACACAAAATGCATTGCTTTCAATTATATTACAGTCACATGAACACAAAGTATGAGCATCTGTCTAGTTGTGGCAGTTGCTTAGATCTCCCTTGAAGAGATAAGCTGCTGTGGAGAGTACAGTTAGTTTAGATCCTCCAGCTCCAGTGCCTTCAGGATTCAGGATTTGCGGTAGACATGTGAATCAAGGATAATTTCCCTAGGAAACTTTCCCCTCCCCTTTCTGCCAGTGACTAAGCATTTCTGCCCAATGCAACGTCTCCTCTATGGATATCTTTATTCTGGGGCTTTCTGTTGGAATGCTTAGAATTTCTCAGAGTTGCATTGTGATCTGAAGCTCTTCCAACCTCTTCCTCCTTCTTTCCCCCTCTCCCTTATCAGGTATCATCCCGTATCATGGTCTGAAGGCTTTTGCTGCCCACTTCTGCTCCCTCACCCCTTATCTTACATACGTTTCACCTGTGAATAAAAAGTTCTGAAAATTGTTAAAATGGTAACAAAGACTTTATTCTGAACCTCTGTAATAGATATCAACACTATCACAATAGGGGTGAGAGATTGGACTCAAAGGTACATGTGTACCTTTGTAGTCTTCGGTATTCTTTTGCTTCCAACAGCCAGCAAATCTGGGTATTTTACACAAGATTTCCCTTGGGCTACTGGTGCCTCTTTGCTTTAGTTCACACACAAAGCTGGAAGTACATGGAGATTTACAGTCTCTGTTTGACTGACAGGACATGAAAACCTGTTTTCTTATCTTGGGTCAAGATAACCCTGAGGCTTAACTTTCACTCCAGAGTTATAGGATCAGGTTGAAGTATTACCTTCCACAGGAACTTCTCTGAAATCACATTCTTGCTTGACTTCTTCCATTTGCCTGTCCTGCTTGCCCTGCTCCCTTACCAGTTTCCTGTGGGTTGGAAGCACTACCTTTATAAATCACGTACACAGTATTCCTCCTCTCAAGGTCTGTTTCTAAACCTAAGAAAAGCACTTATTAAATCTAAGTCATAGTGTTAAGCAATAACAATGGCTCTTGTCTTTAGGAAGGTAATTGAAAAATCACAATATTTTGTGCTGTAACACCGCTAATACATATTATGAAATGATATTCCTGAGAAGGGAGTGGTCATCATTAGCAAGTCTCTTCAGGGAAGTTAACATTTAAACAAGTTCTTGAAGAGTGAACGAATGAGTAGGTATCCAGTATAATGAAAAGAAATGAAGGGCATTTAAACAAAGGAAACGGACTCTGCTTTGATGATAGTTTTCTGGAAAGGGATTTTGTAGATTTCATTTTATTCTGGAAGGAGAGCTTCACTGTGAACTATGACAAGGAAAGGACCCCTTCTGAATTATATAGGTGAAACAAGAGAATCAATAACCTCAGAAAGTAAGCCAGATTGGACTAAAAGACACGAGACGAAAAGTCATGTAGCACCCTGTTAACCACTATAGAAATTGCTTAGCCTGTTAGACTTTGGAAAAAATAAATAACCAAGACAGCAGAAATAATAACAACATACAATGAATAAGAGTCACAAGATATGTATATAGCCTCCACCCCTGCACACCAAGATAACCTATTAACATGCATTGTTAAGATGTTTTTCATCCCACAAAATGAAGGCCACCCCACTGCAATCTCGCTGAAACCAGACAACGGGACACCATCAGGGAAGCTGATGACCAGAAGATGAAAATTTAGTGCTTACCTAATCAAGGACCAATCACAGAGACCCACGACCCCAACCCCCTTACTCATGATTACTCATGATTTCTGCTCTATAAAACCTCTTGTCTAAACCATCAGGCAGATTGGATTTTGAGTACTAGCTTTCCCATTTTCCTGGGTGGTGCCATTCATAATAAAACAGTCAAATCTTTCTTCACTACAAAAAAAGCCTGGTGTCATTTTTTTTTAACTCTTCACATAGGCAAGGCAAATTCATACAGAATTAATAGACTTTCATTTAGTGAATAACTATGTAGATTTTCAGTGTAACCAAAGGCACGATTGTGTGCAAAAAAATTTTCCCTGGCAAGCAAGGAAAAACAAATGCCTTTTATATAGGAAAAACAAAACTTTGAAACAGTTAAATGCTTGATAAATAGTTGAAAGTTGCATAAGCTGTTGTAAGCCAAATAGGAATGATTTGATGCTTTTAATTTCAAAGTTAAAAGATATGCATTTTGCATGTTTAGTTCTGTACTGTATTTCTAAAAATCATTGCTCAGCTTATTTTCTTTGAAATGAGAAATCATTTACGGTTTTCCATTGATAATCTTCCTTTTAGAAACATGACTCCCCACTTAATATGTTTAGATTATTTTCAGATTAAAATATCTAATTTAATAAATGGAAATTAGAGATGCATAATAATTATTTATCTAAGACTTAAGTATTAAATATATGGACTAAATATTTGTTTTATTTTTGAGATAACTGATATGCCAGTTACTTGCCAAACACTTCAATATAATTTTATGCACACAATACTGGCACAGACACTGAGAATTTTAAAAAGATGATTTAAATATCAAGTCCAGAGCAGCCTGTCATTTCTCACTGCTTGGTTAAGTAAAACCTGCATAAAGACTTAACTATGAAATATTATATGCTCCTTGATACCTATACTTCAGACATAATAAAATATCAAAAGAATGATTATTAAATCTGAGAGTTTAATTTAGTCTCAACTCATTTCTTTGTACTTAAAGTTGAAAGAATATAATTAAAAATCAGGTTTGATATTTTACTCTACTTATATGCACTTTGCTTCTTTCAAAATAAAAATGATATATAATGCATATAACTTTTATTCACCTCCTTACTGTGACCTAAAAAAATGGTGTTATTTTTTCAATATAAGCTTGAAAAATAGCTCTGACAATTTTCCAATACTGTTCACATACTGCTTTGAAATTTTTCTTTAAGTGTCTTCAAATCAATATTTTTCATTTGGTTCCAGCAAAGATAGCCTTCCCTGCTATTGTGAAAATCACTTCCCTTTGCAAGTAGATTGGCAAAATCTGGATCATGAACAACAGAAGTTCATGAATTTCTAATTTACATTGAAAGGCCCTAAAATATTCTTTGCACATTAAAAAAGCTTTGTAAGTCAAGTAGTATTTTTAACAAAGTTAAAATATCACCAGAATTACTCTTGGAATGCATGGGAAAGTGTTATGTGAAATTATACTGCAATGCTTAGGTACTGTAACCTTGCAGAAACTCCATTTTTTAACATTCTAATTGAACAAGTGGGTTCGGTTGCTTGCTTCAACAAAAGGCAAACTTGTGAAACAGGTGCTGGTACAAAAAGACAGAAGTTTATTCAGGTGCCATGACCTGGGAAAATGTTGGACTCCCATCTCAAAGACCATTTCCCATTCCTGTTCAAGCCAGCAGTTCTTATAGGGATACTAGAGGCCCAGTGCACAAAATTCGTACACGGGGGGGCGGGGTGTCCCTCAGCCTGGCCTGCACCCTCTCCAATCCGGGACCCCAAGGGGGATGTCCGACTGCCTCTCACAATCTGGGACTGCTGGCTCCTAACTGCTTGCCTGCCTGCCTGCCTACCTGATCGCCCCTAACTCCTCTGCCTGCCTGATAGTCCCTAACCACCTCTGCCTGCCTGATCACCCCTAACCACCTCTGCCTGCCTGCCTGCATGATCGCCCCTAACTGCTCCCTGCTGGCCTGATCACCCCTAACTGCCTCTGCCTCACCCCATACCTGGAACCCAGGATTCCCTCCTCTGGCCGGTTGCAGGCACCCAGGACCCAGGCTTCCCTCCCTCTGGCTGACCATAGGCACCCAGGATCCAGGCCAGCTTCGCCCGGGCTGCCCACAGCTGCAGGAGACCATTGGCGGGTGGCTTTTCCTGGGCTGCAGCTGCAGGTGCCCGGGACCATGGGGCAGGAGGCTTGTCCCTCTCCTGGGCTGCAGGCGCAGGTGCAGCCACTGGCGCCCAGAACCATGGGGTGAGCAATTTGTCCCTCTTCTGGGCTGCAGCCTGGCTGGTCCCCGTTCCTCTCTTGTGAGCTCATTTGTGCCTGGCTGGTCCCCATTCCTCTCTCCCCAGTGTTGAGTGTCTGAGCCATTAAGGCGTGATAGCATGAGGGGATGATGACCATTTGCATATTAGCTCTTTATTATATGGGATGGCGGTGAGGACATTTTTTCTATCCAATTATCTTGCTAGCTTTTGGCATTTTGGGCCCTGTCCATTCATCTTTCTAACTTTTGGCACACTCAGTGTAAGAACCTCCCCCTGTGCCATCTTGGCCAATGGGGGAGACTCCCCTGCACTCCCCAACTGTCTTCCTATCAGGTTCAGTGGGGTGTGGGAGGCTGTAGGATCTGCCACTGTCAGGAAGTCCAAAGATACCATAGCCTCAGCTCGCCTCTCAGTGCTGGACACAGGCCGCACATCTAGGGGAGCCAGTTGGAGTCTATAGGGCACACTTGGATCCACATGTGCCTGCATCCTCTGTGCAGCCCCCCACTCAGGCTGGCCCTGTGACTCACTGTTTATGGTAAGAACCTGACCCTTTCTCCTTTCTGTTTACCAACTCCCTTCCTTAAACATGAGCCCTTAGGACAACAGATTCAGGTCTGTATCAACCTGTCTTAAGAACAAAGCCTTAGGTCTGTTGACCATAGAAATAGAATTTTGGTCAAGCTAAAGGTAACATGTTGACTTTAGTTGTGTTCAGCCCCAGGCCTATAAAACCTGAGTGACATATGGACCACACCCTCATGAAACCAGACAGAAAAATACCCTGGCTGATATCAGGACCTGATACAAGGATCAAATACACCCTATCCTGGCCTCAACCAATCAGTAGAGACCATGACCAATCCCAACTCCTTTAGCCACCATGATTAATGTTCCCCCTCCCCCCCCTCCCCCATATAACCCTTCCCCTGGACTTCATCAGAGCGAGCTCCAAGTCTTTGACTAGCTTACATGAGGTTCTGGGATGAGTGCCATTTCCTCAACTAATAAATGCCTGCTTGTGTTTGGGCTTTGATGTTTTGATGCATACAGACAAATGTACCCCTTTAGTCCTGTGGCAGTACTTCATTGAATTTTGTCCTCAAGAGCCATTAGTTTTTACAACTCATCTGAATAATGTTTTATTCTATCAAGTACTCTTATCAACAAATATGTATTGGAGTTGTATACAGTGCAAAATAAACAGAAGTTATATAATTTTTACTTTTAGAACACTTAGTTCTTATTTGGGGAGATACACTGAATAAAAATAATTCTACTAGAGAACTATTAAGTATAAATCTGCACCACTCTAAATTTAATAGTTTATAAAAAAGAAAAATCATTAAAAGCTGACATTTATGGAAAAGTCTCCAGGGGAAGTTGTGGCTCACAGTTGGATGAAAGATGCCTAGGATTTAAGCATAAAAGAAAAGACTATTACCATACTCTTTAAGTTTTCATTTAAAAGAAAATGTCCTTTTCATCTTTAGAGAAAATATTAAAATATTAGTGAAGGGGAGCAGATTTTGCTGCCCTCAAATATGCCTTTTCATAATAAGGATTATCTTGAGCTGGTATTTTTAAAAAATAGCAGACACAGGAGAAGCTCTGAAAACCCAGCAGAAGTTACCCTTTTGTAAATTTATAAGGGATATCTTCATTTGTCAGAGTGTCTCCCCATCTGTACCAAGAAGAGGAGGATGACTAAATTTTTAGAAACTCTTACCAATAGAGAAGACTATTACCTAAATTTGCGTAACAACCTTACCCTTGTTAACTAGGCTTTGCTCCACCACCCCCCAACCTCCCATAACAGGTCTCCCTTCTTCCCCTCCTACCCTCTCAATACCTTTTTTGTGTGTTTAGCTGTATTTAAGGTGATGGCTTGGGCCATTTCTAAGAGTTACCATACTCAGTTTTCCTGGGTGTTGGCCATATATTCAGGAGGTATACATGTTATTGAACTTCTGTCTTTTTTTTTCTTGTTAATTTGTCTTTTATCACAGGGACTCTCAACCAAGAACATAGAATAGTAAAGGAAAAATTATTTTTCTTCCTCTATGATAAAAACATGTTGATTGAAAGAATTCTTATATTGCACTTTCATGCTACAGAGCATCCATCATAATTGAATTAAATAATAATTGTGGAGGTAATTCTGTATGCTATTAAAAATTTTATTAATTTCAGAGAGGAATGAAGAGGAAGAGAGATAGAAACATCAATGATGAGAGAGAATCATTGATCAGCTGCCTCCTGCATGCTCTACACTGGAGATCGAGATGGCAACCTGAGCATGGGCCCTGACTGGGAATCAAACCATGACATCCTGGTTCATAGGTCGATGCTCAATCACTGAGGCATGCTGGCCAGGCAATTCTGTATACCTTTATGCACTATCCCACTAGAATATAGAATCCATAGAACATGAATTGTATCTTTCTTTTCCATTGCATTTAGGTTAAATGCTTTTGAATACCACAAAAGTTCTATCACTTACTCTCAAGTAATGTATTACCATGCCTTTTATAATTACACTAGTGGCCCGGTGCATGAAATTCATGCACATTAAAAGGGTATTAATTAGAGGAAACCAAGATGGTGTCATAGGTAAACACCTGAAATTGCTGCCTCGCACAACCACTTCAAAACTACAACTAAAAGACAAAACGGACATCATCCAGAACCACAGGAATGCTGGCTGAGTGGAAACTCTACAACTAGAAGGAAAGAGGAAAGCACACTGAGACTTAGAGGAGGTGTGGAAGTAAAGTGCAGAGGTACGGAGGCATGCACACGGAAAGGGCTGCCAACTGAGTACGCAGCTATCTTTTTCAATTTTGAGGGAGACACAAGCTCCTGACTGCTCTGAACTCCAGTTCTGGGCAAGACTCTGGGGACCCAGACTCATACGGGAGAAACTGGACTGTCTGGCTTCAGATGGAACTCGAGGGTGGCTTTCTCTCAGAGGTGCTTGCAGCAATTACCGAGGGACACTGAGAACCAGGGGCCTCTTGGGGCAGGGCTAAGGATCAGCCATAGCTGTTTGTTCCACCCTGTTGATTCCCTGAGACCCTGCCCCACCCAAGCTGTGCACAGAGGCTTTTGCATATGAATGGCTTGGCCCTTTGCAATCTAAAATTACCTAACAAACTGCAGCTGGGTCAGAGAGCCCCAGAGCCACCAAAAAAAGGCCCAAGGACACACAGCAGCTTGCATTGCTTCACAGCTGGGCCTCATCTGGGGAACTCCAAACCCCAAACAAAGAAGAGGAATCTGCAGATCACTCCATAGCTCCTGCTGAGTGGCCTCAAGCAGAGGCTAAATTTGAACCTCCTTGGATATCCAAGAGCCAGTGTACCCAGTGGACAGAGTGGGACCATCCAGATTACAACTCCTCAGATCCATAAGGGACACACTCAAGGAGCAGACTCAGTGAGCACCAAGGCCCCACTGAAGCAAGTCTTGCCCCATAAGGGTGTCTCCAGCACAGAAGTTCTCCCATCGTAGACAGAATTGATCCTCACAGCCAATTGGCCTGGAGGTCAATTCCTCCCAGTGATACGAACAACAATGAAGGCTTAACTACAACAAGACTATGCACAAAGGGGTGCACCAAGAGTGTCCACCTCAGGTAATTGGGGAGGCTGAGCCACTGGGCCCAATATGACACCTAGCACACAAAGCCACTCTATCAACACAGAGAAGCAGCCAAAATGCAGAGACAAAGAAACAGGTCACAAATGACAGAAATGGAGGAAATCAAACTACTGGATATAGCGTTCAAAACCATGGTTATAAGGTTTTTCAAGAATCTTCTAGAAATCACCGATAAATTTAGTGAGACCCTTGAGGATATGAAAATGGACCAGCTAGAAATTAAGCATACACTGACTGAAATAAAAAATAATATACAGAGATCCAACAACAGACTAGAGGATCGCAAGAATCAAGTCAAAGATTTGAAATACAAAGAAGCAAAAAACACCCAACCAGAAAAGCAAAAAGAAAAAATAATCCAAAAATATGAATATAGTATAAGGAGCCTCTGGGACAGCTTCAAGTGTACCAACATCTGAATTATGGGGGTGCCAGAAGAAGAGAGAGAGCTAGATATTGAAAACCTATTTGAAGAAATGACAGAAAATTTCCCCTACCTGGTGAAAGAAATAAACTTACAAGTCCAGGAAGCTCAGAGAACCCCAAACAAAAGGAATCCAAAGAGGACCACACCATGACACATCATAATTAAAACGCCAAGAGCAAAAGATAAAGAGGGAATATTAAAAGCAGCAAGAGAAAAACAGTTACCTACAAGAGAGTACCCATACGATTGTCAGATGATTTTTCAACAGAAACTATGCAGGCCAGAAGGGAGTGGCAAGAAATATTCAATGTGATGAATAGCAAGTACCTATAACCAAGATTACTCTACCCAGCAAAGCTATCATTCAGAATTGAAGGTCAGATAAAGAGCTTCACAGATAAGAAAAAGCTAAAGAAGTTCATCACCGCCATACCAGTATTATATGAAACTAGTAGCCCATTTGCAGGAAGAATCCTGCAAGCGGCCACTGCGGCCGTGTGCGCTGCCGCTGCCGCCACCGTTGCGGCCACCGTGCCTGCACCCTCGGGCCGCTGCTGCCAGCCCCGCTCTGCCCCGCTCTGCCCCACTCCGCCCCGCTCCGCCCCGCCCCGCTCCGCCCGGGCTTTCCCTCTGGCAGCCACCTTGCTTTCTGCTTTTCCTCCCTCTTCCTTCTAAGTTGTCTTCAGTCTTCACTCCTCCCTCCCTCAGCGTATGCAAATTAACCGCCATATTTGTTGGGTAATTTGCATACTTTGCCCTGATTGGCTGGTGGGTGTGCCTTTGGCTGGTGGGCATGGCTTTGGCATAGCGAAGGTGCGGTCAATTTGCATATTACTATTTTATTAGGTAGGATTCTGAAAGGTATTCTTTAAGAAGAGGAAGAAGAAAAAGGTAAAGATAAAAATTATGAACAATAAATACATATCTATCAACAAGTGAATCTAAAAATCAAGTGAATAAAAAATCTGATGAACAGAATAAACTGGTGAATATAATAGAATCAGGGGCATAGAAAGGGAGTGGACTGACAATTCTCAGGGGGAAAGAGGTGTTGGGGGTGTGGGAAGAGACTGGACAAAAATTGTACACCTATGGATTTTGGACAGTGGGGGGGTAAGGGCAGATGGTAGGGTGGGAACTGGGTAGAGGGAAGTTATGTGGGGAAACAAAGAGGAATAACTGTAATAATCTGAACAATGAAGATTTATTTAAAAAATAATAAAAATAAATAAATAAAATAAAAGTGTATTAATTAGAGGAAATACTTTAATATTGTTATTTGCCCTTTTTCTATAATAGAAGTGTCAGAAATGAAAGAAAATCAGTAAAATATATATGAAAATCTCCCTCCTGTCAGAGTCTGGGGAGTGCCACGGGACCAGAGTCAAGTCCCTGTCCACCTGCATCTGCCTGGAAATTGAGTGAAACCCATACCCTGCCGGCCCCACCCCCGTCAAGACCTGCAGGGTGGGGGTCGCAGCCTCAGGTCCCCCAGCCTGGCTTCAGGTCCACCGGCCCCAGCACTGGGGCGCAGCCTCAGGTCCCCTGGCCCCAGTGTGAGGGTACAAGGGCATGAGAGGGTGAAGGCGTGAGGGTATGAGGGTGTAATGGCCATTTGCATATTAGCTCTTTATTATATAGGATAGTTTCATCTGCTCATCATAAATTTTTCTCAAAGGTAAATTCCAATGATGGCTATTATTTTGAGTATCTTTGTTAAAATACTCTTTTGGAAAGAAAATTTTCACACTTACAATAAATATTTCTATATTAAAAGCAGTGGCTTTTTACTAGCTGTAAAATTGAAAGTTAATTTCATTTGTTTTCATTATTAAAATTATAATAACAATTTCATTTTTAAAATTATTTTGCTGTTTTAAAATAATATAATAATTGTTATTTTGGGAGCATAGTGAAAAGGTCTTCTGCTTTATGAATTTATTACAAATTAATTGAACTTCAATTCAAGGATCATAGACTAGCAAAATTATCTTAGGGAAGAAGAAAATGCTAAAAGAAATCTAATTTGCTTCTGGTTTTCACCTGCTTCTTCCTACCCCATCCCACAATATTTGCTAATGGGAAACCAGCTCCTTCCAGATCTGAACATTGTATAAAACTAGTTAAATGGCCTAGCTTAAAACTTAAATTGATTTTATTATCTAAATTCTTAAGAGAAAAATTAATTTAAAAAAAGGAGAGTTTGACATCATTTTCTCTTGGTGCCAGGTTAGTACTGCTTTGAAGATTGTGCTTTTACTGCTGACAAACACACAAAACCCTTCACATTTAACCAAGAGATCATACTGTTTTATTTATTTTTTCCAATTTTTTATTAAGGTATTATATGTGTACATATCTTACCATTGCCCCCCCACCAACACTCCCATATATACCCTCACACCCCAGAGGTTTGAGTCCATTGGTTATGCTTATATGCATGCAAGTCCTTTGGTTGATCTCTTATCTTCCCCACCTCTCCCTAACCTTCCTGCTGTAATTTGATAGATTGTTTGATGGTTTACTGCCTCTGTATCTATCTTCTTATTCAACAGTTTATAATGTTCTTTATTATCCATAAATGAGTGAGATCATGTGGTATTTTTCTTTCATTGATTGGCTTATTTCACTCAGCATAATGTTCTCCAATTTGATTCAGGTTGCTGCAAATGATAAGAATTCCTTCTTTTTTATGGCAGCATAGTATTCCATTGCGTAGATGTACCATAGTTTTCTGATCCAGTCATCTGCTGATGGGCAACTAGGCTGTTTCCAGATCTTAGCTATTGTAAATTGTGCTGCTATGAACATAGGGGTGCATATCTCCATTCTTATTGGTGTTCCCAGTTTCTTAGGATATATTCCTAGGAGTGGGATTAATGGGTCAAATGGGAGTTCCATTTTCAGTTTTTTGAGGAAACTCCATACTGTTCTCCACAATGGCTACCCCAGTCTGCATTCCCACCAGCAGTGCACAAGGGTTCCTTTTTCTCAGCATCCTCACCAACACTTGTCGTTTGTTGATTTGTTGATGATAGCCATTCTGACAGGTGTGAGATGGTACCGCATTGTTGTTTTGATTTGTATCTATCGGATAATTAGTGACGTTGAGCATGTTTTCATGTGTCTCTTGGCCTTCCTTCTGTCTTCTTTTGAAAAGATTCTATTTAGGTCCGTTGCGCATTTTTTTATTGGATCATTTATCATACTTTTATTAAGTTGTATAAGCTGCCTGTAGATGTTGGAGATTAAACCTTTATCAGTGATACCATTTGCAAATGTGTTCTCTCATACAGTGGGCTTTCTTGTTGTTTTGTTGATAGTTTCTTTTGCTGTGAAAAAGCTTTTTATTTTGATGTAGTCCCATTTGTTTATTTTCTCTTTAGCTTCCATTGCCTCAGGGGCAGTATCGGTGAAGAAGTTCTTTTGGCATATGTCTGAGATTTTGCTGCCTGTGGATTCCTCTAGTATTTTTATGGTTTCCCGTCTTATGTTTAAGTCCTGTATCTATTTTGAGTTTATTTTTGTGTATGGTGTAAGTTGGTGATCTAGCTTCATTTTTTTGCATGTATCTGTCCAATTTTCCCAACACCATTTGTTGAAGAGACTGTCTTGACTCCATTGTATCTTCATGCCTCCTTTGTCAAATATTAATTGAGCATAGTGGTTTGGGTCGGTATCTGGATTTTCTATTCTATTCCATTGATCTATATGTCTGTTCTTGTGCCAGTACCAGGCTGTTTTGAGAATAGTGGCTTTGTTATACAGCTTGAAATCTGGTATTGAGATCCCTTCTACTTTATTCTTCTTTCTCAGGATTGCTGTGGCTATTCGGGGTCTTTTTTTATTCCAGATGAATTTTTGGAGAGTTCTTTCAAGGTCTGTGAAATATGCCATTGGTATTTTAATGGGGAGTGCATTGAATCTATAGATTGCTTTGAGTAGTATGGACATTTTAATGATATTGATTCTACCAATCTATGAACATGGTATGTTCTTCCATCTGTTTACGTCGTCCTCTACCTCTTTTTTCAGTGTCCTGTAGTTTTCTGTGTATAGGTCTTTTAATCCTTAGTTAAGTTTATTCCTAGGGATCTTAATTTTTTAGGTGTGATGGTAAATGGGATTGCCTTTTTAGTCTCTCTGTCTGTAAGTTCACTATTAGTGTATAGAAAGGCCTTAGATTTCTTGGTGTTAATTTTGTATCCTGCTACATTGCCGAATTAATTTATTAAGTCTATTAGTGTTTTGACGGAGTCTTTCGGATTTTTTATGTACAATATCATGTCGTCTGCAAATAAAGACAGCTTTACTTCTTCTTTTCCAATTTGGATGCCTTTTATTTCTTCTTCTTGTCTAATTGCAATGGCTAATACTTCCAGTACTATGTCGAACAGGAGTGGTGAGAGTGGGCATCCCTGTCTTGTTCCTGTTCTTAGGGGAAATGTTTTTAGTTTTTGTCCATTGAGTGTGATGTTTGCTGTGGGTTTATCAAATATCGCTTTTATTATTTTGAGGTATGAGCCTTCTATTCCAACCTTGTTGAGAGTTTTTATCAAAAAAGGGTGTTGGATTTTGTCAAATGCTTTTTCTGCATCAATTGATATGACTATGTGATTTTTATCTCTCAATTTGTTTATGGGATGTATCACGTTTATTGAATTGCGGATATTGTACCATCCTTGCATTCCTGAGAAAAATCCTACTTGGTCATGGTGTATGATCTTTCTGATGTACTGCTGGAGCCTATTTGCTAGAATTTTGTTGAGGATTTTGGCATCTATGTTCATGAGGGATATTGGTCTGTAATTCTATTTCATTGTGTTGTCTTTATCTGGTTTTGGTATTAGGGTGATGCTGGCTTCATAGAAGGAGCTTGCAAGTGTTCCTTCCACTTGAATTTTTTGAATAGTCTGAGGAGGATAGGTTTTAGTTCTTCCTTGAATGTTTGGTAAAACTCTCCTGTGAAGCCATCACGCCCCGGGCTTTTGTTTGCTGGAAGCTTTTTGATGACTGCTTCAATTTCTTCCATAGTTACTGGCCTATTGAGATGTTTAGATTCTTCCTGATTGATTTTTTGGAAGGTTATATTTTTGTAGGAATATGTCCATTTCCTCCAGGTTGTCCAGTTTGTTGGAATAGAGTTGTTCATAGCATTTTGTAACAATCCTTTGTATCTCAGCGGGGTCTGTTATTATTTCACCTCTTTCATTTCTGATTTTGTTTATTTGGGTTTTCTCTCTTTGCTTTTTAGTGAGCCTGGCTAGAGGTCCATAAATCTTGTTTATCCTTTCAAAGAACCAGCTCTTGGTTTTGTTGATCTTTTGTATTGTTTCTTTGGTCTCTATGTCTTTTATCTCTGCTCTAATCTTTGTTATTTCCTTCCTTCTGGTTATACTGGGCTTTTCTTGCTGCTCTTTTTCTAACTCTTTGAGTTGTAGGGTTAGGTAATTTATTACCATTGTTTCTTGTTTTTGGAAATAGGCTTGTAGAGCTATGAACTTCCCTCTCAAGACTGCTTTCGCTGTGTCCCATAGGTTTTGGATTGTTGTGTTTTCATTGTAATTTGTTGCCATGATATTTTTTATTTCTTCTTTCATCTCTCTGGTGACCCAGTCCTTGTTTAATAGCATGCTGTTTAGTCTCCATGTGTTTGATTTCTTTGGATTTTATTTATTGTAGTTGATTTCCAGTTTTATGCCACTGTGATCTGAGAAGATGCTTGGTATAATTTCTATCTTCTTGAATTTGAAGAGACTTTGCCTGTGGCCCAGCATATGGTCTATCTTTGAAAATGACCCATGTGCACTTGAGAAGAATGTATATTATGTGGCTTAGGGGGGAAATGTTCTGAAGATGTCAATTAATTCCATCTGGTCTAGTGAGTCATTTAGGATTGCTGTTTCTTTGCTGATTTTTTGTTTAGAGGATTTGTCCAATGGTGATAGTGGTGTATTAAAGTCTCCTACTATGATTGTATTGCTATTAATCTCTCCCTTGATATCCTTCAGGAGTTTTTTTTTTATGTATTTGGGTGCTCCTATATTGGGAGCGTATATGTTTACCAGAATTATTTCTTCTTGTTGGATTTCTCCCTTTAGTATTATGAAGTGGCCTTCCTTATCTCTTGTTATGGCATTTACTTTGAGATCTATTTTGTCAGATATAAGTGTTGCTACCCCAGCTTTTTTTTCATTTACATTTGCCTGAAAGATATTTTTCCATCCCTTCACTTTCAATCTGTGTGAGTCTCTTGTTCTGAGGTGTGTCTCTTGTAGACAGCATATATATGGGTCATGTTTTTTTATCCATTCAGCCACTCGATGTCTTTTGATTGGAGCATTTAGACCGTTTATGTTTATAGTTATAACTGAAAGGTGTTTGTTTGTAGTCATATCTGTTTTTGTGTCTGTATTCCTTCTTACCTGTTTATTTCTTCTTTTTACAGTATTCCCTTTAGCATTTCTTGCATTGCTGGTTTCGTGGTGATAAACTCTCTGAGCCTTTTTTGTCTTCAAAGTACCTGATTTCCCCTTCAATTTTGATTGATAGCCTTGCTGGGTATAGTATTCTTGGATTCAGTCCTGTGCTTTGCAACACTTTGTATACCTCCTTCCATTGTCTTCTAGCTTGTTGTGTTTCTGTTGTGTAATCATTTGACAATCTGCTGGGTGTTCCTTTGTAGGTAACTCTCTGTCTCTCTCTTGCCACCTTTAGGATTCTCTCTTTATCATTTATATTTGCCATTGAAATGATGACATGTCTTGGTGTGGGTCTTTTGGGGTTGATGCTGCTTGGGACTCTCTGTACTTGTGTAACTTTTTTCTTTCCCATATCCAGGAAGTTTTCTGTCATTATTTCTTCCAATAAATTTTCTAATCCCTGCTGCTCTTCTTGTCCTTCTGGCAGCCCTATTATATGCATGTTACTTCATTTCATGTTGTCCCAAAGCTCCCTTAGGCTTTCCTCCTGCTTTTTAATTTTTTTCTCCAATTGCTGTTCAGATTGAGCTTGTTTCTGTACCTGATCTTCTAACTCACTAATTTGATCCTCTGCTTCTTCTAGTCTACTGTTGAAACTTTCCATGGTGTTTTTTATTGTAGCTATATCACTTTTCATTTCTTCCTGATTCTTGCATAAGTTGTTGATTTTCTCATCCATCCGATGTATAAATTCCACAACCATTACTCTGAACTCTTTTTCGGTCATGTCGCAAGCTTCAGATTCACTAATTTTCTTTCTTGGTGACTCCTCATTTTCTTTCCTCTGTGAGTTATTTTGTCTCCCCATTCTGACTATCACCAGAAAGCTCAAGCTCAGTTTGTGTGGACCTGGGCCATGTGCTGTGGGGACTTCGCTCCACCCGAATTTCATTGAATTGCTCTGACACTAGGAAGTGTGGCTGCCATTGGTTGGTGGGAATCAGGCTTGCCCAGGGGCAGTGTCCCTGGTGTTCTGTGTGGTCTCATGTGCACACTTAGAATCAGGGGCCCTGTCTGCACCACACTGTTGGTATGTGCCGAAAATGAGATCCTTAGCATGTGCCAGGAGTCAGAGTTTCCCTGTGTCTGCACCCAGAATCGAGTGTCAGAGTCTCTGTTGCCTTGTGCAGTTTCTCGTTGAGAATTAGGGTCTCTGTGTGTGCATGCACCAACAATTGGGGTCACTGGCTCTTAGTGTAAATGCGCTGTGAGTCAGGGATCCCATGCAGCTGTGTCCAGTGTGCCAAATTCCCTGAAGTGTACCTGTGTCCTGTGTGTGCTCTCTCTACTGAGCCAAACTGGCTAGGGCTTCACACACTCTCAAATTTCTGAAGGGGAGCTGCCTCCGTGCACTCCCCCAGATTCCCAGAAGGGGGGCAGAGTCCATCCTGCATGCCAAATTCCCCAAAGGGGAGCCCCTCTGTGCATGTTCTAAGGTTTCCCAAAGGGGAGCTGTGTCCCGCAAGCCAAATTTCCCCAAATTCTCTGAATGGGAGCCCTCTGTACACGCTGTCAGATTTCCCCGAAGGGGGCTGCATCTGTCCCGTGCGCCAAATTCCCTAAAGCGGAGCACATGTGTCTGTGCGCTGTGCGTGGGTGCTCTGCAGCTTGGGCGAGGGGCGGTTCTATCAGTTACTATGGTGCTATCCGAGAGCCTGTGGGGAGCAGGACAGGCTCTTTGACTCAGGGAAATCTGCTGCCGGGAAGTCTGGATTCTTGTTGTCTGTTGGTCTGAAGCTGTGATAGCAGTTCTCTGTGCCCAGTGGCTGCAGGGTCCTGGTTTGTGTCTGAAGCCAGGACCCTAGTCTCAGGCAGCTCTGTTTCTCAAGATGGTGTGGTCTCCACGTCCACACCAGCCACCGAGATGTGTCCGCTTTGTGCATGGGGCTCCGCTGTCTAGGACTTCCCAGTTAGGCAGCCCCTTGGAAGACGTGCAGAATCTAACTGACCCTAGCTCACACACACACACACACACACACACACACACACACACACAGCACAGACGTCTACACTCTCCTCTATGGGTTCCTCACTCACACTCTCTCTCTCCCTACCTTCCTGCCGGTCGTCATCTTTTTCAAGATAGAGATCATTCTTTTTTAGAGCTCTACAAATTTTCTAGGCCAGCCTATTTCAATTATGTTTTTCAATTTTTGAGCCATTTCTTCTGCTTTTATGGATAAGTAATTTGACATAGGATAAAACATATCTTATTATGTAACAACATTTTCTCTTCCTTATTGTGTAACAAATGATAAGGAAGATTTCATGAATGTGTTTTATGATCTATATTATCACAAGAAATTGTAGGAAACCTTACACAGCCCCATGATTCAAGAAGGTATTACTCTCAGAAAGGGCAAAGGAATTTTTTTGTGGAATGTTCAGTACATTCCACAATAGATCATGAATCATTTCCTGTTTGCTCCCAAGACCACCATGACCCTTTATTTCTTGCAACATAATTATGCCATAGTTTTAGAGTGTGCTTAAAAAAGGTACAAGAAATAATATTAAGCAAGTTGGGTTAATTAACTTTATATATTATTTCTATGAATCAATTTAAACCCAATACTTTCTTCCTTCTCCCTTCCTCTCCCAGAGCACAGATACCAAACACAGATGTTTCTATTAAATTATTGGTAAACTTTTAAATAGTTTTAATAATTAAGTTACAGTTAATTATGTAACAATATGTTTCCTTTATTCTTTCTGTAGTGTGATTTGTGAAATTAAATAAATGTTCCTTTTTAGTTCACCGATTGCTGGGAAGCTAAATTTCAATTTCATCTGTGGCAAATACACAGGTGTCAAATACATTTTAACTACTTTTTTATTGACATATAATTTCCATACAATAAAGTACACAAATCTTGAGTGTACAGATTAATGAATTTTTATGTTATGTTGATTTGTTATGCCTAGGAATTCACCAGCCAGTTCAAAATAGAGAATGTTTTAGCATCCTAGAAGTTGCTTGCACATCCTTTTCCTATCCTGGCCACTATATGTTGTAAAATTTTTATGAGACATATCATATTACATGAATTATTCTTGTTTCTGTTTTGACTTTATCTTTCTTTACCTACTTCTAAATTATGTTTTCTTGATTCATTTTATTTATACTAATAAGACATCTTGAATTTTTAACTGAGACCAAGATGGATCATAAAATATCTTTACACAAAAGTAGAATAATTTGCAAAGCTACTAAGGAAATGAGACTAGAATGGGAATATAGGAGCATGGGAGTTCAATTGTTGATATATTTATACCATTTCTGACTAAATAATAAAGTTGAAATACTACTATAATATTGCCTTTTAAATTTCAAAGACAACCCTTTATCTAACCTCCTGTCCTCATCCTTCTTAAAAGTTTATCATTAGACTCATTTTGAATATCAAAAATATGATTCTGTGCCCCTCACTTAACAATAAATTATTAAGAATAATTCATGTGGGGAATTTCTACTTTTGACCAAGATGGAGTGACAGACACTGGACTTACCGTCCTGTCTGAAATAACAAAAGCAACAATAAAATAAAACAGGCAATATATTGGAAATAACAAATATATTGGCAGTATTCAAAAATGAAGAATCTTGGAAACAACCGAAAAAACTGGGAAACACAAAAACATAGCACAGGGAGGGGAACCTAGGTAGAATCTAGTAGACCCCTTGAGTTGAAGAAACAGAGGTTAGAATCTGAGGAAACCAAAGCAGCTGAGTACATAGGACAGGTTATCTGAGAAGAGAGAGCTAAGCATAGAGAGAATCCTGGAGATCCATAAAGAGGTCTTCTTGAGTATTTAGTTAGGTATTGATGTGCATAAGTGTAAGGAACTCTACAAGGCCCTCTATATATTTTGTGGCTGTTTTTGCTCTGCTCTGGGCCCCAGGAAGATTCTCTTTATAGATTACATCTCTTTGATATTCTTTGCCTTTGACTTTTGGTTACATTTAGACAATGGAAGCACTCTTAGAAGGTGGATAGATAAGAAAGACTGGTGTGTTCATTCTTTCTGTCTTCCCTGCCTCCTTGAAGTGCTGCTGTGATTGAGTAACTAGGACCTTGTTATTCTGAGTGTGATCAACGGGATCAGTAACATTAGCATTATCTGGGATCTTGTTAGAAGCAGTGAATCTCTGGCTCACTCCAGACTTACTGAATCAGAATCTGTATTTAAATAGTATAACTTAGTGTTTTATATACATACTAGAGGCCTGGTGCATGAAATTCATTCACTGGGGGGACGGTGTTCTGCCCCTGCTGCTGTGCTCCACAGTTGTGAGCTTTTGGCTGAGCAGTGGGAGCACACTTACCACCAGGGGGCAGCTCCTGTGTCGAGTGTCTGCCCCCTGGTGGTCAGTGTGCATCATAGTGACCTGCCATTCCACAGTTAGCTCGATTTGCATATTAGCCTTTTATTTTATAGGATTATCTTTAATGTGCACTCCTTTTTTCAAGGCTCCAGCTTTCACCAGGTTAGCACATTTTTTTCTTCTTGATTCTTCTGGTCCAGGGGTCATAATGGCTTTCTGTTGTCATTAGTTCCTTGTTAAATCACATAACTCTGCCAACATCTCTGTAAATAGACCCTTTAAAAATCAGTTTTCCAGTTAAACACTTTTGAGTATACAACCTGTTTACTGCCATACCTTAATGATACAATAATATATTATCTATCTTGATATTGATATATCTATGTTGATAACTGTATACATATTATATCTCTATCTCTGTATTTGTGTATCTATACCTCTATTGTTTCTATCCCTATCTCTTCCTAAAATTTCAGTCTTTATGCTTTAAAAAGTACATGGAATTTTGTAACACCTTTTTCTTAGTAACAGTTCAATGATATCAAATTATGTACGTAATAATTTCTCAACAATGCAACTACATATATAATATTCCTAGTTAATTAGGAAATTATGTGAATATGGAGAAAAAAAGAATGACATTATTTTGTGTTTGCATGCTAGTGTGGGAGATAGCCTCTAAATTGGTCCCTAATAATTCCTGCTTCCTGGTATTTTCCCTTCTGTGTAATCCTCTCTGCTGGAGACTGTGCTAGACTTTTTGACTCACTTCTAATAAACTAGGGGCCCAGTGCATGAATTTGTGCATCTTGAAAGGAACTGTCAGCCATGAGACTACGGTGGGCACAGGGGTGTGTCTCAACCCATCCTCCATGCCCCCACCCCACCTCTCACACTGTGGCCCTGGTCCCCTGTCTGCTGGCAGCCCCACTCCCACCACTGCCGCTCCTACCCACTGATAGTGTGGAGTGATTGGGGCCGGCAGCAGCAGCAGGTGCAAGTGGGGCCAACACCATCAGTGGGTGAGAGCAGCAGCTGCTTCCCCGATCACCCCTCAGGAGCAGGGGGAGGTGGAAATGCTCTGAGGGGTGATAGGGGCCGGCAGCCACCACTCATACCTGCTGATGGCATCGGCAGTGGGTGTGATCTGAGGCTCCGGCACTGGCAGTGGGTGTGAGCATGGCTAGTGCTAGCAGCAGGTGCGAGTACCTGGTGGGTCCGTGGTGCGTGGGAGCAAAGAATTTTTAGTAATCACCAGAGGCTCGCCCCAATGACAGCAACTGGCATTCCGCCTTGGTTGGGTGCCCCCACTCACCTGATTCACCATCCTGCCGCAGCCAATGCCCACCATGTTCTGTGCTCTGCCACCCGCTGCTGATGCCCACCATGTTCCATGCTTACCCCCTAGTGTTCAGCACACGTCAGAGCGACTGGTTGTTCAGTTGTTCGGTTGTTCCACCATTCGGTCTATTTGCATATTAGGGTTTTATATATAGACTAGAGGCCCATTGCACAAAGTTTCGTGCAATAGGCCTTCCTTCCCCTGGCTGCCGGCACCGGTTTTCCCCAGGCCTTCGATCCAGCTGGAGCAGAGAAGTCTCGAGGCTAGGCTTCTCTGCTCCAACCACAGCGAGACTTGGCTTCTCCGCTCTGGCCACAGCGGAGAAGCCAAGCCTCTTCAGTCTTCAGTCTTCAGTCTTTGCTGAAGCTGGAGCCTTCAGTCTTCGCTCTGCACCTGTGCATGCAAATTAACCCGCCATGTTGGTTGGGTTAATTTGCATACTCACTCCTGATTGGCTGGTGGGTGTCACGGAGTTATGGTCAATTTGCATATATCTCTTTTATTAGTATAGACTAGAGTTCCGGTGCACAAAATTCATGCATGGGGGGAGGGGACCCCTCAGTCCAGCCTGAACCCTCTCCAATCCTGGACCCCTCGGGGAATGTCCAGCTGTTGGTTTGTGCCCACACTTTTAACAGATGACAGCTCCATTGTTGTCTCTTTCTTTTCATGCTTAAACCCATTGGAATTAGTAGGTATTCAAAGTGTGTATACATTTTGGGGGAACACACTGTATACCTCTAGTCAGCAGTGAAAGGATCCAATGGTGGATTTGGAACCCCCAGACAGGGAACCTTGCTCACTCCTGGCATGTCTCCCCACTGCACTTTCCACTTTCACAGGCAGTGGGAGAATCAATGTTTCCTCTCATTAATTCAGAAAAGCATGTCCTGTCATCCGCTGCCCGGCAGGAGTGCACTAGACCACAAGCGAGTGAGGCTCAGTCAGGGAAGCCTTCACTTATGGGTGCCAGCAGCCAAAGTGCACATTCCTCCTCTGCAGTCGCCCCGACTATCCCACCATTTCACTGAGAGGTTAGAACTCCTCGCCTCTTCTGAGTTCCCGATCTTGAACACTGACCAAAGGCACCTTAGCGAGGGCCTCCTGTGCCCACTAGGTGTGTCTGTCCACACCTGCTCCTGCCTCAGCAACTGAATGAGCCCCACGGAGGTGATCTCATCGCTGCACTGGCCTCTGCAGGAACAGGGCATCACCATTCTGCCCTCTCACTGTCATCTCACAGGCGCCAACCCCCAGCACCCAAAACACCCAGACACTCTCCAAAGGATGTGAGGGTGCAAGAGAGGATGTGCGCACATCCTGTGGGGGACATAGGCATGCTGGGGTTGATGGAAGTGTGGCGGAGGGGCAGGAGGGTAACTTGCACATGCCATGGTCCGGGACTGTTGCAGGCACGCATGGGAGACAGTGTGCTGGTCGACGTTCGCACGCAGGGGTGGAGGAGAGGATGCATGCACCAGAGGCCTGTGGCTACACAGATCCGCAAACCCTCGTGGCATGGCCAGGAGGACGTCAATCTGGCCCGCCATGGTGGCTGTCCCTGCAACCAAGGAAGCCAAGCCCCCTGCTTGTGTGCGCTCAAGTCGGCTTGGCTTTTGCCATTGCTGGGGAGACAGAGGAAGCCAAGCCACCCCCACTCACTCTGCTATGACCGCCACAATCTTTGTCACATCAATTTTCATACTCCCTCCTTATTGGCTGTGGGTGATTCCATCTTTATCACGAAGTGACGGTTAATTTTCATATTACTCTTTTATTAGATAGGACTAGAGGCCTGATGCATGAAATTCATGGAAGGGGCTCAGCCTCTACCTCTGCAGCTATGTCCATAGGTTGTTTGGTCTAATTAGCATATTATGCTTTTATTATTATAGTCTAGAGGACCAGTGCATGAAATTCGTGCACTGGGGGATCCCTCAGCCCGGCTTGCACCCTCGTGCAGTCCGGAATCCATCGCTCCTTACCGCCCACCTGCTTGCTGATCCTTACTGCTTGTCACACTGCATCTGTCCCCTGGTGGGGAGGGACTTCAGGAGGACTCCAGGGCATGTCCAGCAGTCTTGCTCAGTCCATATCAGCTGGACCCCAGCAGCAAGCTAACCTACCAGTCAGAGCATCTGCCTCCTGGTGGTCAGTGCACATGATAGTGAGCAGTTGAGTGGCCTTAGCATATCATTAGCATATTATGTTTTGACTAGAAGCCCGGTGCACGAAATTCGTGCACGGCAGGGGGTTGTCCCTCAGGCCAGCCTGTACCCTCTCCAATCTGGGACTCCTGGAGGGATGTCCGACTGCCCGTTTAGGCCCGATCCTGCCAGGATCGGGCCTAAACGGGCAGTCGGACATCCCTCTCACAATCCAGGACTGCTGGCTTCCAACTGCTTGCCTGCCTGCCTTCCTGATTGCCCCTAACTGCTTCTGCCTGCCAGCCTGATCATCCCCTAACCACTCCGCTGCCAGCCTGGTTGATGCTTAACTGCTCCCCTACCAGCCTTTTTGCCCCCAACTTCCCTCCTCTGCCAGCCTGGTCACCCCTAACTGCCCTCTCCTGCAGGGTTGATCACCTCCAACTGCCCTCCCTTGCAAGCCTGGTCCCTCTCAACTGCCCTCCCTTGCAAGCCTGGTCCCTCTCAACTGCCCTCCCTTGCAGGCTGGGTGCCTCCCAACTGCCCTCTCCTGCTGGCCATCTTGTAGTGGCCATCTTGTGTCCACATGGGGGCAGGATCTTTGACCACATGGGGGCAGCTATATTGTGTGTTGCAGTGATGATCAATCTGTATATTACTCTTTTATTAGATAGGATAGAGGCCTGGTGCACGGGTGGGAGCCAGCTGGTTTGCCCTGAAGGGTGTCACAGATAAGGGTGGGGGTTCCCTTGGGGTGTGGGGTGGCCTGAGCGAGGGGCCTGTGGTGGTTTGCAGGCCGGCCATGCCCCCTGGCAACCCAAGGGGAGGCCCTGGTATCTGGAATTCATTTTCCTTCTACAATTAAAACTTTGTAGCCTGGGGCGGCAGCCATTTCTGGGGTGGCAGCCATTTCTGTGGCAGTTAATTCACCTTCTACAATTAAAACTTTGTAGCCTTAAGCGGGTGAGCCCGGCCAGGGTGTGCGGAAAGCTTTGCTTCCCCTGTTGCCGCCGGCAACCCTGGCCTGCTCTCTCAAGCTCCATTCTGCCGCCATTTGTTTGAATTTGTTTACCTTCTATAATTGAAACTTTGTAGCTTGAGTGGAGGCTTAGGCCTGCAACAGCTATGGAAAGCTTGGCTTCCTCTGTTACCTGGGAAACCTTGCTCTCTGTGGCTGTAGCCATCTTGGGTTGGGATTAATTTGCATACTCGCCCTGATTGGCTGGTGGGCGTGGCTTGGCTGGTGGGCATGGCTTATGTAGCGGAGTGATGGTTAATTTGCATATTACCATTTTATTAGAGAGGATAGGTTGAATGGCCGACCAGATGACCAGACACTTAGCATATTAGGCTTTTATTACATAGGACAAGAGGCCCGGTGCACGAAATTCATGCACGGGTGTGTGTGTCCCTCAGCCCAGCCTGCACCCTTTCCAATCTAGGACCCCTCAAGGGATGTCCGACTGCCCGTTTAGGCCCAATCCCACCGGGTAGTCGGACATCCCTCTCACAATCCAGGACTGCTGGGTCCCAACTGCTCACCTGCCTGCCTTCCTGATTTCCCCTAACCACTTCTGCCTGCCAGCTGGATCACCCCCTAACAACTCCCCTGCCAGCCTGATTGATGCCTAACTGCTCCCCTGCCAGCCTGTTTTCCCCTAACTTCCCTCCCCTGCAGGCATGGTCACCCCCCAACTGCTCTCCCCTGCAGGCCTGGGTCCCCCCCAACTGACCTTCCCTGTAGGCCCGGTCACCCCCAACTGCCCTTCCTTGCAGGCCTGGTCCCTCCCAACTTCCCTACCTGCTGGCCATCTTGTAGTGGCCAACTTGTGTCCACATGGGGGCAGGATCTTTGACCACATGGGGGCAGCAATCTTATGTGTTGGAGTGATGGTCAATCTGTATATTACTCTTTTATTAGATAGGATAGAGGCCTGGTGCATGGGTGGGGGCTGGCTGGTTTGCCCTGAAGGGTGTCCCAGATCAAGGTGGGGGTTCCCTTGGGACATGGGGTGGCCTGGGAAAGGGGCTTGTGGTGGTTTGCAGGCTGGCCACCCCCCCCCCCCCACAACTCAAGCAGAGGCCCTGGTATCTGGATTTTATTTATATTCTTCAATTGAAACTTTGTAGCCTGGAGCGAAGCCAAGCCTCCTGCTTGCTCCATGATGGCAGCCATTTCTGTTGGAATTTATTTATCTTCTGTAATTGGAACTTTGTAACCTGGAGTGGAGGCCTCAGCTGGCCAGGGTGTGTGGAAAGCTTGGCTTCCTCCATCGCCAGGGGCAACCCTACCCTCCTGCTCTCTCTAGCTCCATGGCTGCCACCATTTCTGTTGAGATTTATCTTCTATAATTGAAACTTTGTAGCCTGGAGTGGAGGCCTCGGCTGGCCAGGGTGTGTAGAAAGCTTCGCTTCCTGTGTTGGCGGGGAAAATCAAGCCTCCCTCCTTCTCTCCATGGCCGCAGCCATCTTGGTTGGGGTTAATTTGCATAATCGCTCCTGATTGATTGGTGGGCGTGGCTTGTGGGTGTAGCGGAGTAATTGTTAATTTGCATATTACTCTCTTATTAGGTAGGATGGTATATAGCAGAGTAATGAAGTGAGACGATTAGGTTACAAAAATATGGTGGTTTTTGTTTTAAGCGTATACTCTTTCTCTTGCATTTTTCACCCTGGAGGAAGCCAGCTACTATTCTGTGAGGAAGTCCAATGGGGAGGCCTACCTAGAGAGGGACCAAGGCTTACCAACATACACATTAGTGGGTTTGAATATCAATCCCCACCCCGACACCATTTAGCACTGCAGATGTGCAGCCCCTGCCAAAGAAACCAAAGCCTCATAAGGGAGCAACCAGCTAAATGTCTTCCATATTCCTGATTTATAGAAACAGTGAGACTATAAATTTTATTGTTTTTAGCTGCTAAATTTTGGAGTAATTTGCTATTATAGATAATAGATAACTAATATAGGTAGATTCTTTTTAGAGCATAAAATAACTTGGGAATTTTGCCTCTGACAAATAAGATATTTTGTTTACTTAGTGCTCTTTTTCTTTCTTTCAAAAAAGATTTCTTAACATTCATTTTTAAATATATTTGGGGCTACTTTTTATACCAAATCAAGTTGTTTCATAAATTGAAGTCCTAGAAATGAGACTTTAAGTAGGCATAGTTTAAAAATGGGAAAACTAGCATAATTTTTAATAAAAATAAGAGTCTTAGAGAGAAAACATTAATTTAACTGAAAGCAGTATATATCTCTGGGGAAATAAGGAATGGTTTGTGTGTCCTATAAGTACAAAGAATGGAATTTTATAAACTGACTTTCCACATAGATGCCAAGATACACCTTTTGTACTTCCTTTTTTTTTTAATACTTTGAGGGGAAAAATATATGAAAGAATGAAGAGAAAGTGTAAATAAATAAGCAATACTAATGAGCTGACAAACATATATGGCTGCAAAAATAGCACAATCTTTCTTGCTTCATTAGAAACAATGTGAGGAATCCAACTTAATTCGGTGAGCTTAAAACTCAAGTTGAAAAAATTGAAAATGTTTTTTCAAATTTGAATGGTTTCCAAATAGTTCAAATAGCTTTTTTCATTACTAAAAAATACATACAATGGAGAAGAAAAAATCTAAGTATGCAACTATAATATTCTTATTTGTAAGAACCATAGACTTTTATATATATATATATATATATATATATATATATATATATATATATATATATATTGTTGATCGTTGATTTTTTACAGAGAGGAAGGGAGAGGGATAGAGAGTTACAAACATTGATGAGAGAGTTACATTGATCAGCTGCCTCCTGCACACCCCCTACTGGGGATGTGCCCACAACCAAGGTACATACCTTTGACTGGAATCGAACCTGGGACTCTTCAGTCTGCAGGCCTACTCTTTATCCACAGAGCCAAACCATTCAAGGCCATAGACTTTTCTTTGATTATTAATTTCCTCTCTCCTTGCCTCTCCTCTCTCCATCCTCTTTATTTATTATAACTTTTTTATTTTAAAAATTTTAATTAATTTTTTAGAGAGAGAGAGAAAGAGTGAGAGAGACATCTATTTGTTGTTTCACTTATTTATGCATCCATTGGTTGATTCTTATATATTTACTGACCTGGGATCAAACCCATGACCTTGGCATCCTATCTAATAAAGAGGGAATATGCAAATTAATTGTCATGCCATAACAAAAATGGCTGCGCCCACAGTGAAGGCAGGGATTTTATAACACAAGATGGTTCCCCCCTAGAGGAGGCCGAATTCCCATAACGAGTCTTAAAGAGCAATCAGCAGGGACCTGAGGCTGCGAGGCACTGGGCCAGGGCAGGTGAGGCTTGACAGGAGACATCAGGCTGCGCCCACTGACCTGGTGCCTGGCTGGGGACCTCAGGCCATGCCCCCCCCCCCGCCCAGCAAGGCTTGATGAGGGACCTCAGGCCATGCCCCCTACCTCAGCACCAGGCCAGGGGATCTGAGGCCATGCCCCCTGTCATGCAGGGCTTGACGGGAGCCTCAGGCAGCAACCCCACCAATGGGGCTTGACAGGGGACCTCAGGCCACACCACCTGCACATGGGGCTTGACAGGGAATCTCAAGGCGCACCCCTTGCCCTGGCCCAGGCTGGAGGACCTCAGGCCATGCCCCTCACCCCAGTGTTGGGCTGGGGGACCTGAGGCTGCACCCCCGCCTGACAGGGCTTGACAGGGGACCTCAGGCTGTGCCCCCCACCCTGGCACCAGGCCAGGCAACTTGAGGCCATGCCCCCACCTAGTGGGGCTTGACAGGAGTGGGGATGGCCAGGCCTTGATCTAGCCCAATGGGGTTGGGGCCGGCAGGGTCTGGGTCTCGTGTGATTTTGAGGTGCACGTGGGTGGACGGGGACTTGACTCTGGTTCCCATTGTGTGCCCCAGACTCTGACAGGAAGAAGATTTTCATATACATTTTACTAACTTTCTTTCATCTCTGACACTTCTATTATAGAGAAAGGGCAAATAGAAACATTAAAATATTTCCTCTAATTAATTCCCTTTTAATGTGCACGGATTTTGTGCACCGGGTCAGTAGTATGAAGATAAAGCTCTAAACAACTAACTGAGCTAACTGGACAGGGCCTTCTCTACCCTCTTTTTAGGAGAAATAAGAACAGTGAATAAAAGAGTTGTGGAAACAAAGAAGTGTCACCTCCAGAATCATATTCTTTTAGAAGGCAAGATAGACTTTGGACATTTAGAAGTCTGGACTGCAAGATAAATAAACATTATTATCTTGAGGAAGTCTCTTGGTTTATTCTTTAATGAATGTTTGAAATTGTAAACTGGTATACATTATAAACATAGTGGTAAAAATATAGCCTTAATGCTAAGTACTATTGTAAGAACAAGCAATACCCCCTCTGGACCCATTGGCTGGAATAAAACATATGAAGAGAAAAGAAAAAGAGAAGAAAAAGCTTTTGGCAAACTGAGTTGGTTAAAGACTAGATCAGGGGGCCTGGCCAGCATTGCTCAGTGGTTGAGCCATTGACCTATGAACCAGGAGGTCATGGCTTGATTCCTGGTCAGGGCATATGCCTGAGTTGCAGGCTTGATCCCCAGGGTGAGGTGTGCAGGAGACAGCCAATCAGTGACTCTCTCATCATTGATGTTTGATGTTTCTATTTCTCTCTCCCTCTCCCTTCCTTACTGAAATTGTTAAAAATATATATTTTTAAAAAGACTAGAGCAGGGGTTGTAAAAATTGAGGAGTCATTAGCATAACCTAGAGGTTTTGGTAATGACTGGATTTTGAAAAGAAATGCCAGTAATTAATAAATCAATTTGGGGAGAATTAATATCTTGACAATATTGAGTCTTCCAATTTATGACCATTTTCATTGATTTAGATGTTATTTAATGCATCTCAGAAATATTCTGTACTTTTAATATTTAAACCTTATACCTCTTTTGATAAATTTACTTCTGAGATTTTTATCCTTTTTGATACTATTGTGAGTAAAATTATTTCTTCATTTCATTCTCAGAATAATCATTTGTAATATGTAGAAATATTGATTTTCATAGTTAGATCTTGTATGCTGTGTGGAGGAGGAAAATAATTCTATCTCTACCCTTCTAGGTTGTTGGTTGAGATACTCTCTCCCCTCTACCACCAAGTAATAAAAAGAGATTAACAGAAGAAAAACAAATAGAAGTTTAATAACATGTATACCTCTTGTATGCCTGAGAGAGACCCAGGAAAATAGATCAACAACTTAAAATATTCCAAGTCATAACCTTAACTACTAAAAATAAAGGATGTTAGGGGTAGAGGACAGTAATAGGAGGTTACCAGGCAAAGCACAATAAATACTAAGGTTGTTATGCAGATTTAAGTCCTTGATAAGAGTTTCTAGAGATTTATTCATCCCCCTTTTCCTGGTACAGTGAGGGAGACACCCGTAAAGATGGAGATAATTGATTTAGATGTTATATAATGCATCTCAGAAATATAAACAAAAATGTAAATGTCTCTTAGAAAAGGGTAACTTCAAGGTGTTCAGAGCTTTTTCTGTGTCTTCTCTATCTTAAAAAATAACCAGCTCAAGATAATCTTTATGGCAGAGAGACATATTTTGGAGTGGAAAATTCTGTTCCCCTTCAAAGGGAACTAGCTTATGGTCTATCAGCACATGCTTTCTTTTAGATCTCCAAACCTGTAGTTCTGTATCATCATACTGGGGCCTCTGTAGGACCTCCTCATTTCCTGTGATCATAGATTTCAGTATATTCTAACTGATGATGTTCAGTGTAGGCTTCCTCCAAATATGCCAAAGTGGTGTGGACAAAACGGGGCCACATGCTAACCTGACTATTTCAAGGAAAGCCTGCATGGTGGCCTTGAAAACTCAGAGACCTAAAGTAACCCCAAAGGATGGTCTGAAATTAAAACCTTTCAAATTAAAAAGTGTGGGGAAGCACAGGAGACTTGGTTGGAAAGTCTGTAAGGAGGAATCTCCAAAAGGTCGGGGGCCTCTAGGAGGGCCTTTCCAAAGGCAGCAGACCCTGCCTTGACCTTTCCAAACAAGACTGTGCACATGCAGATTCCCTGGTGTTTACCAGAATCTTTATGCTTAATCTGTAGGTTTCCTTGCTTAAAGAACACTGCACACACATGTGTCCTCCCAAGATTACTTATCCTGCTGATTGTATCTAAAAAATAAACTTTATCTCAAGCTGTTGTTATAATAAAAGCCTGAAGAGGCAGGAAATCAAGGCTGTCTGGTTCCTTTAGCCAGGTAGTCCCTTAGCCCTCTCTTTCACAGCAAAAGTTGTATAATCATTCATCTATTGCTCAGAGTCTGCTGGTCAGCCTTGGCAAGAAAAGCAGTTTATGGTGGCTAGTCATTTCCTAGGCCAGTATCTTCCCTGTCAAAGGTCAATCTTACTTTAACTGAGCCTATTGTCTTTTTGCATCTATGATAATATATCGTTGGAATGTCAAAGCAATTTTCCTTTTTTCAGACCCCTCAAAGCACAGGCACCAATCTGAAGAGACCACAAATCTCCTCATTGTTATTGAGTTAATTGTTGACTGTTAACTATCCTGTACCCACCTAAGTAAAATAAGTATGTGTCTATCATTTTACTTTTTATTCAATTCCAGAGGTTTCCATGCTTTGCTTTCTTCTGCTTCCCTAATCTATCACCAATGGAGTTTTTGTAACCCACTTACATCTCCTCTTTTTATTTATTTATTTATTTATTTTTTTATTGATGTATTATATGTGTACATATCTTACCATTCCCCCCCACACCCCACACCCATACATGCCCTCACCCCCCCCAGAGTTTTGCATCCATTGTTTATGCTTATATGCATGCATACAAGTCCTTCGTTTGATCTCTTATCACCCCCACCTCTCCCTAACCTTCCTGCTGTAATTTGACAGTCTGTTTGTTGCTTTACTGTCTCTGTATCTATCTTTTTGTTCATCAGTTTATAATGTTCTTTATTATCCATAAATGAGTGAGATCATGTGCTATTTGTCTTTCATTGACTGGCTTATTTCATTTAGTATAATATTCTCCAATTCCATCCAGGTTGCTGCAAATGATGAGAATTCCTTCTTTTTCATGGCAGCATAGTATTCCATTGTGTAGATGTACCACGGTTTTCTGATCGAGTCATCTGCTGACGGCATCTAGGCTGTTTCCAAATCTTAGCTATTGTAAATTGTGCTGCTATGAACATAAGGGTGCATATATCCTTTCTGATTGGTGTTTCTAGTTTCTTCGGATATATTCCCAGGAGTGGAATTACTGGGTCAAATGGGAGTTCCATTTTCAGTTTTTTGAGGAAACTCCATACTGTTCTCCACAGTGGCTGCACCAGTCTGCATTCCCACCAGCAGTGCACAAGGGTTCCTTTTTCTCCGCATCCTCACCAACACTTGTCCTTTGTTGATTTGTTGATGATAGCCATTCTGACAGGTGTGAGATGGTACCTCATTGTTGTTTTTATTTGCATCTCTCAGATAATAAGTGACTTTGAGCATGTTTTCATGTGTCTCTTGGCCTTCCTTCTGTCTTCTTTTGAAAATATTCTGTTTAGGTCCGTTGCCCATTTTTTTATTGTATCATTTATCTTCCTTTTATTAAGTTGCATAAGCTGCCTGTAGATGTTGGAGATTAAACCTTTATCAGTGATAGCATTTGCAAATATGTTCTCCCATGCAGTGGGCTTTCTTGTTGTTTTGTTGATGGTTTCTTTTGCTGTAAAAAAGCTTTTTATTTTGATGTAGTCCCATTTGTTTATTTTCTCTTTAGCTTCCATTGCCCTAGGAGCAGTGTCAGTGAAGAAGTTCTTTTGGCATATGTCTGAGATTTTGTTGTCTGTGGATTCCTCTAGTATTTTTATGGTTTCCCGTTTTATGTTTAAGTCCTGTATCCATTTTGAGTTTATTTTTGTGTATGGTGTAAGTTGGTGATCTAGTTTCATTTTTTTGCATGTGTGTGTCCAATTTTCCCAACACCATTTATTAAAGAGACTGTCTTGACTCCATTGTATGTTCATGCCTCCTTTGTCAAATATTAATTGAGCATAGTGGTTTGGGTCGATATCTGGATTCTCTATTCTGTTCCATTGATCTATATGTCTGTTCTTGTGCCAGTACCAGGCTGTTTTGAGAACAGTGGCTTTGTAATACAGCTTGAAATCTGGTATTGAGATCCCTCCTACTTTCTTCTTCTTTCTAAGAATTGCTGTGGCTATTCGGGGTCTTTTTTTATTCCAGATGAATTTTTGGAGAGTTCTTTCTAGATCTGTGAAATATGCTGTTGGTATTTGATGGGGATTGTATTGAATCTGTAGATTTTTTTGGGTAGTATGGACATTTTAATGATGTTGATTCTACCAATCCATGAACATGGTATGTTCTTCCATCTGTTTACGTCTTCCTCTATCTCTTTTTTCAGTGTCCTGTAGTTTTCCGCGTATAGGTCTTTTACCTCCTTAGTTAAGTTTATTCCTAGGTATCTTAATTTTTTTAGTGCAATGGTAAGTGGGATTGCTTTTTTAGTCTCTCTTTCTGTAAGTTCACTATTGGCGTATAGAAATGCCATAGATTTCTTGGTGTTAATTTTGTATCCCGCTACATTACCGAATTCATTTATTAAGTCTATTAGTTTTTTTGATGGAATCTTTTGGGTTTTTTATGTACAATATCATGTCATCTGCAAATAAGGACAGCTTCACTTCTTCTTTTTCAATTTGGATGCCTCTTATTTCTTCTTCTTGCCTAATTGCAATAGCTAATACTTCCAGTACTATGTCGAACAGGAGTGGTGAGAGTGGGCATCCCTGTCTTGTTCCTGTTCTTAGGGGAAATGGTTTTAGTTTTTGCCCATTGAGTATGATGTTTGCTGTGGGTTTATCATATATAGCTTTTATTATGTTGAGGTATGATCCTTCTATTCCAACCTTGTTGAGAGTTTTTATCAAGAAGGGGTGATGGATTTTGTCAAATGCTTTTTCTGCATCTATTGATATGACTATGTGATTTTTATCTCAATTTGTTTATGTGATGTATCACATTTATTGCTTTGCAGGTATTGTACCAACCTTGCATTCCTGGGATAAATCCTACTTGGTCATGATGTATGATCTTTCTGATGTATTGCTGGAGCCGATTTGCTAGAATTTTGTGGAGGATTTTGGCATCTATGTTCATGAGGGATATTGGTCTGTAATTCTCTTTCATTGTGTTGTCTTTATCTGGTTTTGCTATTAGGGTGATGCTGGCTTCATAGAAGGAACCTGGAAGTGTTCCTTCCTCTTGAATTTTTTTGAATAGTCTGAGGAGGATAGGTTTTAGTTCTTCCTTGAAAGTTTGGTAAAACTCTCCAGTGAAGCCGTCTGGCCCCGGGCTTTTGTTTGACGGAAGCTTTTTGATGACTGCTTCAATTTCTTCCATAGTTAGTGGCCTGTTGAGCTGTTTAGATTCTTCCTGATTGAGTCTTGGAAGGTTGTATTTGTCTAGGAATATGTCCATTTCCTCCAGGTTGTCCAGTTTGTTGGAATAGAGTTGTTCATAGTATTTTGTAACAATCCTTTGTATTTCCTCGGGGTCTGTTGTTATTTCACCTCTTTCATTTCTGATTTTGTTTATTTGGGTACTCTCTCTTTGCCTCTTGGTCCGCCTGGCTAGAGGTTCATCAATCTTCTTTATCCTTTCAAAGAACCAGCTCTTGGTTTTGTTGATCTTTTGTATTGTTTCTTTGGTCTCTATGTCGTTTATCTTCGCTCTGATCTTTATTATTTCTTTCCTTCTGCTTACACTGGGGTTTTCTTGTTGCTCTCTCTCTAACTCTTTGAGTTGTTGGGTTAGGTAATTTATTACCATTGTTTCTTGTTTTTTGCAGTAGGCTTGTAGAGCTATGAACTTCCCTCTCAGGACTGCTTTCGCTGTGTCCCATAAATTTTGGATTGTTGTGTTTTCATTGTCATTTGTTGCCATGATGTTTTTTATTTCTTCCTTGATGTCTTTGGTAACCCAGTCATGGTTTAATAGCATGCTGTTTGGTCTCCATGTGTTTGATTTCTTTGGGTTGTTTTTATTGTAGTTGATTTCCAGTTTTATGCCACTGTGATCTGAGAAGATACTTGATATGATTTCTATCTTCTTGAATTTGGAGAGACTTTGCCTATGTCCTAACATATGATCTATCTTTGAAAATGACCCATGTGCACTTGAGAAGAATGTATATTCTGTGGCTTCGGGGTGAAATGTTCTGAAGATGTCGATTAATTCCATCTGGTCTAGTGAGTCATTTAGGATTGATGTTTCTTTGCTGATTTTTTGTTTAGAGGATTTGTCCAATGGTGATAGTGGGGTATTGAAGTCTCCTACTATGATTGTATTGCTGTGAATCTCTCCTTTGATATCTTCCAGGAGTTTTTTAATATATCTTGGTGCTCCTGTATTGGGTGCATATATGTTTACCAGAGTTATTTCTTCTTGTTGGATTGCTCCCTTTAGTATTATGAAGTGGCCTTCATTATCTCTTGTTCTGTCCTTCACTTTGAGATCTAATTTGTCATATATAAGTATTGCTACCCCAGCTTTTTTTTTTTTCATTTCCATTTGCCGGGAAAACCTTTTTCCATCCCTTTACTCTCAGTCTGTATGCGTCCTTTTTTTTGAGGTCGGTTTCCTGTAGACAGCAGATATATGGGTTTTGTTTTCTTATCCAATCTGTTACCCTGTGTCTTTTGATTGGGGCATTCAATCCATTTACATTTAAAGTTATTATTGATAGGCACTTATTTTTCGCCATTTTTATTCTATACCCCTGTGTTCCTTCTTTGCTTCCTATTTCTTTCTTTCTTTCTTTTTTTTTTTTTTTACAGCAGACCCTTTAGCATTTCTTTCATTGCTGGTTTGGTGGTGATAAACTCCCTTAGCCCTTTTTTGTCTGTGAAGCTCCTGATTTCACCTTCAATTTTGATTGATAGCCTTGCTGGGTACAGTATTCTTGGATTGAGACCCTTCCTTTGCATGACTTTGTATATTTCATTCCATTCCCTTCTGGCCTGATGAGTTTCTGTTGAGAAATCAGTTGCTAGTCTGATGGGGGTTCCTTTGTATGTAACTGTCTGTCTCTCTCTGGCCACTTTTAAGATTCTTACTTTGTCGTTGGTGTTTGCCAACATAATTATAATGTGCCTTGGCATCGGTCTTTTGGGGTTTATTTTGCTTGGAACTCTGTGAGCTTCTTGGATTTGTGTGGGTTTTTTCTTCCCTATATCAGGGAAGTTTTCTGTTATTATTTCTTCTAACAGGTTTTCTATTCCTTGCTCCTTTTCCTTTCCTTCTGGTACCCCTATTATCCTGATGTTGTTTTGTTTTGTGTTGTCCCGAAGTTCCCTTAGGCTCTCCTCATGCTTTCTAATTTTTGTTTCTGGAAGCTGTTGTAATTGGGTATTTTTTTCCATCTTGTCTTCTAGCTCACTTATGCGGTCCTCTGCTTCATCTAGTCTACTCTTGATGCTTTCTATTGAGTTCTTTACAGCAGCGATGTCATTTTTCATTTCTTCTTGGTTCTTCTTCATTTCCTCTTGGTTCTTACTCATATTGTCGAATTTGTCTTCCATCCTTTTCAGCCACCTTATGACCATTTCTCTGAATTCTTTCTGATAGGTTGTTTGCCTCTAATTCGTTTACTTCCTTTTCTGGTGATGCCTGCTTCTCTTTCCTATGGGGGCTATTTCTTTGTCTCCCCATGGTCTCTCTTCTCTGGATGTCTGGTTATATAGTTCTCTCTCTCTGGCGTTGATTTAAAGGTACAAAATACAACACAACCAGACACAACACACAAGGCACTGAACAGAATTGTATTCACAATATTAATAACCTCCAATAAAGGTAACCACCAGAGAAAGTCAAATTAGGGAATAGGAGTGGAAGAGGGAGAGTAAAAAGAAAGAACAACAAAAAAAAAAGAGTGTGAATCTGAACTTGGGAAAAGAGCAGAGAAGAAAAAAAAGAAAAGAAAAAAAGTAAGAGAGACAAGAACAATACTAAGAGAGAGAAGGGGAACAAACTATATATATGGGGAGTAGACTCCACTGGAACAACCACTAATCCCAGCAAATTCCAGCAACACGATCCTGGAGATTAATACAAACTGCAACACCAACTAATATCAAGTGAGGCAAGGGAAAAGAAAAGTAACAAACAAACAAAAACAAAGCAAACAATAGAACCAACCAAACAAACAAAAAGAATAATCAAAACAATCTCATAAAAAAGCATAAAAATTCAATCTAATCAACATTCAAGCAAACAACAACAAAAGGCCAGAGAGAAAAATAATTTTTTAAGGTAGTGTAGAGAGAGGTATGTATGGATTTGGAGCAGGGGGTTGGGAATTAGATATATACGTAGGGTGAAATTTTAGCAGAGGGTAAACTGAAAAAGTAGGGAAAATCTATAGCCAGAAAGGGTTAAGATAAACAGGAGACCAAAAGGGGAAAGGTTAGGAGGAGAGTGATGGCATAATGTTAGCGTTGAGATAGGGTAAGGGAAAGATGCAAATAGAATGTAGGACACTAATGCCAAAACACAAGAAAGGGAAAATCAAATGACATTTAAAGAAATAAAAAAGTAAAATAATAGTAATAATAATGCTGATTGAAAATAAAAATGTAATAATTAAAAAGGTGAAAATCGAGTGAGGAAAAAGAAAAAAAATTATTTTCTTAAGTAAAAGATGCAAAAAATGAAAATAAAAAAATAGAATAAAAAAATTTAAAAAAAATTGAAAAAAGAATTAAAAATTAAAAATTAAGAAATACCAAGACTAAAATGTGCAGTAGCAGCTGTCATTCACTTCCTCTATTATTCTGTTTGGTATGCCTGTTTCCCAGTCTGGGCGGTATTTCAGTTCAGCTTCGTTCCTCTGCTCCTCAGTGTTGTAGGCCAGTCCTGCTTTTTAAGCCGGCCTTGTCTTAATTTCTCGTATTTATTTTTGATTACACCAGAGACAATTTGCGTTTCAGCCCCTGGGTGGCAGTGTTTCTGAATTGACTTCCGGGCCTCTCTAGCTTATTTTTTTTCCCCCTCTATGGCACTCACTACTGGTTTGTGGAGGTGTGCGCCTCAGAGCTGCCTCTCCGATGGTCACACCCAGCTCTGCTCCCCAGGTTCCGAAAAAACAACTTCCCCCTGCAGTCTTTCAGGGTTTTTCCACCTGGGTTTTCCTATGTATTGGGCTTAGTAATCAGAGTTGGAAAGAGCCCAAGTGTGCGGACAGTGGGTCTGTGCGCCAGACTAAGGAGCCTGCACTCCTTTGAAAATTCTTAGTCTGATCTTCCTCGTCAGATTAAAATGAGTTGCTTTTAAGAGGTCACTTCTGTTAGCATCTCAGAGGACCCCCTTCCACATTCACGGATCACGGCAGCTCCAACTGCCGCCGATTTTTCTAGGCACAGACCTCCCGGTTCCTGCTGGTCCTACGGCTCGCGCACTTCCCTCCCACCGCGGGGATTAGAAACCACACCTTATTTCAGGCGAAATCTGACCTTTCCGTGGTGCAGTGAAGAGTTCCTTTGAATCCGAATGTTTGCGCCAATAGGGGACTGGTGTTCTGGTGCTCGCAGCTGTTCAGTGTTTGCAGTTGTCGCGGAAAGTCAGGTTTCCAATAAAATCCTCCTTTCCTTGCAAGATGGCGAGGCGCCCGGTCACATCTCCTCTTTTTATTGTAATGTATAAAATGAGGTGCAAAACTGCAATTCTCTGGAGCATTATCTTAATCTGTTGAGATTCTGCTTCCTGCCAGTTGTTTAGTTTGACTCCAATAAACTCACAAAACATCTTTACAAGTTTGAATGTTTCTTACATTAACAGTGAGATAGTTACTTGAGAAACAGCCAGTGTACAAAAGACATTTTGACTCTTCTGTATCCCCCTGAAATCAGGAAATAAATTATCCACTGTGAAATGTACCTTCCTTATACCAAGAGGTAGAGAGACATCCTTATCACCAGGGAGAGAATTCAGGGATGCAAGGACTATATCAGGGGTCCTCAAACTTTTTAAACAGGGGGCCAATTCACTGTCCCTCAGACTGTTGGAGGGCCGGACTATAGTTAAAAAAAAACACAAAAAAAACTATGAACAAATTCCTATGCACACTGCTAAGTCGGCTGCTAAGCAGGACAGGCAGTGGCAGCACAAACACCCGGCGGGCCAGATAAATAATGTCCTAGGTGGGCCGCATGTGGCCCACAGGCCGTAGTTTGAGGACCCCTGAATAAATAAACCTTGTTACTTCTTTACTAATTAAGCACCTGAGTCTACATTTCTTTATCTTATCTTCATGAATTTATGGTTTCTTTGCCTAAAAATATATAAAAGCTGCCTGCTTTAGTAATTTTTTAGGTCCCATTTCTATGAGATCTCCCTATGTATGAATTAAATTTATTTTTTTCTTGTTAATCTGTATTGTGTCAATTTAGTTTTAGACCAGCCAAAAGAACTAAGAATAATAGGAGGGAGTTTTTCCCCTTCCCTTGTTAGGCATATTCATGTGCTCCATTATGCCCTGCTTGGGGCTGTCATCCCTTCTGGTGAGTGTTCTGTTATTCTCATTATAGGTCTCATGATTAATGGCCTTTAGCTTCCAATAAACCACCTTACCCAGTTTCCAGTGGACCACCTATACCTGGCCCCCACCTGCACCTGGTCCAACTGGTTACTCTGACTAACCTTTACAAGAGGCATAAATATCCTGTTCCCCGTACTCTGCCCTGCTGATGCCATTTTGGTCTCAGCTCTTCTTCTAGCAGATGTAACAATAAATATATTATTCTTTACCCCTTTTGGCCTTGTGTGTTCCTCCTTTGGTGACCTTAACATCTCTGACATAAAGAAAGGAACATTGGGTATGTCTTTCAGAATGTTGGTCCTTGTTAGGGGCAGAAATATTAATCATGCTCTGTTAATCTTGATTGTTCTGTTCTAATTAGGGAAAGCACATTCTAACCTGACTGAGAATTGTACGCCCTGGGATGTAGAAGTTAACAGGGAAGGGGTCCATTCTCCTTATCTTAGAACTGCCTATAATTGTTTCAGAAGACCAAAGAAATACCAAGCATGCTTCCTAGAGAAAGGGAGGGACCTCATTTATTAATACTGGTGGACTCCGGGAATAATTTCTAAATCAGAGTGAAGAAACACACAGAGGGCTTCACTTTTTATAACTTTCTGGGGTCTTTGTCTTGCAGATATGGTTCCGCCCCCTTTCGTGGGCTTACAGGAAGGCCCCCAGGTGTTGGAGGTCCCCAGGCCATATTCAATGATCTGTCCTGGGGCCAGCGATAATAACCCTCCCCCCTCCCCAGGGCAGTGCATTGTTCACAGTTTTTATGGCCTGACATGCCTTGCAAGACCAGTTTCTTCCTCATTCCCCCCCTTGTCCCACAAGCTTCTTTTAGCCTTGTGGAGCAACGACCACGGGATGTTATGGTGAACAGGGGTGACGACCACTCTTAGCTACTTCCTGCTGGAAAGGGACGATGACTAAGGGGTTAGCATCCCGCTTCTTCCTCTCAGAGGGGTTTGTAGGGAGTTCTGGTTTGTAGGACCATCTGAAGTTTAAAGGCATTCCCGTCCAGTTTGTAGGCAGGCAGAGGTAAGCAGTGGTCCCACACGCATAGAATGTTCCTGCAGGGGATACCAGGGGTAGGTGGTGTTTTCAGCCTTGGGGGTAGAGTTGCATAGTTCATCTGGGAGGTGACCTGTTGGATGTTGGCCCTGCGTACTGCTGAAACAAATAGGAGCAACATTAATTAGCTGCACATTGGCCGTGACAGGTCCTATTATTATTTTTTTTCCATCCAATACAATCCCCCCCGCCATCTACATTTGGTAGTAGAGTCGTAACATGCTGCAGGCTGATAAGTATAGCTAAGAAAAATCTGGCTTGATTGGGTTTTCTTGTGGACTACCTGGTCTATCATATTTGGGTAGCGAGTTTCTAAGCAAGGAGCAAAGGATGGCATGACAAGGTGTAATCCAACAATTTATGATAAGGCCTTTGTTTCCTTGCTGTTTGGGGAGCAGTAATTTTATGGTGCTTCTGTGTCCCAGCAAGAGAAGATGAGTTCTCTTCCTGGTACTAGTCTCGGATTCCACTGGCACTCATAAAAAGACAAAATAAGAATTATTAGATAAAACCAGTGATTATCCAGAAATACTAGAGCATGTTACGTTAGGAGGAGATAAGAAAGATTAGTGTTAGGGAGAATTCAGCAGGGTGTTATCTGAATTCTTTGGGGCAGGTTGCTTGACCAGGTCTACTGTCTTCTTGAGGGCGATCTGCAGCAGGTGTTTCTGGTCAGAGGTCACCTTCAACTCAGACTGGACGTCACTCGGCTGGTGGGCTGCCTTCACCTGGGAGTGGTGGATCCAGGTGTTTAGTCCTGCAACCTTAAGAGCTGTGGGGGTGGTTAATATGACTGTATAGGGTCCCTTCCAGGTAGGCTTGAGGGGCTCCTTTTTCCAATCCTTTACCTAAACCTAGTCTCCAGGTTTATAAAGATGTACAGCTGTTCCTAGAAAGATGGGTAGTTGGTCAATAACCCACCTGTGGACCTCAAAGACAGTTTTTCCGAGTCCTTGTGGTTGTTTCTGGATTTCTAAGTTCCCTATTTCCCCCAAATCTCCCTTTGGCCGAATTAAGGGAGGGGATCTACCATATAGAATTTCAAAGGGAGAGAAACCTACCCTGGCCCTTGGGGCACAGCATTCCCGCAGGAATACAAGAGGCAAGATATCTGTCCAGGGTAAGATTGTCTCTTGGCATAGCTTAGCCATAGCCTGCTTTAAAGTCCAGTTCATGCGCTCCACTTTCCCTGAACTCTGAAGCCTGTAAGCTGTATGTAGATTCCATTTAATTCCTAAAGCCTTGGCTACCTGTTGTACTATTTCTGCTACAAAGGCTGGGCCATTATCAGACCCTATGGTCAGAGCCATTCCATACTGTGAAATTATATCCTTCAGCAATGCCTTAGTGACTTCTCTTGCCTTTTCAGTGCACGTGGGATATGCCTCAACCCAGCCTGAAAAGGTGCAAACAAAGACTAGCAGGTATGTATTCCCTCTGCTGGGCTCTATTTCTGTAAAATATACTTCTAAGTCCTCAAAGGGAGCGTGCCCACAGCGCTGAACTCCTATCGGTCCCACAGGACCCTGTTTAGCATTGTTCTGAGCACAGAGGAGGCAACGCTGAGAGACTGAGGCACACAAGGAGGGTAGATATGCAATTAGGTAGTACCTGCCTAACAAAGCTTCTAGGGAAGCCTTTCCTAAATGAGTGAGTTCATGCTGCTGGAGGACTACCTTATGGGCTAACTGTTCTGGGACATATACCCTATGATCTGGGAGTATCCACCAGCCTTCCATTGTTCTCTTGTCCCCTTCTTTCTGGGCCCATTTCTCTTCCTGTGGAGTGTATTTTGGAGGTTCAGGTAATTCAGGGGCCCACATGATTCATGCTGGTGCTGCTTGTTCTTTAACAGCCAGCTTAGCTGTGGCGTCAGCATGCTGGTTTCCTTCTGATACTGAGTCTATCCCTTTCTGGTGACCTTTGCAATGGATGACGGCTATTTCCTTAGGTTCCCAGACTTCTTCTAGTAACTTTAAAATCTCATTCTGATTTTTTATTCCTTTTCCACCTGCTGTCAAGAGCCCCCTTTCCTTATATATGGCCCCATGGACATGCAGGGTAGCAAAGGCATAGCGTGAGTCAGTGTAGATATTGGCACACTTATTATTACTGAGTTCTAGGGTTCTTACTAGGGCCCAAAGGTCTGCCCTCTGCGCTGACCATCCATTAGGCAGAGCCTGTGCTTCAATTGTCTCAAAGTTTGATACCACTGCATATCCAGCTCGTCTTTTTCCTTCATCTAAGAAGATGCTGCCATCTGTGAACAATACCAAGTCTGCATTTTCCAGGGGCCTATACCTTAGGTCTGGCTGGCTGGAATAAATATCCTCTAGGACTTCCAGGAAATGCACAGGGGCCCCCTCAGTGATGGGTAGAAAGGTGGCAGGATTAAGTGTTCTCACTGCTTCTAATCATACCCACGGATTCTCACATAACAGCCCTTGATACTGAGCCATTTGAACATGAGTCAGCCAGTGCTGCCCCCTTGCTTCCATGAGGGTGACAACAGCATGAGGTACTTTTACATTTAACTTTTGTCCTAAGATAAGCTTATTCATTTCCTTGACTAATACTGCCGTGGCTTCAAGGGCTCTGAGGCACGGGGGCCACCTGGAGGCAACTGGGTCAATCGCTTGGAGAGATAGGCTACTGGTCTTTGCCAGGGTCCAAACTTCTGGGTTAGAACTCCTAGGGCTACCCTGCTGTTCTCATGAACAAAAAGATTAAAGTCTCGCATCACATCTGGTAGCCCTAGTGCTGGGGCCTCAGTGAGCTTTACCTTTATGGTGACAGAGGCTTTCTCCTGTTTGGGACCCCAGTCGATGGGTGCCTTCTTGTCTCCTCTTAGAGCTTCATAGAGAGGCTTGGCCAGGTCTGGAAACACTGGGATCCAAATTCGCCAGAATCCTGCACTCCCAGAAATTCCCGAATCTGCCACTGGGTGCTAGGAACTGGGATGGCACATACTGCCTGCTTCCTTTCAGTCCCTAGCCTTCATTTCCCTTGGGTGATCCAGAAGCCTAGATACTTGACTTCTTTCTGACAAATCTGTGCCTTTTTCTTAGACACGCAATAACCTGTTTCAGTTAGTAGTCTCAGAAGGGCTCATGTTCCCTCCCAGCACTGAGCTCCTGTGGAGCTGTCCAGTAGGAGGTCATCTACATACTGGAGTAGAACACACCCCAAGTCCTGTCCTGGGAACTTAGATCAGATGCTAGTGCTCCACTAAAAAGAGTAGGGGAGTTCTTGGACCCTTGTGGCATTCTGGTCCAGGTGAACTGCTCCTTGGCCCCTGTAGTTGGGTTTTCCCATTCGAAAGCGAAGAGAGGCTGACTGGAAGGTGCTAATCGAAGACAGAAAAAGGCATCTTTCAGATCTAGGCATGTAAACCATTCCGCCTCTGATGGGATGAGTCCCAGAAGAGTGTAGGGGTTCGGCAGTGCTGAATGCAGGGTTATAACAGCCTCATTAACAGCCCATAGATCCTGGACAGGTAGTCATTAGTCCCAGGCTTTTTGACAGGCAAGAGAGGCATGTTCCATGGAGATCTGCATCGTTTAACAAGTCCCCACTCAAGCAGCTGGTCTAAGTGGATCTGGATTCCTAGGTGTGCTTCCCTTGGAATTGGATATTGGCGGTTTTAACAGGCTGTGCCCCAGGCTTTAACTCGATTAGCACTGGGGTGTGGTCCTTAGCCAGGCCTGGAGGATTCCCTTCTGCCCAGATCAGTGGGAATTCCTTTTCTAATTCAGGTTCTAATGGTGAGGCCTTTGTCTGGGGGGTATAAAGTCTCCATTTTTTCTCCCTCGGCACTGCTAAGGACAGGATCATTGGGGAGGTCTCCTTACCTAGGCGAAGCTGTGCTGAGCCATCTGGAGCAAAAGTGATTTCTGCCCCCATTTTGGCTAAAAGGTCTCTACCCATTAGAGGCACTGGACAGTCTGGCAAGTACAGGAATTCATGAATTACTTGATGGCTTCCAAGTTGGCATTGGCAAGGGCGGCAGAATGGTCTACGGGTCTGGTCCCCAGTAGCTCCAATAATGGTGACCTCCTTTCCTGAGAGAGGCACTACTTTCTGAGTGACTACTGAGTGCTCAGCTCCCGTATCAACCATAAAGTCCACATCTGGCCCCCAATTTTCATTCTGACCATGGGCTCGTGGAGGCTTAGCTAAAGTGAGTCCAGTCTGTCCTAAAAGAGACAAGAAAAGCCGCAAATACCTTTAAATTTACCCCAGAATTCCAAAATTTCAACCTAACACAGCAAAATCACAGAGAAAACCAAAGCCCCTAGTACACAAACATAAACAGAAATTTTTATCAACTATCCATCTGTGATAGAGAGCAAACGTCTCTGAGAAAACTAACAGAGCTGCTTGCAACTTTTGCAAACCATCATGGGTTCAGCCTTCAGTAAATCAAACGTTTTAACCAGATGAGCAAACAGAATATCAAAGTAGCTTTCGCTTTCACACAGACCAGTTAATCAGCAGATAATTATGCCAAGATAGACAAACATCCGTACTCATACTCTCTCAGTAGACTCGCCCAGACTGGAGCTGAGCAGATAATGCCCAACTCCCCAGATGGACATAGGGGCACTCCCGGCACCCACTCCCCAGACCAGAATTCTCGACAGATATCAGATATCTCGGTGAGAACCTACCGGAGGAGTTAAGACTGCGTCCAGCCCCGTTTCTTGGTAGCAAATTGGCTAGTCCCACACACAAACAAACAGAAGAGTGAACCCATAATTCCTTAATCGAATCTGAATGCACTCATCTCTGGAGTCCTGATTCCTGATTTACCTGACAAAGTCCTATGACTTCCGGGGAGGTGATCAAGCTCCCCCTTCCACTCACTTGGAGTGGGCCTGACTGACTGGGGCCCCTACCTTACTGATTCTGTTGACAGGTCCAGAGATGTCTGTCCACTTTCTCCAGATGCCAGCCGGTCTGGGAGCACCTGGAGTCGTCCCGCCCCCCCCCCCCCCCCCCCCCGTTCTGGGAGCACCTGGAGTCGTCCCGCGCCCCCCCCCCCCTTCAATTCTGCTAAAATCAGCAGCGTGCACCTTCTGGAGGCCTGTCCCGTGCCCCTGGGCCCCAAACCCCGTCCTCACCAGAGGCAAGAGCAAAACGCGGTTAGTTTCCTGGTTCAGGGAACCAAATGTTGCAGAAGACCAAGGAAATACTAAGCACGCTTCCTAGAGAAAGGGAGGGACCCCATTTATTAACACTAGTGGACTTTGGGAATAATTTCCAAATCAGAGTGAAGAAACATGCAGAGGGTTCACTTTTTATAACCTTCTGGGGTCTTTGTCTTGCAGATATGGTTCTGCCCCCTTTTGTAGGCTTACAGGAAGGCCCCCAGGTGTTGGGGGTCCCCAAGCCATATTCAATGATCTGTCCTGGGGCCAGCAATAATGACCCTCCCCCCTCTCCAGGGCAGTGCATTGTTCACAGTTTTTATGGCCTGACACACCTTGCAAGACCAGTTTCATCCTCATTATCATGGAAAAATTAACAACCTTGTTGCCGAAACAATGGAGTCCCCTGAGAAGCACACCCCAGCCCACATTGCCTGTAACCTGTAACCATCATACCCATTCTTATTCCTTTTGCCTACTTCCCCTTGCCTGTAATTGCTTTTGCCCACTTCCCCATGTAATCTTTGTCCTATTACCCAATATAAGCAGCTTACTTATGTGGCTGGGGGCGGGGGAGGGAGGGAAGGCACAAAGCAGATTTTCATGGATGACCGTACTGCCAGAATTATTGGAATAAACACTCATATATGATTCAACCCTGTCTCTGCTTAATTGGCTGAAGTAGTAACAGGCAGGCCAGACCCATTGTAGGTGCCAGGAATGGCACCAGTTGTCAGAAGGGATGGTCAGACCAAACCTGGGTTTAGCAACCTTGATACTTGGGTTCTGGCTAGGAAAGAATTCAGAGCAAGACCCAAACTGTAAAAGAACATTTATTGGGTGAATTACAGTAATTCCTAAAAGAAATTGGCTTAGGAAACGTGTTGTAGAGGTAAAGGAAGGGCCCTTGGAGCTTGGGAGGGAGGAAGCTAATGGTAATGTGCCTTCAGGAAGGGAGGGGGAAGGGAAAGGCATGAGTATTGGAGAGAGCATACTGGATCCTCTGTCCTAAGTGTTTTAAGGGTGGAGGGGAGGTCTCAGGGAAAGATCTTAATAGAATATTCAGCAGCTTTCCAGGTGTGTCCTTTCAGGGTTGTGGTTTCCACTGATTGATTGGCCAGCACCAGGGCAGGGAGGCCATTATTCAATCCAGCTGGTCCTGATATCAGCCATGGCTGGTTTTATTGCTTATCTCACCTGGAGCTGAAATACAACTTGAGATATAGATGTTATCTCTAGGGAGGAAAGGTCAGGGGGTCCAAACCTCATGACCATATGCTAGGGGAGGAAAAGTCACCCTGGGGGCAAGGTCCCACCCTACAATTGATTGTGCATTGCTAGACACCTGGGGCTTTCCACCATGATGATCTTCTGTACCTGGCATAACATCCTTGGCCTGCTCATGTCTGTTTAACTGCCTACAACAGACCCATTTATTGGCTGGTTTCATTCTTCATTGTTTTTTTTATTATTGACAGTATTACAGATGCCCCCCCCCCCCATTTTCCCCTACTTTGTCCCTTCCACCCAACCCCCACCCCTCACCAGGCCTTCATCTCACACTATTGTCTGGGTTCATGGGCTATGCATATATGCAATATGTTCTTTGGTTAATCTTTTCTCATCTCCCTCACCCCCTCCCTTCTGAGATTTGTCAGTCTGTTTCATGCATCCACATCTTTGGACCTATTTTGTTCATCGGTTAATTTTATTAGATTCCAGATGTAAGCAAGATGGTGTGATATTTGACTTTCTCTGGCTTATTTTGATAAGGGTTAGCTAGCTAGGTTAATTAGGTACACAGGAAGGGAGAGGGTACAGAGAGGATAGAGGCATCTTGGCCTGAACAATTAAAGCAGCCACAAGTTAGATCAAAAGCAGCTCTGACCTGAGCAGCCAGGACAGCCATAGGGGTAATAAAACATCTCTGGTTATGAAAAAAGAGGTCATTTTACTCTTTGAGCCGAGAAGCTAGTTGTTTCAGTCTCAAGACTTGGCAGAAGGTGCTGCTCAGTGTTTGAGCATCAACCCATGAACCAGGAGGTCATGGTTGGATCCCTGGGCAAGGCACATGCTTGGGTTGCAGGCTTGATCTCCAGTAGGGGGCTTGCAGAAGATAGTTGATTAAATATTCTCTCTCATCATTGATGTTTCTGTCTTTCTATCCTTCTCTCTTCCTCTCTCTGAAATAAATAAAAAATATTTGTAAAAAAAGACTTGGCAGGATAAGGTTGCTAGGTACCGTAAGGTAAATCAAAAGTAACTCCAACTTGGCTCAGTGGTTGAGCGTCAACCTGTGAGCCAGGAGGTCACAGTTTGATTCCCAGTCAGGGCATGTGCCTGGGTTTCGGGCTCAGTCCCCATCATGGGACATGTGGAAGTTGACTGGTCGATGGTTCTCTCGCATCATTGATGTTTCTATCTCTCTCTACCTCTCCCTTCCTCTCTGAAACCAATATATATATACTAGAGGCCCGGTGCATGAAATTCATGCAGGGGAGGGGGTGTATGTGTCCTCAGCCAAGCCTGCACCCTCTCCAATCTGGAACCCCTCAAGGGATGTCCAACTGCCCCTTTAGGCCTGATCCTGGGGGCAGTCGGACATCCCTCTCACAATCTAGGACTGCTGGCTCCCAACTGCTCGCCTGATTGCCTGCCTGATTACCCCTAACCGCTTCTGCCTGCCAGCCTGATCACCACCTAACCACTCCCCTGCCAGCCTGATAGACACCTAAGTGCTCCCCTGCTGGCCTGATTGCCCCTAACTGCCCCCCCCCACCGGCCTGGTCACCGCTAACTGCCCTCCCCTGCCAGCCTGGTAGCCCCTAACTGCCCTCCCCTGCAGGCCTGGTCACCCTAATTGCCCTCACTTACCAGCCTGGTTGCCCCTAACTGCCCTCCCCTACAGGCCTGATAGCCTCCAACTGCCCTCCCCTGCAGGTCTGGTCCCCCCAAACTGCCCTTCCCTGCAGGTCTGGTCCCCCCCAACTGCCCTCCCCTGCTGGCCATCTTTGACCACATGGGGGCGGCCATATTGTGTGTTGGAGTGATGGTCAATTTGCATATTACTCTTTTATTAGATAGGATATTAAAAAAAAGTAACTTCAACTTGAACAGATAAGATGGATATGTGAAGGACAAAGAAAAGACACAGGATACAGGGAAAAGGGAAACATATTTTCACAGAGGATAGAGGAATGTTGCAAAATAAGGGAAAAGAAAGAGGGGGCACCATGTGGGCTTTGGCCTTTGAAACTGGTAGTATGTAGTAGAGTGGCGATTGAGGAAAGAACGGGGGTCCTAGATTAAGGGAACAGGGTCTCTAGGATTTATAATGCCTCAAGACAAAGAAAGCAGGGGCCACCCTCTTTAGTGGATCTCTCTATCTCTCATTAACTAGGAGACAGAGTCTTAGGAATAGAAACTTAGAATTAGGAGTTTTAGAGATAGTATCTGCTTGCAATAACATTTCTGTATTTCTCACCTACCACCTTTTGTCTGTGGCGTCATTCTTTGAATCCATCTGGACAAGAACCCAGGAAAGAAATCACCCTTGAACCCTACCCTGCTCACACACACACACACACACACACACAGCCCAAAACAACAAATTAATTTCACTCAGCATAATAATTTTCAAGTCCATCCATGCTGTCATAAAGGGTAAGAGATATTTCTTTTGTACAGCTGCATAGTATTCCATTCTGTAAATGTACCATAGCTTTTTTATCCACTCATCTACTTTTGGGTGCTTGAACTGTTTCCAAATCTTAGCTATTGTAAATAACACTTCTATGAACATAGGGGTGCATATAGTCTTTCTGATTGGTGTTTTGGGATTCTTAGTATACATCCCCAGAAATGAGATTGCTGGGTCAAATGGCAATTCTGCTTTACGTTTTTTGAGGAAACGTTATAGTTTTTTCTATGGTGGCTGTACCAATCTGCATTCCCAGAGTACTAGGATTCCTTTTACTCCATATACTTGCCAACACTTGAGTTTGTTGATTTATTGATGGTAGCCATTCTGGCAAGTGATACCTCATAGTGGTTTTAATTTGCTTTTCTCTGATGATTAGTAATATTGAGCATTTTTTCATATCTCTATTAGCCCTCTGGATGTTCTCTTTAGAGAAGTGTCTATTCAGGAGTCTGAGTTGGCTCTAGTAGCCTTCAACATTGTTTCAGTCCTGACTTCTCACTCTTAGTCACATGGGGATATGGAAATGTTTATTGTATTATTTATTCTTCATTTTGTTCTTTTTTTCTTTTAGGAGAGATTTCAGAGTGTATATGTAGGAAAATTTCCCCTACTTTATTATATACAACCTAAATTCTTAAAGTATGTTATGTTTTTACACTTGTTCCATGAACTACTCCCATTGGCACGTTGGGAAATAAAGAACAGAGAGATTAAATTGTTTACCTAGTCATGCAGAAGGGAAAAAAAATCCATCTTGCTCAAGGGTCATTCTTGGCCAGCCCACTAATTACTTTATTATCTTGGAACTTAATTCTTAAAGAGATTATTTCCCCCAACCTGACTAGGAAAGCAAAGTAGAAAAAAGAAAGATGTTCAGTACCAAAAATGTTTTCCAATAGCTAAAAGATGCTAGAGAGAATGAGCAAAAAATAATTAGTTAATATAATTTTATATTAAAGTTTAAATCAGTTTCAAAAATTAGATTTTATTTTCCAATCTTTTGTCCAGACAACACATATACTACTCAGATGCCAGATGCTTAGACTTAATGTATATCTAGGGTTGCCACTCTTTTCTTAGATGTGACTTCACAATCATAAGAAATAGCCCAGAATGAGTAGCTAAAGTCTAACAGCTCTAAAGCAATCAATCGGCTTTAGCAGTAAAGTATCTTCTTTCAGGTTAAATTGTATTGCAATGCTTTTTAAAAAAATGGTTGCCACAGTAACCTCATTAACCTGCCTTTGAAGAATCACGTGATTTTTTCGTACCCTTCTTCTGGTAAATTTATTGTTCCTGTAGAACTCAGAGAGTGATAGAAGTTGGGGATAAATGCTATGATTTTATATTATTGTTGGTTCCAAGTTAGACTAAAGGAAATTATCTTCTACTATGTAGAGCTTGCTTTTTGAGAACAGAGACGGCAACCCTTATATTCACACAGCTGCAGGCTATTAAAATAGAAGAGAATGCAATCAAATATATTCTGATATCAGAATGCAACAACACTTTTAAGTTCTTCTTTGGTTGTTCCTACTCATATACAAATGTTGAAATATCAAGCATGAGCTAAACTTGTCAAACCAATGGTTAGTTTTCAAACAATATGTGAGTAATCGATTGACTGTATTCTACTCTTGATTCAAACTGACTTGTGTACATTGGCCTCAACTTTTGACAATAATGCATAGAAAACAGAGAGAATTCCCTATCATTCACAGTGAGTAGTTTTTAAATTAAATTTTAAAACCTTTGGAATTTTCCATAATTGCTTTTATCCAGAAGTTGCTTCATAAATAAACCTATCTCTCTCACTCTTTTTTTCTCTCTCTCTTTCCAAATTTTGTATAGATACTTTTTTGGTTCTTCAACATCTATACCTAAGCATAAAGCACCAATGAGTTACAACAGGCACAGTGTTACTATGGAGTGTATGTATGCAGTGTTCCCAGATGGAAAATGTCACAGTAAATCATAAGACATTAGGGCAGTGGGATGTATGGGTGACATGTGCATACTCTATTTTCCCTTAAAATGGCTCTCCCCGCCCCCACCAATCTCTCTGCCCATATGAAACCATGATGCGAAATAAAAAAGACTACTTCACATTTCAGCTACAGTAATTTATATTTCCATTTTGACATGACTTTTGAGTGGTTGGAATAGGGGTCATTTCTACTTTTATTTTGAATAAACTATAAGTCCCAAACAAACTTCTGTACTTAAAACACGTTTTATTGGCTTTCTGTAATTTTTTTACTTGATTTTTTCTACTGATATTTAACTAAATACATTTTCATAAGTTGATATATTTTTTAATTTTAATTTTTTTAATACTCATCCAAGGATATTTTTCCATTGGGTGGAAAGAGAGAGGGAAAGACAGAGAGAAACATTGATGTGAGAGAAACACATTGATTGGTTGCCTCCTGCATGAGTCCTGACCAGGGCCCAGGCCAGGAGGAGCCTACAACCAAGTACATGCCCTTGACCGAAATCAGATCTGGGATCCTATGGTCTGCAGTCTGATGCTCTATCCACTGAGCCAAACCGGCTAGAACTGATATCATATTTTTAGGTTACAGTTTAATCTGAAAGCATGACCAATATCAAATTGAAAGATGTACTCATTTACACTGAGACCTTTGTTTTCAAATTCATTAGTAGGGGGGAAGAGAGGAAGAGAGAGAGAGAAGAATATGCAGATAAATACATGTCATATTAAAATAAATTTAAAAAGACTGACACACTATTGATCAATTTTCATTTTATAAAGTCTCAATGCAGAAGTTTTTCAACTATTCACAAAATTGTATTTGTTCTCATCATTTACTATTTATTATTTATTTATTATTTTATTGCTAATGTCGAGAAATGTAATTGTCGAGAATGGATTTTTATTTTTAATATTTTAATAAAACCTCACTGCATAACCTTTCTTTCTATCTTTCCTTCTTTTTGAATGGTGCATCCACCCTTTGTTTAGAACTAAACGCTTTTATATTATTGCAAGCTTTTGTGCATTCAAACGTTAATAAACTAACATTTGTAATGCTAAAATTTCCTATTCATGAGTAGTATGTGCAACCTATTTATGATTAATTCTTATTTATATCATACTCAGGTGTAAGCAATAAATGTTCCTTTTTAAACAGGAACCAAACAATGACATTGCTCCATATAGGATTTTATAATCAGTTATTTTAAATATGCAGTAATGTCTCCTTCAAAATGACATTTCCTTTATGATCTTGGTGGGAGCAAGGGTAGAATTACCTATTAAGGGATAACAGCACTCATTAAACAAGTATTAACTCTGACCTAAATCAGATATTGGAAAATGAGGACAAGTACTACTACTTATGGGCTTTGTCTGTTATAGTGAGAGTTCACTATATATTCTTAAGAATGTGGGACATAGGCTTAGACTCTCAGAAAGGTAAATTTATATTTTAATAAAGTGCTTTATAGCAAGATTTCCTGTGCTGAAAAGTGCTTAGGAGAGAGTTCTGAAAATGCATATCTACAGTGAGCTTCAGAAAAGCACAGAACATGTGGATGTGTTATACTCTCAGAAGCTCTTCTTATGTATTATGTAGCAAGTTTCAACTGCAGTGTCAATATTTGCTAATTTAGTAAGCTATGGATAAGTAAGGACTTATAATTTTTTCCATCTTCTGATTTTATTTTATTTCACAATTGAGATTTTATTGGTTGTTTTGAGGATAAATAAGCAGAATTTCAATTTGTACACAATTCTTAACACATGTACCCAAAATGTAAAGCCATGTAGTTGTGATTCTTTTCTAAATAGTTATTCTGGTGAATGTCCAGCTGAAAGTTTGGAGGCTAATTTTCTTTAATGAAGTATCAAGTACCAATATATTCAAATGTTGACATGCTGTTACATCAAAGTCCCACTAATTCACAATTTAATATCAAATATACTACATAATCAAATTTTCAATCTTTCACAGCACATTGACAAAGTTTTTAGAAAAACTGGACTACCACAAAAAAGATGTTACAGATGCACAAAATTCTGACAAGGAGAGCCAAAATCAAGGAGAGGTTTTATTTAGGAAACAAACAAACAAAAAAACATGGGAATAGAAATAATTTAAACTGTTCAAGACATATTAAATGCATGACTGAACCATGGGAATAGAAATAATTTAAACTGTTCAAGAAATATTAAATGCATGACTGACTCCAAATTGCCATTTACTAGTAGTATGCTTTTGTATTATCTATATTAATAAAAGGGTAATATGCTAATTAGACCAGGAGACCTTCCGGGCATCCTTCTGGACAAAGCCATGGTGGCGGGGCTGAGGCAGAGGCGGTGAGGGGAGAGCAGGCTGGCAGGGGGGGCAGTTGGGGGCAATCAGGCCAGCAGGGGGGCATTTGGGGGTGAGAAGGCTGGCAGGGGGGATATTTGGGGGCGAGCAGGCTGGCAGGGGGAGCCAGTTGGGGGAGAGCAGGCCAGCAGGGAGGGGCAGTTGGGGGAGATCAGGCTGGCAGGGGGGTCAGTTGGGTGTGATCAGGCTAGCAGGATGGGCCAGTTGGGGGAAAGCAGGCTGGCAGGGTGGGGCAAGTTGGGGGAGAGCAGGCCGGCAGGGAGGGGCAGTTGGGGGCGATCAGGCTGGCAGGGGGGACATTTGGGGGCAAGCAGGCTGGCAGTGGGGGCAGTTGGGGGTGATCAGGCTGGCAGGATGGGCCAGTTGGTGGCAAGCAGGCCAGCGGGGGGGGGGCAGTTGGGTGATCAGTCTGGCAGGCAGAGTCATTAAGGGTGATCAGACATGCAGACAGGTGAGCAGTTAGGAGAAAGCAGTCCCAGATTGTGACAGTCAGAAATCCCCCTAGGGGTCCCAGATTGGAGAGGGTGCAGTCTGGGCTGAGGGACACCCCCCCATGCACGAATTTTGTGCACCAGTCCACTAGTCCTATATAATAAACCCTAATATGCAAATTGACCGAATGGCGCAATGACCTGCAGAACGAACGGTCGCTATGATGCACAATGACCACCAGGGTGCATTGCTCAATGTAGGAGCTGTACTCTGGTGGTCAGTGCACTCCCACAGGGGGAGTGCCACTCAGCCAGAAGCCGGGCTCACGGCTGGCCAGCGCAGAGGTGGTGGCGGGAGCCTCTCCTGCCTCCATGGCAGCACTAAAGAGCAGCGAGCTGAGCAGTAAAGAGCAGTGAGCAGGCAGGCAGTAAGAAGCGAGGGGTCCAGACTGAGAGGGATGTCTGACTGGTGGCAGGCGAACATCCCCCGAGGGGTCACGTACTGCGAGAGGGTGCAGGCTGGGCTGAGGGAACCACCCCTACCCCCAGTGAATGAATTTCATGCACTGGTCCTCTGATAGGATATAAAAACTACCTCATTTGTGGAATGTTAAACTGACACCCAAGACAATCAACACCTACCATATTCACTATCCTACTATTTTTTTGGTTGTACCAAAAACAACAACAACCAACAGATGATTTAACCTCTTTAAAAAAAGCATTTACACTTTTAAAAAAGGGTATGAAGTGATATTCCCTTCTCAAAAATGTATCTAGAACTACTAAAAAACTTGTGTTAATTAATCTATACTAATAATAGACAAATATGTAAATTGACTGTACCTCCCCTATGCCCACAGCCAATCAGGAGTGAGTATGCAAATTAACCCGACAAAGATGGTGGGCCTGTGGGCAGCATGCATACGTGCAGGTGCCAAGCGGTGGTGATGCAGTGGGCGTTCCCGCCCCCTCCCCAGCCACTCAGGGCCTACGCGCTCAGAAGCTAAGTGGCTGGGGGTGGGGTGGGACTCCCACCCCCCCTCTGCATAGTCGGGGCAATATACGGCGGGCATCCCCAGGACCCCGCCCCCTTCGAGCCTGTGGCCAGCGCACATGCACCTGCACTGAGCGGCTGGGGTCCCGGGGACACCACTGGAGTGTCCAGTCCTGTTAGCCTTTCCTGGGGGCGGCTGGAGTTTGCAGTCCTTTGGTTTGTGCAGTCCCTGGAACAGAAGCGAAAACCAAGAGCATGGGGAACACCAGGAATTCTGGGAATCGGAGTTCTGGTGACAGATGCATTGTAGGATCTCATAGAGCAAAGTGAGCCTGGAGCAAGTTACTGTTGTGTATGGGGGATGGAGGGAAAGCAAAGGTGAGAGACATAAGTAAAGTCACAGTGTTGAGGAAAAATTAAAGGGAAGATATCCTGCAACTTTTAGGAAATCTCCACCAATGGAGCAAAGAAAAAAAAAGCCTCTATTATTCTGTGAGCACCAAACCAAACTGGGTTGTGGTCTCAGACAATTCGCTCATATGATTGCAAAGACAGAGAGAAACTCCTAGATTGGAGAGGGTGCAGGTCGGGCTGAGGGACCTACCCCCGTGCACGAATCTTCATGCACCAGGCCCCTAGTAGCTGATAAAAATAATCCTCTGGATTGTACAAAAAGGGAGATAGGGGCCACTTATAAGACATAGTATATGATATTAATCAGACTTGGCTTCTTTTTCTCCTGCTTCATCTGGGCTGGACTCTCTTCATTTTTAGTCTTTCCATTTTCTGAAGGTAGATCTTTAGGTTCCTGGTTGCCCTCTTTGGCCTTTTTTCCATTTGCTACCATTTCCCTTTCATTTGCACGTTTTTTTCTGCACATCTATCCTTTCCTGCCGCCTTTTGGGGTTTCATTTGCACTTTTGCAGGAGCAGGTTTAGTTGACGACCTCTGTAATCTCCTCTTAGCCTCCTCCTTCGCTGCCTCCTTGGCAGAGCTGACCTTTCTCTTGGGCATCATAGCAGTGGGGTGGGCTCATGCCTGAGAGCCATCATCTACCCAGAGCCTTCTCGAACCTGGGCTGCCTGATATTCACTACGGCTTCTCACCTCCCTCTTCTATTTTTTAAAGTATGTTTTTATTGATTTTAGAGAGAGGGGAAGGGAGAGATAGAATCATGGATGCAAGAGAAACATCGATCAGCTGTCTTATGTATGCCCCCTACTGGAGATCTAGCCTGAAACCTGGGCATGTGCCCTAAGCAGTAATTGAACTCAGCGACCTTTTGGTTCATGGGACAATACTCAACCACTGAATAGCACAGGCCGGGCCTCCCTCTTCTGATTTTAGATATGCCCAAGTATCTTTTCCCATCCGTTATATCATGAGAAAAATTACATTCCTGGTCTCTCTACAAGAAAAAAGGGGTTTATAGCAAATGTTCTTTAGGTTTTTCAATTTTTACTTAGTTTGCTAGTTTGTTTCTTTTCCCTCCTCCCCCTTTTTCCCTCTCCCCCTCTTTTCTAAAGTGTATGTATATCAAACTCTGGATTTTAATAGATTAAAAAAAATTCTTTATTGTTGAAAGTATTACATATGTCCCCTTTTTCCCCCATTGACCTCTACCAGCACACCCCCAGCCCCCAGCACAGGCTTTCACCCATCTATTGTCTGTGTCCATGGGTTATGCTTATATGCATGCACATAAATCCTTTGGTTGATCTCTTACCCCCCCCAACCCTCCCCTGCCTTTCCTCTGAGGTTTGATGGTTTGTTCAATCCTTCTATGTCTCTGGATCTATTTTTGTGTATCAGTTTATGTTGTTCATTATATTCCAAAAATTAGGAGATTATATAATACTAACCTTTCTCTAACTGGCTTATTTTGCTTAGCATACTTCCCAGGTCTATCCATGCTATTGCAAATGGTAAGACTTTTTTCTTTTTTACAGCAGCAAAGTATTCCATTATATAAATGTACCATATTTTTTAATCCACTCATCTGCTGATGGGCACTTAGGCCGTTTCCAAATCTTAGCTATTGTAAATTGTGCTGCTATGAGCATAGGGGTGCATATGTTCTTTCTGATTAGTGTTTCTGATTTCTTGGGATATATTCCTAGAAGTGGGATTACTGGGTCAAATGGGGGTTCCATTTTTAATTTTTTTGAGGAAACTCCATACTATTTTCCACAGTGGCTGCACCAGTCTGCATTCCCACCAGCAGTACATGCAGGTTCCCTTTTCTCCACATCCTTACTAGCACTTGTTTGATTTGTTAATTTGTTGATGATTAGCCATTCTGACAGGTGTGAGGAGGTACCTCATTGTCATTTTGATTTGCATCTCTCCAATGATTAGTGACTTTGAGCATTTTTTTCATATGCCTCTTGGCCTTCCATATGTCTTGGATTTTAGTGGATATTTTTCTCTCTTATGGTTTAACAATAAATGAAACTTGGGCTAAAATAAAGCCAGAATAATTTTAGCATATACTTTGGCAATTCCCCATATTATGCTTAGAAAAAAATCATGTAGTTCATCCATGCATACAGATAAAGACAATGTGCCAACTACAAATAAATATATACATAAAGTCTAATATACTAGTATAAATGTCAAGCAATTAAAAACATTGACATTTTAATATGATTCTGGACATTTTATCAAAGCACAGAATATGGATCCAGACTACCTGAGTTTGTTTATTATCTCTGACTGTACTAGTTGTGTTGCTTTATGCAATGTACTTAACCTCTTTATGCCTCAAATTTTCATCTATAAAGTGGGGATAACAATAGAATCTATTTTATAGGATCTTTGTGAGATTAAATAAATTAACATACAGAAACCTCTTAGAACAGTACCTGGATCAGGAGCTTTATATAAATTCTTCACATCATTACTAAGGAGAATACATTAGAAAGAGAAGTTAGCTGAGATACAAAAACCAGGTCACATAAAAAATTTGTTGAAAGAATAGATAATATCTAAATAAATAAAATAAAATACAGTGTGTCCCAAACACATATATACAGACTCTAACAGCTGATAGTTCAATTTTGAAAATGAAATGTATTTTAATAAACACTGCCTTTAAAATTATTCACATATGTATATACATTTTTCTGGGATACCCTACGCATTATAACTGTATTTGTTGCTCCTCAAAATCATGTTAGAAACAAAAAGAAGTCACAAAGAGGTAATCTTTGTTTCAACATAATATATGTCATATGTTAAAGGATATTTCATATCTTAAAATATTGAAATAGAGTGCTCTGGATATAGTATGACTGATGACTGCCACCTGACCTCTGTCTTTTGTCCATAACCTATTCTTTTTTTAAACATTTCTGAACCTATTCTTAAATGTAACATAAAATTCTTGTACTGGAAATGGGGATTATGAGAGGATTAGGAAATGATAACTACCTGATTTGGGGGGAATTGCTGAGTTCAGTGTATAGTTAGTTATGGGAAGTGTGGACAAAAAAGGGACCATTTACTAAAACTGACAAGCTCAGGGGAGGCCTTACAAAACTCAGAAATGGAAAGTAAACACATAGGATGATCTGAACATAAAAATTCCTAACTTGACCTAACGAGTCATGGTGCGTAGTCATGTCCAAGGCCTGTAGCTTCCTGACATAGCTCAATCTTTACCCTAAGTGAACCTGTCTATTGCATCTAAGATAACATACCCTTGAAATGTCAGAATAATCCCCCTTTTCTGGATCCCTTAGGCTACACCCACTACATCAGAGCTCATGACCACAGAACCCCTCATTGTTATCTTGTTCCCAGAAAGCCATCTCTATGTCTTGTAAATGTTCATTGTGAACTATCCTGTACCAACATCAAAGAAGTAGTTGTCTGTCTTATTCTCTATCCAATCTCAGAGATTTTCCCACTTTGCTTTCTCCTGCCTCCCTAATCTACCACCAATGAATTTCATGTAACCCTCCTTACATCTCCTTTGATTGTAATGGATAAAATAAGCTCCAAAACTACCACTCTCCTGGGCATTATCTCAATCTATTAAGATTTTGCTTCCTGATAATTCTGGTCAGTCTGGCTCAAATAAACTAAAAAATTCTCTATAGGATTGAACATTTCTTATGTCAACAGAAGTATAAGCTACATTCTCTGTACTTTTGTGCTTTTGACAGTCGAGGCTGTTTGAAACTTTTTAAACTCACAATACTGTGACATGTCATAGTATGCTTTTAAGGAAATCACACTAGGGCTAGTAAAGATCCTATATTCTAAGCCCCCTGAGTGGGCCTCTACTGCCCAGACTCCTCACCTTTACTCCTGAGGCCCCTCAAATCCCTCTATAATCAAGAAACTGCCCAACATATCACCTTGAAGATGCTGCTACAAAATGAAGTCTATTCTTAATTTGTCTAATCTGATTTGTCAGCCATTAAAGATATTAAATAGCCTCCAGTTTCCCATAAACTTCTTGTTTCTTCTTTATGGCACTTACCAAAAGATAAGTATTTGTTCAGTGCCAAAAGCGTATGATCCTATTCTGTTTGACTCATTACTGTAAAACCAGAACCAACAAGAAATTCTAGCAAAAAGAAGTATACTTAGTAGGTGTTGAATTAATGAATGAGTGAATAAATGAATATATATCTTCTAAGTACAGATGACCACTTTTTGAATAATTTGCTACATGTCTAAAATCTGGCAGGGAATTATCAATAAATTTGAATACATAAAAAAATTAGTGTTGGGGACACTTAATAAACATGATGACCAGACTTAAGATATTAATATTTGCATTTTATTGACATTAAAATTCATGTAATTTTCACCATAATAAATGAAAAAATCTACTCCTTCCTTTATTGATGCTAATTAAAATGTAAAACATATTTTAATGTCATCATAATGAATGAGACAATCTCTGCAAATTGGTGACGTGCTATTTAAATTACTAATTGGATTTCAATAAGCATTTAGTAAAATAACGATCTTAAATCTGTGTAATAAGTTATTGGAAGCCTTATGAAATATGTCATTTTAATATTAAAGAATCTGAATAACAAAAATAATTCAGAAGTATACGATTTTAAGGAATCTGCTAAAAAGACATTCAAACTTTAAGAACATTAAGCTCACGTTAAAAAGTGAAGTCAACTTATCTAACATATACATGAGTACTTGATTAATAATATATAATAATTTATAGATGTATAAAGTTGCAGAAACCTACGGAAAATTATAACTTTAGGGAGAGGGAGTAATAGAAGGAATAATTTGCTTTGGAAATATACTGGTGATAGAAATTCTAGAGGCTATATGGGTTTGTGACTTTAGCATCAGACCTGAATTTAAATGTCAATTCTACTACTGACAAGTTGGGAGACTTATGAAAATTCTAAACACTTTCTAAACCTATCTGCCTGCCATTCTTTTTAAATATTTCTTTTTCTTTTATCATTTTTAATTTTTTCCTTCTTCTGGGTCTCTCTCTCTCTCTCTCTCTCTCTCTCTCTCTCTCTCTCTCTCTCTCTCTCTCTCTCTCTCTTGCCCACACATAGATTTTGTCATTGAGAACCCTGAATGTCTTTCTTTATTAATGTAGTACATTTTAGCAGTATCAATACCAGATAATTTCAATGCTTAATCATATATAAGACCTATTTCCCTATAGGGGGATATATGTCTCATGCAAAAGGCTGGTAAACATGAGAACAAATATAGTAAAGACTGAATTTATTGCACAGAGAAACATTTTACTCATCAACTCCTACTAATGTCTCGTGACTGTTTTTGAGATAATCTAGTTGAAAAAATGTATTGATCAGATTCAACATTTATTAATGTATCCCACTCACTTCAACATCTTTCTAGATTGGTAGACATATTTTGTTTTTCTCTGCCAGCCTCTCTTATTGCATATATCCTATGAGTAGACTAAGTCTAAGTCTAGTAACAAATAGATAATTAAGACTTTAAAGGAAAATATATGAGGATAGTTTATCCTAGTTCACTCTCTTTTTCAATAACTATAATTTTTTTTGTTGTAAATACCATCAGGGAACACAAGAGCATTCAAGTATTTGTATTTTAGACTTTATGTAAGAAAATATGAAATATTTATATTTCATGCCTACTTATTGGATCTGCAGTAATAATGGGACATCCAAAATTGACCTTTTATGGGCTAGCACTACAGCATTTGAAGGAAAAGCTGGGAAATAATGAACAAAAGTACTATAATTTTCAAGGTAACGTAAGAAAGTATTCTGGGATTCAACAACAAAGATTTCCATATCCTTGATTTAAAAGGTTATCATATTTTTCTGTTGAAAATCTTCCCTGATAACAATCATGGTAGTCGTCTTTATATAGGAGGAGAGTTTTAGTTCATAAAATGCATATTTTTCATTTTGTTATTCTAAACTTATGGCCAATCTACTTTCACCTCTGCTCAATTATCATCATCATTTTCAACTTTTGAATACTTCACTGTGTCTTTATCATTTTCAAGATGCAGACTACTGCCAATGACCCATTGGTTGTTCCTACAAGCAGTAGAGTACAGAATAGAGAAGCAGGATGAGTACAAGGAGCCAGGGCTGAAGCCAAGGTAAAAATGATGAAGGATATATCTGCATTGAAGATTTTTAGTGAAGATTAAATTAAGTGGTATTTATAAACCTCCTACAGATACTAGGTAAACATTACAGTAATCTTATATATTAGTATGATAAAGAAACATCTAAATAATAATAAAAGCATAATATGCCAATTAGACCAGACTTCCTTCTGGATGACCTTCAGGATGAAGCCAGGGCTGCGAGGGAAGCTCGGGTCCCGGGTGCCAGAGGGAAGCCGGTGCTGGCAGCCAGGGGAAGGAAGGCCTACTCTTTTTTTAAAAAAAATATATTTTATTGATTTTAGAGCGGAAGGGAGAGGGAGAGAGAGAAACATCAATGATGAGAATCATTGATTGGCTGCCTCCTGCATGCCCCCTACTGGGGATGGAGCCTGCAACCCAGGCATATGTCCTTGGCTGAAATCGAACCTGGGACCCTTCAGTCCACAGGCCGACACTCTATCCATTGAGCCAAATCAGCTAGGGCTGGAAGACCTACTCTTGCACGAATTTTGTGCATTGGGTCTCTAGTATCTCAATAAATGACACCTAACCTTCTCTAATTTCAATTTTATACATTTAGATATAATCACATTATTTTTCTATATCTAACTCAGTAAATGGTTTCCCACTTCTTTTTTTCAGTCTTTTTAGGTTGAAAGTATTACATATGTCCCCCTTTCTTCCCCCATTGACCCCTTCTAGCCCACCCCCATCCCCTACCCCAGGTCTTCACCACCTTATTGTCTGTGTCCATGTGTTATGTACATATGCATACAAGTTCTTTGGATGATCTCTTCCCTCCCACACACCCATTCCCACCTTATGAGATTCAATAGTCTGTCCCATGTTTCTATGTCTCTGGGTCTATTTTGTTCAACACTCTATTTTGCTTATTAGATTCCACATATGAGTGAAATCATGTGATACTTGTCTTTCTTGAATGGCTTATTTAACTTATCATAATACTCTCCCAGGCCCTCCATGCTGTCTCAAAGGGTAAGAGATCATTCTATTTTTAAAATATATTTTTATTGATTTCAGAGAGTAAAGGAGAGCGAGGGAAAAATAGAAACATCAATGATGAGAATCATCAATTGGCTGCCCCTTGCATGCCCCCCACTGGGAAATGAGTCTACAACCCAGGCATGTTCCCTGACCAGTAAATGAACTGTGATCTCCTGGTTCATAGGTTGGTGCTCAATCACTGAGCCATGCTGGCTGGGAAGGAGATCCTTCTTTTTTACTGCTGCATTGCCATGACCTGCACAGTGAAGTCCAGGATCTGAAGGAGTGGCCGGTGCACAAATGAAAATGCTATACAAGAAATCTGAATTTAGAAGGCATTGGGCACCAGGTGGAGACTTCTTCCGTGAAGAGGCACACAAAGTTCTGGCCTAGACTACTTTTATTTAATTGAATACACATTTTCCCTTTAGCAATGCATACAGGCAGATCAAAGGTAAAGTTTGGTCAACAATGTAAGGATTATCAGGTCAGGAAATTGTCTTGAGCCACTGCACCCACAACAGGGCAATTATGTGCTTATTTTCAGCCCTGCTGAATACCAAAGTCCATTGGCCTTCCAATGTTTCTTTTTGCACTTTTATGCTAACTGCTGTTTGCTTTAGCCTCCTACACTGCATAGTATTCCATAGTGTAAATGTACCACAGCTTTTTCCCCACTCATCTACTGATGGGAACTTAGGCTGTTTCCAGATCTTAGATACTAGGGGTGCATACATTCTTTCTGATTGGTATTTAAGGTTTCTTAGGATATATTCCTAGAAGTGGGATCACAGGGCCAAATGGAAGTTCCATATTTAATTTTTTAAGGAAACTCCATACTATTTTCCACAGTGGCTACACCAGTCTTCATTCCCACCAGCACTGTAGTAGGGTTCCCTTTTCTCCACATTCTTGCCAACACTTGTCATTTGTTCATTTGTTGATGCTAGCCATTCTGACAGATGTGAGGTGATACCTCAATGTAATTTTAATTTACATCTCTCTGATTATTAATGACTTTAAGAATTTTTTTAGATTTCTCTTGGCCATCTGTATGTTCATTTTGGAGAAGTGTCTGTTTAGGTCCATTGCCCATTTTTTAATTGCATTGTTTGTCATTATTTTGTTAGGTTGTATGAGTTCCTTATATACTTTGGATATTAACCCTATATCAGATGTATCATTGCCAAATACATTCTCTCCTACAGTGGACTTCCTTTTCATTTTGTTGATGGTTTCTTTTGCTGTGCAGAAGATTTATATTTGTTATTTTTATTTTTTGCATGTCCCTGTCCAATTTTCCCAACATCATTTATCAAAGAGACTGTCTTTACTCCATTGTATGCTCTTGCCTTCTTTGTCAAATATTAATTGACAGTAATGGCCTGGGTCAATTTCTGGGTCCTCTGTTCTGTTACATTGATCTATATGCCTGTTCTTATGTCAGTATCAAGCTGTTTTAAGTAAAATGGCTTTGTAGTATAGCTTGATACCTGATATTGTGATTTCTCCAACTTGGTTCTTATTTCTCAAGATTTTGTCACTATTCAGTGTCTTTTTTGGTTCCATATAAATTTGTGGAGTGTTTGTTCTAGATCTGTGAAATATGCCAATGATAATTTAATAAGGATTGCATTGAATCTAAAGATTGCTTTGGGTAATATGAACACTTTAATGATGTCAATTCTATGAACATGTTATATTCTTGTCCTTGTTTATATTTTCCTCTATTTCTTTTTATCATCATGTAATTTTCTGAGTACAGGTCTTTTACCTCCTTGGTTATGTTTATTCCTAAGTATCTTAATTTTTGTGTTGCAATGGTAAATGGGATTGTTCTTTTAGTTTCTCTTTCTTAGAATTCATTATCTATATATATAAAAGGCTAAGTGACCATCGCAACCGAACGGACGACTGAACAGGCTGCATGGCACGACCAGGCCAGCAGGGGGGTTAGTGAGAGGCGACCAAATGACCGAGCATCAGGCTGCATGGGGTGACCAGACCAGCAGGGTGGGCAGTTGGTGGTGACCAGGCCGGCATGGGGGGCAGTAAGTGGCGACCAGGCCGGAGGTGGGGGGAAGTGAGGGGCGACCAGGCTGGCGGAGGGGGGCAGTTGGGGATGACTAGGCTGGTGGGGGGGCAGCTGAATGTGATCAGGCCAGCAGGGGGGGCAGTTAGGTGCAATCAGGCAGGCAGGCAGGTAAGCAGTTAGGAGCCAGTGGTCCTGGATTGTGAGAGGAATGTCCAATTGCTGGTTTAGGCCTGATCCCTAGGAGATGAAAATTTAATAAGGATTAAATTATCCTTTTTAAATTATCATTTAATTTAAATGAGCAACAATATACCAACAAGCTGAAGAATGTGGATGAAATGGACAAATTCCTCAAAAATATGGTGCAGGCTGGGCTGAGGGAACACCCCCCCCCCCACCCCTGTGCACAAATTTCATGCACTGGGCCTCTAGTTGGTGTATAAAAATGCCATTTATTTCCGGGTCTTAATTTTATATCCTTCTACATTGCTGAATTCACTCATTAAGTCTATTAGTTTTTGATGGAGTCTTTAGGGTTTTCTATGTATAATATCATGTCATCTGCAAATAATGAGTTTTACTTATTCCTTTCCAATTTGGATGACTTTTATATTGCCTTCTTGTGTGACTTCTATGACTTGTTGAACAAGAGTGGTGAAAGCAGACATTGCTCTCTTGTTCCTATTCTAATGGGAAATGGTTTTAGTTTTGGCCCATTGAATATGATGTTGGTCATAGATTTGTCATATATGGACATTATTATGTTGATGTATGATTTTCTATTTCCACTTTGCTGAAAGGTTTTATGAAACCTGAGTGTTGGATTTTGTAGGATGCTTTCTCTGCATCTATTGATATGATCATATGATTTTTATCCTTCAATTTGTTTGTGTGATGTATCACAATTATTGATTTGTGACTGTTGTGCCAGCCTTGCATCCCTGGAATAAACACTACTTGGTGATGATGTATAATCTATTTAATAGATTGCTGGATTTGATTTGTTTATATTTTGTTGAGGATTTTTGTGTCAGTGTTCAACAGGGATACTGGCCTGTAATTCTCTTCCTTTGTAGTGCTTTTATCTCGTTTTGGAATTAGGATAATGCTGGCCTCATAGAAAGAGGTTGAAAGTGTGCTTCCTCTTGAATTTTTTTTGGAATAGTTTGAGGAGGATGGGTGTTAGTTCTTTGAATGTTTGGTAAAACTCTCCTGTGAAGCTACCTGGACCTGGGCTTTTGTTTGCTGGGAGATTTTTTATTACTGCTTCAATTTCATCAATTGTTATTGGACTATTAAGGTTTTCTGATTCTTCCTGATTTAGTTTATGAAGACTGTATATTTTTGAGGAATTTGTCCATTTCATCCATATTCTTCAGCTTGTTGGTATATTGTTGCTCATAGTATATTCTTACAGTCTTTTGTATTTCTGTGGTTAGTTGTTACTTCAACACTTTAGTTTCTGATTTTATTTATTTTAGTCTTTTCTCTTTGTTTCTTTAGTTAGATTAGTCTGACTGAAGGTTCATTGATCTTGTTTATCTTTTCAAAGAACCAAAGAACCAGCTCTTGGTTTCATTGTATATATATACTAGAGACCCGGTGCACAAAATTTGTGCACCGGGAGGGGGGGTGTCCCTCAGCCCAGCCTGCCCCCTCTCTAATCTGGGATCACAATCCAGGACTGCTGGCTCCCAACTGCTCGCCTGCCTGCCTGCCTAATTGCCCCTAACTGCTTCTGCCTGCCAGCCTGATCACCCCCTATCAACTCCCCTGCCAGCCTGATTGCCCCTAACTTCCCTCCCCTGCCAGCCCAGTCGCCCCTAACTGCCCTCCCTTGCCAGTTTGGTCACCCCTAACTGCCCTCCCCTGCCAGCCTGGTCACCCCTAACTGCCCTCCCTTGCCGGCCTGGTCACCCCCAACTGTCCTCCCCTGCCGGCCATCTTGTGGTGGCCATCTTGTGTCCACATGGGGGTGGCCATCTTTGACCACATGGGGGAAGCCATCTTATGTGTTGGAGTGATGGTCAATTTTCATATTACCTCTTTATTATATAGGATATATATATATATTTTTTCTATATCATTTATTTCTACTATGATCTATATTATTTCCTTCCTTCTACTTACTCTGGGCTTTTCTTGTTGTTCTCTTTCTAATTTTTTAAGGTGTAAGGTTCAATAGTTTATTATTAATTTTTCTTTGTTTTTTAGGTAGGCCTGTAATCCTATGAACTTCCCTTTCAGGACTGCTTTTGCTGTGTCCCAGATAGTTTTGGGTTGTGTATTCATTTTCATTTGCCTCCAGGAAGTCTTTTATTTCTTTCTTGATCTCATTGGTATCCCATTTGTTGTTTAGTAACATGCTATTTAGCCTCTATATGTTTGAATGCTCTTGAGTGTTTTACTGTAGTTGATCTCTAATTTCATTCCATTCTGATCTGAGAAGATGATTGATATGATTTCAATCTTCTTGAACTTGTAGAGACTTGTTTTGCTTCCAAATATGTGATCTATCTTTGAGAATGATTCATGTGCACTTGAGAAGAATGCATATTCTGCAGATTTGGGGTAAAATCTTCTACAAATGTCAATTAAAACCATCTGAACCAGTGTGTCATTACAATCACTGTTTCCTTGTTAATTTGTTGTCTGGAATATCTATCCAATAAAGTCAGTGGGGTGTTAACATACCCTACTATGACTGTATTGCTGTCAATCTCTCCCTTACAGTCCTCCATAAATTTTCATATATATATATTTAGGTGCTCCTATATTGGATACATATGTGTTTATCAGGATTTTATCCTCTTGTTGGATCAATCCCTTTCATATTAAGTAGTGACCTTTATTGTCTCTTGTGATGGCTTTCATTTTGAAGTCTATTTTGTCAGATATGAGTACTGCTACCCCAACGTTTTTTTGTTTTCATTTGCATGGAAATTTTTTTCCACCCCTTCACTCTAATCTTTTGTTCTGAGGTGGGTCTCTTGTAGTCACCATACATTTTGAGTCATGTTTTTGTATCCATTCAGCTACTTTATGTCTTTTGATTGGAGCATTTAATCCATTTACATTTAATGTTATTATTGATAGGTACTTATTTACTGCTATTTTAATTCCTATGCCTATGTTCCTCTCACTCCCTATTTCTTCTCATTACAGCTGTCTCTTTAGAAATTCCTGCAGTGCTGGTTTGGTGGTGATAAACACCTTTAGCCTTTTCTTTTCTGGGAAGCCCATTTTACCATCCATTTTGAATAATAGCTTTGTCAGATATAGTAATCTTGGTTTCAGATCATTGCATTTTATTACCTTGAATATTTCATGCCATTCTCTTCTGGCCTGTAGAGTTTCTGATGAGAAATCAGGTGTCAGACTTATGGGAGCTCCTTTGTAGTTAACAAATTGCTTTTTTTTCTTGCTTCCTATAAGGTTATCTCTTTGTCTTTAATTTTTGGCATTTTAATTATGATGTGTCTGGATGTGGGCCTGTTTTGGGTTCTTCTTGCTTAGGACTCTCTTTGCCTCCTGAACCTATGTGACATTTAAAAAAAATTATATAGTTTTATTGATTTCACAGAGGAAGTGAGAGGGAGAGAGAGATAAAAATATCTATGATGAGTGAGAATCTTTGATCATCTGCCTCCTGTACACCCAACACTGGGGATAAAGCCTGCAACCCGGGCATATTTCCTGAGCAGGAATCAAACTGACTTCTAGGTTCATAGTTCAATGCTCAACCACTGAGCCAAATCAGCCTGGGTTGTGTGACTTTTTTCTTCACCTGGTTAGGGAAGTTTTTTGCTATTATTTCTTCAAACAAGTTCTCTATCCCTTCTTCATTTTCTTCTCTTTCTGGCCCTCCTATGATGCCATTATTGCTACATTTCATGTTGTGCCACAGCTCCCTTAAGCTGTCCTCCTGTTTTTTAATTGTTTTCTCTTTTTGGTTGTCTGATTGAGTAATTTTTCTACCCTGTCTTCTAATTCATTTATCCTATTCTCAGCTTTCCCTAATCTACGGTGTATTCCTTCCACTGTGTTTTTTATTAGCACCATGTCATTTTTCATGCTTACTATATCTTTTCTCATGCCATCATTATTTTCAACTCTATGTCTGATAAATTTCTTGTCTCTATTTCATTTAGCTCTTCTTCTGGAGAATTCTCTTGTTCTTTCATTTGGCACTTGTTTTTTAGTCTCCCCATTTTGGTTGCCTGTTTGTGTTTGTGTTTATGTATTAGGTAGATCGGCTATGCCTCCCAATCTCCAGTGCAACACCATGTCAGATGTTGTTTTTGACGGGCCCTGAGTATCCTGTTTGGAGCTATCAGGAATTCACTGCTTGTGACTCCCTCTGCTGGGGCTGGTGCCTTTGGAATTGACCAAGATGTGCACCAAGATATGTTTTTCTTAGCTCCTAGCCCCAAATTAGATCAGGCAAAGCCTCAAAGTCTCTTTAGATCCACCTCTTCCTGTAGTCTGATTGTTATTCAGTCTTTATTAGTCTGAGACTATGGACCATAGGGTGGGGTGACAGGTTTTCCAACAGTGTGGGGCACTTGCTTCTGCCTACAGGCTGATTGTTATTCTCAGTCTTTTAATGGGCCTCAGAAACTCCACAGGGTGCAGTAAGAGGTTTTCCAAGATGGTGGGGCAATTGCTTCCTCTCCCAGCAATAGCTGCCTGGACGGTAAAGGTTTGTTGGAGAAAGGTGTCCTCTGCAGTATGAAGGAATTAATCAGCACAGGAAACCAGGGTATCTGCCTTCCAAGCTCCAACTTCAGAACCCCCAACCCTGGCTTCTGCTCACACAGCTCAAATCCACTCTGCCCACCCTCTTTTGGAGCCCAAGGTGAATAGCCACACACAAAATTTTGTGTTTGTCCTTTCAGAGGGTGTCTGCGTTTCCAGCCATCTCTCACTGGCAGACAGTAACCCTGATGCTTTTCACAGCCAGATGTTGTATGGGCACCTTTCTAAGTTCTGGTGCTCTGGACTGTGGAGCCCAGCTTGTATATTAAACCCCAGAGTTCTCAGTGGGAATCCCCCACAGCTGAGATATCCCTCTGGAACTCCAGTTGCTGTCTATGGTTGCCGGGCCAGCCCTTTTGTGCCTCTGCACTTTCTATCAGTCTCTACGTGGTCTCCCCTTTTCATCCTTGGTTATCAGGATTCTCTGCAGCTAGTCTTAAATTGATTATTCAGGATGGCTGTTCTGTATTTTAGTTTTAATTCCAGTTTGGTCCTGAGAGTGTCTCAGTATAGATTTCACTTATTCTGCTGCCATTTTGAAATCCTCTAGTTTCCCACTTCTTGACATGATTAAGGAACACTGGATTGAAGTTAAAATAACCTTGTTTTAGAAAGGACTTCATCACAAACTAGCCCTGTGATATAAATAAGGAAGGTTCTTTATTTAACATTTCTCAATTGTTCTTATTTATAAATCAGAGTAATAGTTTACTCTGGTAATGAATTGAACTAAGATCCCGAGTAATGAATTACAAATACATTTTACAAGATGGAAAACACCTCTTTATAGTATAATTAAACAAACATTTAACTCTTCCAGTAGATTTGCCTAGAAATATTCAAAGAAAGACATGGAAGTTTTCAAGGAAGATTTATTGAAGTAACCTCCCTTCTTAATCCCACTCCTATCTCACATCCGTAGCAAGATATTTTTCTTTTTTTGGCAAGGAGAGGGATAAAAAACTGGTTCATCTAAAGAGTCTTCAATGCTTTAAAAAGTATGACTTTCTTTAGAAAGCTATAACATCAGTTTGAGCAACATTTAGGTGTACTTTTCAAATAGCTATTTAGTCTACTTATTCTGGTTAGGAAAAGCCACAGGAAGAATTTTGAACCTAAAATTGAAGTCTGGTTATCCATTTTAATGGTGGACAAATTAGAATTGGTGTAGTGTAGAAGGGTGTTTTTTTTATTTTTTAAATCACTCAAATGATCTCAGCTCTGCTTTGCAGTATTCCTAGGAGGCTAGACTATTTCTGGAACTACAGTGGAAACTAATACATTCAGGCCTGAAATATGAACTTATGACCTCAGGCTACATCAAAAATAAGCCAATCATCTCAGCATTGTATACCAAACTGAACTGGATTAATAAAAATATATCTCCATGACCTTAAAAATGTCTAAAATTATATGTTCTAAAAATTATATGTTCTACTCTTCTTAACTAGTACCTTTATGTTTTGATTTTAAAAAACAAACAAATGGATTTTGAATACAAGCTGATAAACTTCAAATTGAGGCAATCTCCCAAACTTCCTTTGATATCTGGTTAGTTAATTCCAAGATGTAAATGTCACATTTATGTCATAGTCAAGTCCAGCATAAAAGATAAAAAAGTAGAATAACGTTTAACAAGATCCCCATATCTGGAAATGATTGATTCTAGCATGTACTTCTTGCTAGACTGAGAGTTCATATTTATGATCAAGGCCCTCAAATCCCACTAGTATCCCTAGCATATGCCAAGCACATAACAAATGTTATTCAGTGAGTGATAACATGGCAAAAGACTATGGTTGAGTATTCTTGTCAAGCATCAACTCCTAAAAGAGCACCAGAAATAACTGTTAATCAAGCAAGTCTAAGTTTATTAGATTTACTGCAGTAAGGTAGAACATTTTGACAGAAGGTTAGCAATATCTCAAAGTGGGGAAATTAGGGTTTTGGGGTCTGGGATGGATGCTTTTAAGTCAAGTCTTGCAATGTAGGGAATTGGTTATGAGTCCACAGAGTTTATATCATAATAGCTTTCAATTGGTAAACACAGTGAGGTAAGCTATTAATCTTGATAACAAAGCATTTTAGTTGGTTCATAGTTTTACCTGTGAGGAGTGGTGTTTATTGGCATAAGAGCTAAAGTACTTTTCTTTGGTATCAGTACAATTGAACATAGTGAAAGAAAGTATGCACGATCCAAGTATTGCTTAACACAGGGACAGAAATTAATGGTTTCTGTTAATTAGAAATATATGAAAATTTAGTAAGCCTTCATAGAACCATCTAATGACAAAAATTATATTCATGAAATAATCACATCTACCTCATTGCAAATAAATTACTATCTTGACTCAAAAATTTAATTATATTATTCTTAGTTAACTCTCTCTGTTTTATTCAATGTTTTCCTAAAAATAATTGAATGGATTGAGAGAGGAATTGCCATTTTTCTGAGGTAGTCAATCCTTGTATAAATTTTAATTAACTATTTTTGGCACTCTTCACATGCAAGAATTTTTGCATCTGTACATCTGCCCAACTTATTATTCCATACCTCATGTGGGAGTCAGTAAGCAGTAAGACTTTAAATTTCTTTATCTTTCTGCTAATCATTATTTCTGGCATTTCAAATGTTGGTACTTTATTATGTACTGTAAATATCTTTTTGTCTATATTACATTCCATGCATGTTCTAGACTTTTGCTCCCTCTACCTTGCTTCATTAGCCCATGGCATCCTATCTAGCAGGAACTCACAGAAATCCCTTTTCTTCTATCCTCTCTACTGTTTTGGGGTTATATATGTTTCTTTCCTTTCTTGTTGTTTAATGAGGTTTTAGGAGGAAAAGGAGGAAAGAGTGCATACTTGATCTCTCATCTTGACTGAAAACTTTTTGGTTAATTTTGGGCATTGGTTTGGATATTATATTTCTTTTTAACTGATTATTAAGTAATGAAACATGTACTATTCTAAAATATATTATATATCTTAATAGAAAGCAACATAGAATGTTGAAAACTAACTCTATATTGAGAGTTAATTTAGCTCTAATTCCAGTTTTGATAATTCTACCCATATGAAGTTGAACAAGTTACTTAACCTTTTTTATTTCAGTATCTTCATCTGTGATGTCCTTCTAAGATGCTTCCAAAGCCAATATTCTGATTAAATTACATCCCAAAACAGGGTATCTAAATTAATTACATAAGTACAAAACAATTTTATTATTTTAATACAAGTGTTAGGACTATTAACTCTCAAATTCTAATGTATGGATCTTAAGCCTCAGGTCTACATGCTTTAAAATATTATAATGCATTTATAGATAGATATAGATGTAAAGCAACTAGGTGTACTACAATTCAATTCAATTGTGACACTGACTACCTGGTATTAGTATCAGATTCCAAAAAATATAAGGGCTCAGTCCCACAAGACTACCCCCCCCACACACACACTTCAGATGCCAGTTACAAGTATTGGCTACCTGGATTATCTACTCTTATGTCCGACTTGGCTACTAAATTGAGGATTCTCACAACTTCCACAAGTTTGATAACTTGCTAGAATGAGTCACATAACTCAAGAAAAAGATATATTTACTATTACAGTTTGTTATAAACAATACAAATGAACATTGATGTGAGGTACATAAGGGAAGGTCTGGAAGGGTCCTCAGTTCAGGAGCCTCTGTACTGTGTAGTTGGGGTGTGCCATTCTTCCAGCACATGAATTATTTCACCAATTCAGAAGCTCCTTGAACTCTATAATTTCAGGCTTTTGATTTTTTAACTATATTTTATTGATTTTTTACAGAGAGGAAGGGAGAGGGATAGAGTTAGAAACATCAATGAGAGAGAAACATCTATCAGCTGCCTCCTGCACAGTCCCTACTGGGTATGTGCCCGCAACCAAGGTACATGCCCTTAACCAGAATTGAACCTGGAACCCTTGAGTCTGCAGGCTGACTCTATCCACTGAGCCAAACCGGTTAGGGCAAATCTACAGGTTTTTATGAAGGATTCATTACATACACATCATTGTGGTTATTTATTATTAACTCAGTCTTCAGCCCCTCTCTACACCCTGGAGGTTGGTGGGGGAAGAAGGGGCTAAAAGTTTCAAACTTCCAATCAAGGCTTGATCTTTCTTGGGCCAGTTCTCATCCTGAAACTATTTAGAGGCCCATCAAGAGCCACCTCATCTATATATATATAAAAAGCCAGTGACCAGAACAACCAGAACGACAGGTCACTATGATGGCCACTGCAGCCAGCCAACTGGCCCAATCAGGGGTGGGGCTGCCTGGTCAACCTCCTACAGCCCCTCCCCCTGGCTGGCCCTACCCTTCATTGGGCCCCCCACCCCAATCGGCCTGCAGCCCCTCCCCCCGGCTGGCCCCATCCCCCATTGGCTCACCCCACCTTGATCAGGTGTGGGGCTGGCCTGCAAACCACCCATGGCACCTCCCCCAAGTTGGCCATGCCCACAATTGCCCTCTCCAGCCAGACTGGCCCCCATGGGGCCCCAATTGGGGGGTGGGGCTGGCAGCCAGCCTCCTGTAGCCCCTCCCCCTGCCTGGCCAGCCCCCCCGATGGCCCTGATTGGGGGGCCTGCTGGCCAACCTCCCATGGTCCCTCCCCCAGCTGGCCCCCCCGCATAGGCCTCGATAAAGTAAATAAAGTTACACTGGGAGCCCACCCATGCACGAATTCATGCACCGGGCCTCTAGTTAGAACAGAAAATGTTCTTATCACCTTTATCACTTAGGAAATTCCCAGAGTTTTAGGAGCTCTGTGCCGGGAAATGGGAAAAAGACCAAATATTTTTCTAAATATAATATACTAGGGGCCCAGTGCACAAATTTATGCACCTTGAAGGGTACTGTGAGCCACGAGGCTGTGGTGGGAAGAGGGGCAGGTCTCAGCCTATCCTCTGCGCCCCCTTCTGGCCCCTCCCACCATGGCCCCCTGTCCCCTGTCTGCCGGCAGCCCTGCTCCTGCTGCCACCTCTCCCATGTGCTGATGGCACAGGCCCCACTTGCACCTGCTGATGGTGCAGAGCGATTGGGGCCAGCGTCAGCAGTGGGGTCGAGCAGGGCCGGTACTGTCAGCAGATGTGAGTGGCTGCTGCTGCCCCAATCACCCCTCAGGAGCAGGGGGAGGTGGAGAAGCCCTCAGGGGTGATTGGGGCTGGCAGCCACCACTCATACTCACTGATGGTGCTGAGTGATCAGGACTGGTGCCGGGTGCTGGCAGTGGGTGCGAGTGGTGGCTCCAGTGCCACCTGCAGGTGCGAGTGGGGCCAGTGCCAGTAGTGGGTGTGAGTGGTGGCTCCAGTGCTGGCAGCAGGCGTGAGCACCAAGCAGGACCACGGGGCATGGGAACAAAGAATTTTCAATAACCACCAGAGGCTCACCCTGATGATAGCAAACGGTGCTCTGCCTTGGCCTGCTGCCCCCGCTCACCTGCTCCACCATCCTGCCATGGCTGATGCCCTCCATGTTCCATGTGCACCCCTGGTGGTCAGCAAATGTCATAGCGACCAGTTGTTCAGTTCTTCGGTTGTTCCGCTGTTTGGTCTATTTGCATATTAGGGTTTTATATATATAGACTAGTGGCCCGGTGCACGAAATTCATGCACGGGATGGGGGGTGGTCCCTCAGCCTGGCCTGCATCCTCTCCAATCTGGGACCCCTGTGGGATCAGGCCTAAACCTGCAGTTGGACAAACCCCTCGCAATGTGGGACTACTGGCTCCTAACCGCTCACCTGCCTGCCTGATTGATCTCCCCTAACCACTCTGCCTGATGGCCTGCTTGCCCCCAACTACACCTCCCCGCCAGCCTGATCACCCTCAACTGCCCTCCCCTCCTGGCCTGATCACCCATAACCACTTCTGCCTCAGCCCCGCCACCATGGCTTTGTCCAGAAGAACACCTGGAAGGTCTCATGGTCTAATTAGCATATTACCCTTTTATTAATATAGATAGGATATGACATACTGCCATAACTATAACATATCTACCAGTATTACTCTATGAGAATACATGCTTCATCCAATAGGAAGGTATCTAATACATTACATTGTATATGTTGTAAGTAGTAGGAAATACTGTATTCGTAGCAATAATATATACCCTGTGACTTCCCTTCCTGATCTGGAAATGGTTCCCCAGTTCTTTTGATGTTTCATGGCCCCTAATATATTTTTTTTGTCATTCAGTGTAACTTTATTTACTGTTTATTGCACATGATTTGAGGTCTTTAGTTTCTAACCACCAAAGATTCAAAGGACTATTTTTTCCATGAAGTTTAACATTAACATTAGTGAATTCGTGTATTCATGTGTTTTTATTGTAAACATCTGAATTATTCACATTGTCATAGATCCTGAACTCATAAGCGTGGACCATGCACAGGCTGGCAGCAAGCCAGGAAGACACTCTGCAAGCAAACAGATACTCTGAATAAGGAAAAAAGTCATAGCATAACATTTAATATCCAACCTGAGTCACCTCAGAATGTTATATATATTGACTTCTTAATTCATATAGTATTGGGAACTCAACTGCTTGGTTGGTGGCAGGGTTGATCTGGTTTTGGGAGGATTATTCCTGAAATAATTAAGGAAAGGAGGGCTCAATCTTTCTTCTTGGTTGCTTGCTCCTCCCCAGCACCTTCATTGTTCTTCTCTTCCTCAGCTTTTTGGGCATCTTCTCCTTCACCTTCACCTTCACCTCCTTCCTCCTTTGCATCCTCAAATTCTTCCTAGGCACCTTCTTCCTCTTCCTCTCCTTCCTCTTCCTCAGCCTCTTCCTTCTCCTTTTCCTCCTCTTCAGCTTCTCCTTCAGAAGGGGGTTCATTGTTAGCTTCCTCGGCTTTTGCAGCCTCAGTGGTCTCCTCCACCTCGATCTGCTCTTCCTGGATGTGGCTGATGTATTAAAAAGGGAAGGAGTGAGCAGACATCAAGTAGGAGCTATTCTGTAAACCACCGTAGGCAGATCACCAAGGACCTGGGAACTCAGGTAGTAGCCGCTGGCTATGCTTCCCACGCTGGTGAAACTGGGCTGGGTCTCCTCACCTTCCAAGAGTTTCCTGTAAGCTGCAATGCCAATATCCAAAACTATCTTCACATTGAAGAGGTCCTGGTATTCTTTTAAGTATCCTGCCATTTCACTCTTTGTGGTTCTCAACTCATTTTCTAATTTGTTGATTGTGTCCTGCATAGCACTAACGTCAGAGTTCTGCTTATCCTCCAGCTCTTGCAGCTGCTTTCCCAGCGCTTTGTTCATGCCCCAGCTTGCTTCCATCTCCAGGGTCTTGGCCTTGAGCAGTCGCTGGCCCGCACCACGTAGGTGCTCTTGGCAGTGCTCTCTGTCAGCATGGTGAAGCTGCTCTTATACCATTCTTCGGCATTCTGCATGTTCTTGGCAGCCAGCTTCTCATACTGGGTGCGGATGTCCTTGAGCATAGCGGAGAGGTCGGACTTGGAGAACATGTCCATCTCCACGGAGATCTGAGCATACTGGACATGCACCTGCTTCAGAAAGGCGATTTTGTCCATCAGGCTTTCGATGCACTTTTCCAGCTCAGTGCTGGCAAAAGCTGCCTCATCTGCACCTTTGCTCACCTCCATCAGCCAGCCCTCTACATCCTCATGGTTCAGCACCTCTTCCTGGTAGCTCGCCTGCAGGTTGTTCCCAGCCCTTCAGAGCCCCAGTGCCTCCTAACTGCCCACTTCCCTCTCCACTCCAGGGATAGGGTGCAGTGGGGCAGGGCACAGGCATCGCATTTTCATTAAAATGTTCAACCCTGGCCTGCTCCACCGGTGTCCTCAGGTGGCCCAGGGGCAGACAGTGATCCCGGAGACCCTGGCCACCCAAGCCTACGTAGCCCACAGGTAAAGTCAGGCACTGACCACACTACCTGCCCAGTCCCAATTGCACCCTGGACCCCATGGGTGACATCAGGTGCTATCTATGCCGCCTGCCCGGTACAGATCGCTGCCTGGACCCCATGGGCAGTGTCAGGCACTGTCCATGCCGCATGCCGGGTCCTGATAGCTCCCACAGACAGCATCAGGAGCTGCTTGCTAGAACTCCCCAGTCCTGATGGCCGCCTGCACCCCGCGGGTGACGTCAGGAGCTATCCATACCACCTGTCAGGTCCAGATTGTCCCCTGGACCCCACAGACAGCGTCAGGCGGTGTCCATGCCATCAGCCAGGTCTCGATCGCCACGGGGACCCTATGGGCAGCATCAGGCGGTGTCCATGCCACCTGCCCGGTCCTGATCTCCCCCTGGACCCCTTAGGTAGCATCAGGTACTATCTATGTTGCCTGCCTGGTCCCAATAGCAACCTGGACCCCACGGGCAGCGTCAGGCGCTGTCCATGCCACTTGCCAGGTCCTGATCTCCCCCTGGACCCTGCGAGCAGCGTCAGGCGCTGCCTGCAGGAACTGCCCAGTCCTGATCGAAGACTGGACTCTGCAGGCGACGTCAGGCACTATCTGCCGGGCCAGCCCAGTCCCGATCGCCGCCTGGACCCCACGGGTGACATCAGGCACTGCCCATGCTGCCTGCCTGGTCCTGATGGCACCCTGGACCCTGCGGGTGACGTCAGGCGCTGTCCATGCCGCCTGCCCAGTCCCAATTGCCACCGGTACCCCATGGGCAGCGTCAGGTGCTGTCCATGCCACTTTCCAGGTCCTGATAGCCCCCTGGATGCCGCGAACAGCATCAGGCACTGCCTGCTGAAACTGCCCAGTCCTGATCGAAGACTGGACCCCGCAGGTAAAGTCAGGCACTGTCCATGCCGCCTGCCTGGTCCCAATCGCCGCCTGGACCCCGTGGATGACATCAGGCGCTGTCCATGCCGCCTACCCGTCCTGATCGCTGCCTGGACTCTGTGGGCAGCGTCAGGCGCTGTCCATGCTGCCTGCCCAGTCCCGATTGCCCCCTGGATCCCTGAGCAGCATCAGGCGATGCCTGCTGGAACTGTCCAGTCCCCATCGCCACCTGGACTCCGCCGGATCATGTCAGGTGCTATTTGCCAGGCCAGCCCAGTCCTGATCGCCACCTGGACACCACAGGTGATGTCAGGCTCTGCCCATGCCACCTGCCCATCCTGATAGCCCCCTGGACCCTGCGGGCAGCGTCAGGTGCTGTCCATGCTGCCATGCTTGGTCCCGATGGCTTCCCGGTCCTCGGGTGACATCAGGCGCTGTCTGCCGGGCCTGCCCGGTCACTATCATGGCCTGGACCTTGTGGGTGACATCAGGCGCTGCCCACCAGGCCTGCCGGGTCCATGGCAGCCTGGACTGTGTGGGCTAAGTCAGGCAGCGCCAGCTTGCCTACCTTTTCCGCCGGCCCCGCCTGCTTGCTTCTCCACAGCTTCGCTCCCTTTCGCAGCGCTTGGCTTCTTTCTACGTTGTCTTGATATGCAAATTAACCAACATCTTAGTTGGGTCAATTTGCATACTCGCCATGATTGGCTGGTGGGCATGGCCTGGGCATAGCGAAGGTGTGGTCAATTTGCATATTACTCTTTTATTAGGTAGGATATTATGTATCTACATATATATACAATTAAAATTTAATGCATATTTCTTTCCCATTTTAAAAATTGGTAGGGATGTCTTTTCTCCCTTAAAAGACTTTTTTTCTTCAATCCTCACCTGGGGAGCAAATCTTCAACCCAGGCAGTGACACTGACCAGGAATAGAACCAGCAACCCTTCGGTGTGCAGGCTGATGCTCCAACCACTGAGTCACTCTGGCCAAGGCAAAAGACTTAAATTTTTATTAATTTCTTTACTAAAGGAATTTTACAATAAACTGATTAGTTTATATAAGCAAATAATATCTAGAATTTTTCATGCATACTCAATTGATTTCATCAGGGACATAAAGTACTCCCTTGTGGTAGATACTTTTGGAAACTATATTGACTCTTTGAGTCACCAGGGTATGATTTAGTAAATTGCAATTTCAGTGGATTATGAACTTTTTGCATAATATATTTCTATTAAAACAAATTTGGATCCCAATGAAATCAAATGGTTGATGCTGAATTTAGTCTATGAGCAGGAGAATAAATAAGCATTGAGAATGTTGCTTAAGGACATATTATCGACAAGAACTCCAATCCCTTATATTTGACTGCAGAAAACCACATATAAAACCATTGGGTACAACCCTAACTGGTTTGGCTCAGTGAATAGAGTGTCAGCCTTCAGACTAAAAGGGTCCTGGGTTTGATTCCAGTCAAGGGCATGTATCGGTTGTGGCTTGGTCCTGGGCCCTGGTCAGGGAGTATGCGGGAGGCAGCTAATAGATGTGTCTCTCTCACATTGATGTTTCTCCCTGTCTCTACCCCCTCCTTTCCACTCTCTCTAAAATTCAATGGAAAATATCCTTGGGTGAGGATTAACAAAAATAAAAAAATGAAATAAAATCACTATCATTAAAATAAAATAAAATAAAATATAAAACCAGTGGATATATGTCTTAACCCTTTATCTTAGAGATTCTCCAAGAGGAAAGCTTTACAAAGAAATCCTCACCTGAATACTACAAAAATAACCACTTAAAAAAATTCAGTTTGACAGGTGTTGGTATTAATTTCCCTTTACATAATTATTTTGAATATGTTAGAGTTCTTCAAACCTACTATATTTACAGACCTAGATTGTAACTGTGCATTTAAACTACACTTTACTAATAACTGACTCATTTTGAAAGTAGAATGAACTATTTCTTGACCACTAAGGGTTCATTTGAATGCACTAAAGCGCAGTACTGTATTGTAACCAATGTCACCTAAGTTTTCATATACTGGTTTATTTTTGAATTGTAATTTGAAGACTTACTAGATTTACTGAATCCTATAGAAAGAAGAGACATTTTGTTATACTTATTAATGCATTTTTGATTGCCTGATTTTTGTTATACTACTTTAACCTTTTGTACTCAGATGTCGAGTGTGACTCGACACGGTTAGCATCGGTAGCAGCTCTTTTTATACTCTTTGAATGTATCAATAATTTGAAATATAAAAAAAATCCAAAAAATAAGTTTTTATGAAAAGAAAGTCCAGTTTTTATTCTACTGCCGTGCTTTGTAAAATCTGGGGTATTTAAAAAATTAAATCCCGAGTAGAATAAAGGAATCAAGAAAAAAGAAAGTGAGTGCAAAGGGTTAACTTTGTATGGTTTTTACTGTGTACTCTTATTAGTATCCTGATTGGCTTCTATATATAACCCACTGAGTAATGGATCTATTAAACTGTGCTTCTATTAGTACAATACACAGAAAAATAAACCAGCATCTAAATGAAAAGGGAAAAAGGGAACCCTGTGTATGGGAGAACATATTTGCCAATAATACATCTGATAAGGGGTTAATTTCCAAAATATATAAAGTACTCATACAACTTAACAAAAGAAAGACAAACAATCTAATGCAAAAATGAGCATTGGACCTAAAAAAGATAATTCTTCGATGGAGACATACAGATGGCCAAGAGAAATATGAAAAAAAATGCTTAAAGTCACTGATGATCAAAGAAGTGCATATTAAAACCACAATGAGTTATCACCTCACATCTGTTAGAATGGCTACCATCAATAAATCAACAAATGACAAGTGCTGGTGAGGATGTGGAGAAAAAGAAACCCTCATACACTGCTGGTGGGAATGCAGACTGGTGTAGCCTCTGTGGAAAACAATAAGGAGTTACTTCAAAAAATTAAATATGGAACTGCCATTTGACCCAGTGATCCCACTTCTAGGAATATATCCTGAAACACCAATTAGAAAAAATATATGCATCTCTATGTTCATAGCAGTATTATTTACAATAGCTAAGATCTGCAAACAGCCCAAGTGCCCATCAATAGATGAATGGATTAAAAACCTGTGGTACATCTAAGAAGAACAAAATGGTGGTGAAATAGGCAGATGTGTCCTGATCCTTGTCCAGGAGTAAATAGAGGGAGCAGCTGAAACGAGAGGAATCCAGCCCGAATTGGCTAAGGAGACGCGGCTGGTGAGACAGTTTGCAGCTTGGAAGGGCAGATATCTCCTGGAAAAAGGTAAAACAAGGATCTGGGCAATAGAATCTGCTGGATCTCTAAGCCCAGAAGGTAAGGGAAAAACTACACGGCACCAAGATGCGTCCCTGAGGAGAGGCAAAGCGTCTGACTGTGAGAAAAAGGGTCCACGGGACTGCGGGAGGACCCTAAAATCTAGTAGATTTTAGACCTTGGAGTCTGATTTGGGATCTGAGCTCAAAGGCAGCCCTGAAGAGTTAACTGCCCAACCGCGCAGTGCTGGCAAGACAGGAGCTTATAAAGACGCGGTCCCTCTTCACGCTGGGGCCTGCATCTTTCTCCACTGAACCTAGTTCATAAGACCTTTCAGATACAGACACTTACCCATGGCTGAGGTGCAGGAGAAGGGGTGGAGTTGTGGAATCTAGGGAGAGTAGGCAGCGAACAGATCCAGGAGAAGTGGAAGTGTGTCTGGTGCTGACTCACATCGGATCCCCGGTTGCCATTATCTCCAGAGAAATAACCCCTCCCTCCAGTCTCCAGGCAACCAATATAGCCTCACCCTGATTCCACCCTGATTATCACCATAGAATTTGAATACTCCCTGAGGCCAGAAAAACTGCCCAAAAGCAAAACCTTTAGCAGCTAGGCACCTCAATTATGCAGTTACACTGCCAGAGCTCTCCAGAGTGCTTCAGTGTGCCTCACTGGCAAACTTACTGTGGGTGCTCCTGTGAGCCGCCACTGGGAGTAAGCGCCTATCCACCACAGGTACAGCAGCAAAAGCTGAGTCTGCCCACCCCAAACTACAGAATTCTGGGCAACACAGTCACGCCTTTCCAGGGTGCAGGCCCCCTGAGCCACATCTCTTTGACAGATGGTCCCTTGGAGCCACTGTGAGTCCCCACTGGGCAAGACAGAAAAAATTGGGATACTACCCTCCACGACTGCTGACCTCTAGACACAGCAGCTGTGCCTCTCAAACTCGCAGGCCTACATCAAAAGAACCCAAATAGTTCAAGTAGGGAACTACACTAGATTACCAAGCCCAGGAGAACTGAGAGATTACACCAGTAGCACCATCACCAAAAGAAGGTGGGTAGCAAAGCAATTGGATCTACAATTAAAACATTACAGGAAAACATGGGGAGACAAAAAGGAAATTTCCAAAGGAAAGAAAAAGAGGAATCACCAGAAAGGGAGTTAAATGAACTTGAGGCTAGCACCTTAACAGAGAAAGAATTCAGAGTATTCGTTATAAGGATGTTTAAACAGATGGATGCCAAATACACACAACTCAATGAGAACTATAAGGAGCTGAATGAAAATGTCACCAACATGAAAAGAAACCAAGAGGAAATGAAGAAGGACATAGCTGCAATAAAGAACACAATGGAAGGCTAAAAGAGTAGAGTAGAAGAGGCTGAGGACTGCATCAGTGAATTAGAAGACAAGGTAGGAAAAAACACACAAACACAGCAGCAACTGGAAAGAAGACTTAAAAAGAAAGAGGAGAGCCTAAGGGAGCTTTGGGACAACACAAAACGAAACAACCTTCGAATAATAGGGATAAAAGAAGGAGAGGAAGAGAAGCAAGGAATAGAAAACCTGTTAGAAGAAATAATGACAGAAAACTTCCCTGATATTGTCAAGAAAAAAACTATCCGAGTCCAAGAAGTACACAGAGTCCCAAACAAGTTGAACCCCAAAAGACCGACACCAAGACACATCATAATTAAATTGACGAACACCAACGACAAAGCAAGAATCTTAAAGGCTGCCAGAGAGAGACAGAAAGTTACCTAAAAGGGATCTCCTATCAGAATATCAACTGATTTCTCAACAGAAACACACCAGGCCAGAAAGGAATGGAATGAAATATACAAAGTGATGCAAAACAAATACTATACCCACCAAGGCTGTCATTCAAAATTGAAGGTGGAATAAGAAGCTTCACAGACAAAAAAGGGATAAGAGAGTTCATCACTACCAAGCCAACAATGCAAGAAATGCTAAAGGGGCTGCTGTAAAAAGAAGAAAGAGAAAGGCAAGAAGAAACACAAACACTAAGGAAAAATATGGCAACAAACAGGCACTTATCAATTATAACATTAAACGTAAATGGATTAAATGCACCAATCAAAAGACATAGGGTAGCTGAATGGATAAGAAAATATGACCCATATATTTGCTGTCTACAAGAGACCCAGCTTAGAGCAAAGGATTCACACAGACTGAGGGTGAAGGGATGGGAAAACATTTTTCAGGCAAATAGAAATGAGAAAAAAGCTGGGGTTGTGATACTTATATCAGATAAAATAGACCTCAAAGTAAAGGCCATAATAAGAGATAAGGAAGGCCACTACATAATACTAAAGGGAGCAATCCAGCAAGAAGATATAACTCTAGTAAATGTATATGCACCCAATGCAGGAGCGCCCAAATACATAAAAAATCTCCTGGAAGATATCAAGGGAGAGAACGACATCAATACAATCATAGTAGGGGACTTTAATACACCACTGACATCAATGGATAAATCCTCTGGACAAAAAAAAACAGCAAAAAAACAGCAATTCTAAATGACACACTAGATCAGATGGACCTAACTGACATCTTCAGAGTATTTCACCAAAAAGCCATGGAATATATGTTCTTCTCAAGTGCACATGGGACATTCTCAAAAATAGACCACATATTGGGTAACAAGCAAAATCTTCCAAAATTCAAAAAGATTGAAATCATATCATATCTAGCATTTTCTCAGACCACAATGGCATAATATTAGAAATAAACTACAATAAAAATATTCCAAAAAATTCAAACACTTGGAAACGGAATAGCATGCTACTAAACAATGATTGGGTTGTCAAAGAGATCAAAGAAGAAATTAAAAACATCCTGGAGACTAATGACAATAAAAACACAACATTTCAAATCCTATGGGACACAATGAAAGCAGTCCTGAGAGGGAAATATATAGCTCTACAGGCCTACCTCAAAAAACAAGAAAAAATGGTAATAGATCATCTAACTCAACAACTCAAAGAATTAGAAAGGGAGCAACAAGAAAATCCCACAGTGAGCAAAAGAAAGGAAATAATAAAGATCAGAGCAGAAATGAATGACATAGAGGCCAAAAGAACAATACACAAGATCAACAAAACCAAGAGCTGGTTCTTTGAAAGGATAAACAAGATTGATGAACCTCTAGCCAGGCTCAACAAGAAGCAAAGAGAGAGGACCCAAATAAACAAAATCCGAAATGAAAGAGGTGAAATAACAACAGACCCCACAGAAATACAAAGGATTGTAAAAAAATACTATGAACAACTCTACTCCAACAAACTAGACAACCTGGAGGAAATGGAAACATTCCTAGAAAAACACAACGTTCCAAAACTTACTCAGGAAGAGACTAAAAATCTCAATAGGCTGATAACTATGGAATAAATGGAAGCAGTCATCAAAAAGCTTCCAGCAAACAAAAGCCCGGGGCCAGACAGCTTCACAGGGGAGTTTTACAAAACATTCAAGGAAGAGCTAAAACCTATCCGCCTCAGTCTATTCCAGAAAATTCAAGAAGGAACACTTCTAAGCTCATTCTATGAAGCCAGCATCACCCTAATACCAAAACCAGATAAAGATAACACAATGAAAGAGAATTACAGGCCAATATCCCTCATGAACATAGATGCCAAAATCCTCAACAAAATTCTAGCAAATCGGCTTCAGCAGTACATCAGAAAGATCATACACCACGACCAAGTAGGATTTATCCCTGGGATGCAAGGATGGTAAAATATTGGCAAATCAATAAACGTGATACATCACATAAACAAATTGAGAGATAAAAACCATATAGTCATATCAATTAATGCAGAAAAAGCATTTGACAAAATCCAACACCCTTTCTTCATAAAAACTCTCAGAAAGATGGGAATAGAAGGATCATAGCTCAACATAATAAAAGCCATATATGACAAACCCTTAGCCAACATCATACTCAATGGGCAAAAACTAAAACCATTTCCCCTAAGAACAGGAACAAGACAGGGATTCCCACTCTCACCACTCCTCTTCAACATAGTGTTGCAAATACTAGCCATTGCAATCAGACAAGAAGAAGAAATAAAAGGCATCCAAATTGGAAAAGAAGAAGTAAAACTGTCCTTATTTGCAGATGACATGATACTGTACATAGAAAACCCTAAAGACTACATCAAAAAATTAGTAGACTTAATGAATAAATTTGGCTGAGTAGCAGGATACAAAATAAATGCTAAGAAATTTATGGCATTTCTATACACCAATAATGAACTTACAGAAAGAGAGACTAAAAAAGCAATCCCATTTACCATCACACCAAAAAAATTAAGATCCCTAGGAATAAACTTAACTAAGGAGGTAAAAGACCTATTGTTATATTAATAGTGATAAGAATAATATAGAATAAGCATCAAAGTGTGGACTTACAGTGTGATATTAAAGTATGATGTTAAAAAGTATTGAATGTAATGTAAACAGGTTGATTAAACACCCCTGAGTGGCCTGTATGTAGAAAATAGATAAAGTGATCTGCTCCCCATATGTAAAACCAGATATGCAAGGCTCCTGGGACCCGCTGATAAGACACACTGAAGATGCCTATCTAGGCACATAAAAAGAGGAAGCACCAGAGGAAGATCAGAGAGGCCTGCTCTGCTCCTCCACAGACGGTCACTCTCCAACCCCTTCCTGCATCTGCCCAAGCTCTGCTGTGGACTGTGAGTACAAACAGTGAGCCGGAAACTGAGGCCTCAAACAAGACGCCAAGCCACAGCTGCAATGTCCAACGTCCAGTGTGTGTGTCTGTCGGCGCGGATCCCCGGGTGGTCTGCAGAGGTCTGGAAACCACCAGGACTTTGTAAATAAACCGTGAGTGATTCGTGCATTGCATGTCTGTCTCCTGTGTAATTTATGCTCGGCCAATATTAAGTAAGTACCTTGGGTAGTACGTGTCAGTTTAGAGACTGGCTGAGGCACCCTTGGTCACCTGTGCTTACGTCCCTGAAGGAGAAATTGGGACACCTATAAACAGAAAACCATAGGAAACTGAAAAAAGAGATAGACAAAGACATAAACAGATGGAAGAACATACCATGTTCATGGATTGGTAGAATCAACATCATCAAAATGTCCATACTACCCAAAGCAATCTATAATTTCAATGCACTTCCCATTAAAATACCAACGGCATACTTCACAGACCTAGAACGAACTTTCCAAAAATTCATCTGGAATAAAAAAAAGACCCCGAATAGCTACAGCAATCCTGAGAAAGAAGAACAAAGTAGGAAGGATTATATATACCAGATTTCAAGCTATATTACAAAGCCACTGTTCTCAAAATTGCCTGGTATTGGCCCAAGAACAGACATATAGATCAATGGAATAGAATAGAGAACCCAGAAATCGATCCAAATCACTATGCTCAATTAATATTTGACAAAGGAGGCATGAACATACAATGGAGTCAAGACAATCTCTTCAATAAATGGTGTTGGGAAAATTGGACAGATACATGCAAAAAAATGAAACTAGACCACCAACTTACACCATACACAAAAATAAACTCAAAATGGATCAAGGACTTAAACATAAGACAGGAAACGATAAAAATACTAGAGGAATCTATAGGCAGAAAAATCTCTGACATATGCCAAAAGAACTTCTTCGCTGATACTGCTCATAGGGCAAAGGAAGCCAAAGAGAAAATAAACAAATGGGACTACATCAAAATAAAAAGCTTTTGCACAGCAATGGTAACCATCAATAAACCAACAAGAAAGTCCACTGGATGAGAAAACATATTTGCCAATGATGTCAACGAAAAGGGTTTAATCTCCAACATTTACAGGGAACTCATGCAGCTTATCAAAAAGAAGATAAACAACCCAATCAAAAAATGGGCAACTGATCTAAATAGACACTTTTCGAAAGAAGACAGAAGGAAGGCCAAGAGACATATGAAAACCTGCTCTAAATCACTAATCATTAGAGAGATGCAAATCAAAACAACAATGTGGTACCATCTCACACCTGTCAGAATGGCCATCATCAACAAGTCAACAAATGACAAGTGCTGGTGAGGATGTGGAGAAAAAGGAACCCTCTGGTGGGAATGCAGACTGGTGCAGCCACTGTGGAGAACAGTGTTGAGTTTCCTTAAAAAACTAAAAATAGAACTCCCATTTGACCCAGTGATCCCACTTCTAGGAGTATATGCCAAGAAACTGGAAACCTCAATCAGAAAGGATATATGCACCCCTATGTTCATAGCAGCACAATTCACCATAGCTAAGATTTGGAAACAGCCTAAGTGCCCATCAGCAGATGAGTGGATTAAAAACCTGTGGTACATCTACACAATGGAATACTACGCTGCGATAAAAAAGAAGGAGCTCTTACCATTTGGAACAATATGGTTGGAGATGGAGAACATTATGCTTAGTGAAATAAGACAGGCAGAGAAAGATAAATATCACATGATCTCACTCATTTGTGGAATATAATGAACAACATAAACTGATGGGGAAAAAAAATAGATCCAGAAACAGAGAAATATCAATCAGAATGTCAAACCTCAGGGAAGAAATTGTGAGGTAACCAGAAACCCAAGAATGCCTGATGATGCCTTTCTAGCCACGCTAGCAATCATCAGATGTATGGTAATTTTACCTGGGACAAGAGGGTAAGTGTTTTGGACTTATGCTTCTGACCCATCATGGGTAAGACCCCTTACGTGGGCTGATCCCCTGACTAATGTAGTTACCAATAATACCAAAAACCTTGGTCATCCAGGAGGTCCATGGGTGGGGCAAGGAAGTATAAATAAACAGGGGTTCCACCCAGCATCCCTTTTGTATGACACAAAATCAAAACAGTGCCCCTTTGGGTGTACAATTAAAGAGAGGTTTCTGGCTTGTGAGGACACCAAAGCAAGGGTGTCACTACTATCACTACTTGCCCCTGGTAGAGGTGCAGAAAATGTAACTAAGACATTGTCTATATAAAAAGAAATGGACAGCCAGTTTGAAAGGGAATTGCCATGGACTAGAACAAAGAATATCCTTACATGATATTATTCTACACTGTCATTACAATTTTTCCCAGATTTGGATCACCCCCAGTACTTATAATAGTTCCTTGCACCCTTGGGGATAAAAAAAACCACACAAAACATCTGTTTGGTGCTTGGAGACAAACGTAACACATCTCTTGATATTTTAGAATTACAACAGCATAATATACAATTATCCAAAGCAAACTTACAAACTGATTCTTTGAATGTCGGGCAGCAATTTAAAAAGGACATGTAAGGATTTAATCCCTTTCATTGTGTAGAGGGCCTCCTGGGAAGACACCTGAGCATTCTATATTGGTCCCTCTTACCCTTTAGGCCAAGAGGGACCCTCTTCTCACAATTTAATTGCTCAAAGCTGTTGCATGAGCTCTCTGTTCATGTCGAGGTTGAAGTCTCGTGATGACTGATGCCATGGATCTGTCTCTCGCCTAGTGGGGCTAACTGAGCCCTCCCTGGAGAAGAAACCCGGGTTCCCCTAGATATGTGATCAGTGCTGGGGCCCCACCAGCAGACGAGGGGATCCCAAGGCAGGTGCTGGGCATGGAGGCCACAGGGGAATAGGCTACCAAGGAGACAAAACTGAATTTCACGTCACCCTGCTTGGCCCCGGAGGATGGCTGGTTAGTAAGAGACGGGTAAGATTCCTCAAGGAAGGATCAAACTAAGACAGGCACAGTTGCAGTGGGACCATCAGGAGAGCATTTGGGGATCAACAGAGGTGGGGCACCTCAGCCCCCCAACATTGCAGGGGCCTGAACCCTAGCCCCTTCTGAGGGAGGTCTCCTGCCCCCATGGCTGTTTTGTGCTTCCCATGCCCAGCTCAAATCAGGACCCAGGTGACCGACAGAGACTTGGCCGACAGCAGCTGCCCTCCCACTCCAACAAGAATTGTTTGAGTTGTCTTGTACCCATGGTGTGGCGAGGTGGGTTTATGATATCTAAATCCAGCCTACCACCAGGAATGCTCAGGACTTACTCAAGAAGGCAAATAATCCTTTCCACTAATATTTACAGGGTAAAATAAGATTGTTGTTAGACTAATAAATTTGACAGTAAAATAGTAGTCAAGTTTTCAGGCAAATTTAAATTGGCTAGTTGAAACAAGCGAATATGCTAGAAAAAGTAATTGTACTGGACAAAAAGGTGTTCCTAAAATGTTAACTAAAATTTTTATTGGTAGTTCATCTCATGATAAAATTGTGCACCATGTAATGAACCTAAAACAGTAATGTTATAGTGTAAAAAATTAAAATTTAAAAGCCATCAAGACTACATCATAAAATTTAAAAGCCTCCTAATATTTAAATCAAGAAAGGGGGGAATAGTAGAAGAATATCATGTAAGGAAAAATATCCTGTAAGTAAATTACATCTAGAAAATTAATAGTTTAGAAAATTAATTGTAAGGCTAAAAGCAAATCACCCATGAAAAACACACAAGGTGTCCAAACAAGCCAGAGGAAAATCATTTGGGCAACAAATGAAATAGGATCCCAAGTCAAATTTATAGAAAATATTCCTTTATTAACTTTTGGTCGAGAATATGATTGTATATTTTCAGAAAACAACTCTGAGACCATGTGGATTCCAGCAACAGAGAGGAATCGACAGGACTACTCCAGCCATGAAGATAGAAAAGAAGCAGTCCAGAGATGGAAGACACCGATGTTGCCTTGCCATACTAGCAGTTAGCAGCTGGACGTCACTGCAAGTTGCCCAGGACCAAACCAGAGAGAGTCGGACCTGCATTACCACCATTTGTCCACCATCCAGAACTGAAATGTCAGTCCTGACATGTACACATAAGGAACTGTTGGACATTGAAATTGGGTCTCAAAAGAACTGTTGGCCCAGGAAGAAACTCAGTACAGACTGATTCATTTACCTGTCAGCATAACCATTATTGCTTTTCTCATTTTCGGTTCTTACAAGTGTATTTCTAATAGCACATGATCTCACTCATCTAGGGGAAATAATGAACAACATAGACTGATGAACAAGAACAGACCCAGAAACAAGGAGGCATGGATCAGACTGTCGGGCCTCAGAGGGAGGGTAGGGGAGGGTTGAGGTAAAGGGGAGAGATCAACCAAAGGACTTGTGTGCATGCATATAAGCCTAACCAGTGGTTAAGGACAACAGGGGGGTGGGAGCATGCGTGGGGAGGGGTGTGGGATGGGAATGGGGGGATGAGGAAAAATATGTGATACCTTAATCAATAAAGAAATTAAAAAAAATAAAATAAAAACCTGTGGTACATGTACACGATGAAATACTATGCAGCTGTGAAAAAGAAGGATCTCTTACCCTTTGAGACAGCATGGAGGTACCTGGAGAGAATTATGCTAAATGAAATAAACCAGTCAGAGAAAGACAAGCATCACATGATCTCATTTATATGTGGAATCTAATGAACAAAATAAACTGATAAAAATGGTGCAGAGACATTGAAGCATGCAACAGAGTATATTTCAAAGGGAAGGGCAAGGTGGGAAGAGATTGACTAACATATTTATATACATACGTGCATAGCCCATGGGCAGACAATTGTGGGAAGAAAGCCGGGGAGGGGGTGGATGGGAGCAGGGTGGAGGGAGTCAATAGGGGAAAATGGGGACATTTGTAATACTTTCAACAATAAATATAAATTAAAAACAAAAACAACATAGCAAGCTGTGTATATTGCCGGAGTAAAGTAAATACTTAATGGACAATTTTCACTCTCTCTTTAGATCTTTTCTTTGCTCTTGATAATCCTCACTTGAGGATATTTTTGTTCATTGATGTTTTTAAATATTTTATTTTCCTTATCCTCCCCATGATCCCCCCCCCCATCCTCCCCACTCATGCCCTCACCCCCCTGTTGTCTGTGTCCGTTGGTTAGGCTTATATGAATGCATACAAGTCCTTTGTTCATTGATTTTTAGAGAGAGTAGAAGGAAATGAGGGAGAGAAACATCGATGTGAGAGAGACACATCGTTTGATTGCCTCTCGCATGCCTCAACTGGGGCTGGAGTTCAAAACCAGGTACGTGCCCTTTACTGGGTATTGAACCTGTGACCCTTTGGTGTTTGGGGCCCATGCCAGTGTGCTCTTGAAATCTTTTGTCTATACCTTCTATCTACCTAATTTAAATAGGCTTGCTCATTACTTCCTCATTCTGACTGAATGAAATATTTGGTGTTACCTATTTCTAATGCATTTTTAAATTTTTGTTCTGGCTTTTAAAAATACATCTCCCAGGTTCTGTCTACAAGAAAAATCTTGATCATAGATTATAGTTAATTTAAAATTTTAAGGAATATATTCCCTCTTCTTTTCCTCTGTAAAAAAGAAGATATATTAAAGTATAACTGCCATTATTACTTAAGTTACTACTTCATCATTTGATCATCGTGGACATATTGTAATCTTTCTCACCTCATATACTGAATGAATTAGTTTATAAAATGTGATAAACTTGAAAACTTCAAGCTGGTTTAATGTAATTTTAATGGCTGAAAAAGTATTTTATAATTTAAGTACTAACTGATCCTCTGTAGTGAGCATCTCCCATGACATGTCTATTCCAATGTAATGGACAACATCCATATTATATAATGAGCCAAAAAATGTTGTCTGTATATTGTTTATTTCATCTCTATAGGCTGAAATTCATTAGCTCAAATGCCCAATGGAGCCTTACTCAAATATTTTACAATTAAAATTATTTTTTAAAATTGAGATATAGTTGACATATAATGTGTTATAAATTTAAGGTGTATAGCATGTTGATTTGATACATGTCTATATTGCAATCTGAAAAAGCAGATTTTCAACCTTTTGGAGCCTGGGAGAAACTATACCCAACAACTGCCAGCCATAGGTAAGATAAGCCTTGTGTTTAAAACATCAACAAAACAACAAGAAAGCCCACTGCACGGGAGAACATATTTACCAATGATATATCCGATAAGGGTTTAATCTCCAACGTTTACAGGGAACTCATATAACATAACAAAGGAAGATAAACAATCCAATCAAAAAAAGGGCAAAGGACTAAATAGATACTTTTCAAAAGAAGACATAAGGAAGGCCAAGAGACATAGGAAAACATGCAAAAAGTCACTAATCATCCGAGAGATGCAAATCAAAACGACAATGAGGTACCATCTCACACATGTTAGAATGGCTAACATCAACAAATCAACAAATGACATGTGCTGGCTAGGATTTGGAGAAAAAGGAACCCTCATGCACTGCTGTTAGGAATGCAGACTGGCTCAGCCACTGTGGAGAACAGTAATGGAGTTTCCTCAAAAAAATGAAAATGAAACTCCCATTTGACCCAGTGATTCCACTACTAGGAATATACCCCAAGAAACCAGAAACACCAGTCAGAAAGGATATATGTATCCCTATGCTAAGAGCAGCACAATTTACAATAGCTAAGATTTGGAAACAGCCTAAGTGCCCACCAGCAGATGAGTGGATTAAAAAACTGTGGTACATCTACACAATGGAATACTACGCTGCTATAAAAAGGGAGGAACTCCTACCATTTGCAGCAGCATGGATGGAACTGGAGAGCATTATGCTAAGTGAAATAAGCCAGTCAGAGAAAGATAAATATCACATGCTCTCACTCATTTGTGGAATATAATGAACAACATAAGCTGATGGACAAAAACAGATCCAGAGACTGAGAAGCATTTATCAGACTGTCAAACCTCAGAGGGAAGGTAGGGGAGGGTGGGGGAAAGGAGGAGAGATCAATCAAAGGACTTGTATGCATGCATATAAGCCTAACCAATGGACACAGACACCAGGGGGTGAGGGCATGAGTGGGGGGTGGAGGGACAATGGGGCGATAAGGACACATATGTAATACCTTAATAAAGAAAAAAAAAGTTCCATTAGAACAGGGGTCCTCAAACTTTTTAAACAGGGGGCCAGTTCACTGTCCCTCAGACCGTTGGAGGGCCGGACTATAGTTTAAAAAAATCTATGAACAAATTCCTATGCACACTGCACATATCTTATTTTGAAGTAAAAAAAACAAAATGGCAAAAACACCCGCATGTGGCCCGCTGGCCGTAGTTTGAGGACGCCTGCATTAGAACTTTCTGACCCAGAGACTTTTTGCAGTGCTGATGAGTAACATCACATAGATATTTAAGTACCATTTCTGAGCCCCCTCTCTCCTGCAAGTTCTCGTGCTCACTTCCCCCTTTGAGCAGGGACAGTGCCAGTAGCCTCTAGGCAGTTTCTTGCTATCAGGAACTTCCTCTGAATGCAAACATGTCCAACCATTTTCCCTATAAAGTGTGTGTGTGCTACTGTCACCTTGTGATCATACCTTTTTCCTTGATCAGCCCTGAAAGCCCTTGAACTCAAGAATACTTTTTTTGTTTTGTTTTTGTCAGTCCACACCTGAGGATATTTTTCTTTTTTAAATTAAATTAAATTTTTTTTCTTATAATAAATGTTTATTGTTCAGATTATTACAGGTGTTCCTCTTTTTTTTCCCCCTCATAGCTCCCCTCCACCTGATTCCCCACCCCACCCCAGGCCCTTACCCCCCGTCACTGTCTTCATCCATAGGTGTAAGATTTTTGTCCAATCTCTTCCTGCACCCCTCAGACCCACTTCCCCCTGAGAATTGTCAGTCCATTCCCTTTCTATGTCCCTGCTTCTATTATATTCACCAGTCCATTCTGTTCTTCAGAATTTTTATTCACTTGATTTTTAGATTCACTTGTTGGTATGTATGTATTTGATGTCTTTTTGTTGTTCATAATTTTTACCTTCACTTTTTTCTTCTTCTTCCTCTTCTTAAATAATACCCTTCAACATTTCATGTAATCCTGGTTTGGTTGTGATGAACTCCTTTAGCTTTTTCTTGTCTGTGAAGCTCTTTGTCTGACCTTCAATTCTGAATGATAGCTTTGCTGGGTAGAGTAATCTTGGTTGTAGGTTCTTGCTGTTCATCACTTTGAATATTTCTTGCCACTCCCTTCTGGCCTGCATAGTTTCTGTTGAGAAATCAGCTGACAGTCATATGGGTACTTCCTTGTAGGTAACTAACTGTTCTTCTCTTGCTGCTTTCAAGATTCTCTCTTTGTCTTTTGCCCTTGGCATTTTAATTATGATGTGTCTTGGTATGGTCCTCTTTGGATTCCTCTTGTTTAGGGTTCTGTGAACTTCCTGAACTTGTAAGTCTATTTCTTTCACCAGGTAGGGAAAGTTTTCTGACATTATTTCTTCCAATAGGCCTTCAATATTTTGCTCTCTCTCTTCTTCTGGCACCCCAAAAATTTGGATGTTGGTACACTTAAAGCCATCCCAGAGGCTCCTTACACTATCCTCACACTTTTGGATTCTTCTTTCTTTCCGCCTCTCTGGTTGGGTGTTTTTGATTCCTCATATTCCAGATCTTTGGTTTGACTCTTGGGGTACGTTGATCTACAGTTGAGTTTCTGTATATTCTTTATTTCAGACAGTGTATGCTTAATTTCTGACTGGTCCTTTTCCATTTTTTTGGCATTCTCATTAAGGTCCTTGAAGATCTCACTAAGTTCCTCGGAGGTCTCTTCAAGTTTCTCAATGGTTTTTAGAAGATTTTTGAGTAACCTTATAAATGTGGTTCTGAACACTATCGTTCAGTAGTTTACTTTCCTCCATGTCTCCCGTTCGTGACATGCTTCTGTGTCTCCACATTTTGGCTGCCTCCCTGTGTTGATGGAGTGGCTTGGTGTGGTAGGTGACCTATAGGGGTCAGTAGCTCAGCTTCCCCAATCACACAAGGTGGTCGCTCTTAGTGCACCCCTTTGTGGGCTGAGTGCAAAGTCTTGGTATAGTTAAGTCTTGATTGCTGTTGGTACACTGGGAGGAAATGACCTCCAGGCCAATTGGCTGTGAGGACCCGCTATGTCTATAATGGGAGAACTGCTGCACTGGAGACAAACTTATGGTGCAGGACTTGTTTCAGTGGAGCTTTGGTGCTCACTGAGTCCGCCTCCCGAATTGTCACTTATGGATGCGAGGAGTTGAAATCTGGTATCTCACACTAACCACTAGGTGCATTGGCTTCTGGATCTCCAATGGGGTGCAGGTCAGCTACTGTCTGAGGCTGCCCTGCAGGTGCTACAGTGAGAACCACAGTCCTCTCTTCCCTGCTTGGAGTTTGGAGGCTTTGGCACTGTCTGTACTGGGTTGCAAGTTTACTAGATTAAACTGCAATAGAGAAGGCCATTCATATGCAAAAGCCACTGCTTGGAGCTTGGGTATGTTGGTAGATTGTGCGGGGTGGAGTCTCAGGGTGTCACTAGGCTAGGGCATGGCAAACAACAATGGCTGGCCGTGAGCTGTCTGTACCGTGTCCCCACACAGTAAACAGTTATTCTTGCTTGCAGTTCTGCAAGCAAGCCACCCTTACTTTCCAACCCGATGGCAGACAGCCCAGTTTCTCCCCAGAAACTGGATTTCAGAGAGATCGTGAGCTTGTCTCTCTTCGGGCCGAAGAAAGCAACTCCCGGTGTCAACTGGGCTCTGCCACCAGCTCGTATCCTGTGCGCGCCCCCATACCTCAGTTTTTCAGTGTTTGTGCCCTGAATGCTCTTTTCTCTGTCTAGTTGTAGAGCCTCCAGTCAGCCAGCTTTTCCCGTGGTTCTGGGTGATAAACGTTTTGTCTCTTAGTTGTAGTTATGAAATTGTTGTGGATGGCAACAGTTAAAATGTTTACCTACGCTGCCATCTTGGATCTTTCCTCCCAGGATATTTTTCCATTGAATTTTAGAGAGAGTGGAAGAAAGTGGAAGAGACACACACAGAGAGAGGCATCAATGTGAGAGAGACACATCGGTTGGTTGCCTCTTGCTTGTGCCCTGACCAGGGCCAGGAATCGAGCCTGCAACCATGGTACGTTCCCTTGACCAGAATCGAACCCAGGACCCTTCAGTCTGGGGGCTAATGCCCTATCCACTGAGCCAAACTGACTAGGGCAGTACTTTTATGATAATATTCAATGCAGAGCATGCTTACTACAGAGACAATACTTTTTCTTTCCATTTATTAGATGGGACAAGGTAAGTAGATTGTATTATATTTATTGTGTTTTGAAAGAAGATTGAAAGTAGTTAAGTATAAATTGATCAAATTTTCTTCTTTTCTTCCATCATTGTAATATGTCCTGCTTTCCTTATATTTTCTCACTCTATGAAATTTATTCATCTTCTATGTGAATCTTCTGCCAAGAGCCATGGTGTATCCATAGATGAAAAATATAGAATTCATGTTCTTAAATTTTCAGTATGTCATTTAAAAATATCATTTACATGAGATATATGAGAGCCATATTTTCATTTATATCATTTACAATAGATATAATGGTTCTAAATAAGTTCTTTTATTTTATTTGAAACCATGGTTTTACAAATGCTTGAAGTTTTTATTATTGGATAAACATCTACCAAGCACAGGAAAAATGCCCATATACTCATTTTTTTGGTTAATCCTCACCTGAGGATATTTTTCCACTGATTTTTAGAGAGATTGAAGGGAGTGGGAGAGACAATGAGAGAAACATCAATCTGAGAGAGACACATCATGGTTGCCTCCCATACACACCCCAGCCGAGGCGAGGGATTGAGCCTGCAACTGAGGTATGTGCCCTTGACTGGAATCTCATATACTCAATTTTTAAAGAAAAACAATTTTTGAAATGGAAGAGATGTTTAAAATTTACATTATTTCAAAAGAAAAACACGACAAAATTTAAAAAGTCCCACAAATAAAATCTCTTAAACTATAAGTTGATTTTGGTTTAATTCTACACTTAGATTAATTTACATTTAATATGTTGAAATATATACATATACAGTATATGTGCACACTGGCATTTAATTTTATAAGTTGAAAACTTCTGCTCCCCCCTGAAATTTAGATTAATCTTTAGCAACACTTATTGAGTATCTCCCATGGGCCAAGCAGAATTCTAAAAAGCAGCTTAGGACAGGAATGGTTTCAAATATTCTCCAAAGAAAACAAGAGAGAGTGACATCAATATTATGGGAGCGTAAGATATCCTTTGTATTTGACTTTCTCCAACAACAAAACTTCTGCATCCATCTACAGACAAAAGTGTCTTTTTTGGAGTTGTGGGGTCTAGCACCATATGCCAAGGAACCTGAGAGGAGGCTCACACACTTGTGTTTTAGGTAATAGGTAGACAGACCTCAGTCACAGTTGTGGAACCTTAAATGGACCTTGAACTGGCTCCAGCCCCTCTTAGGCATCATTGAGGAGACCCTGATATACACTTCAAGACAATTACCCATGAATAAGAGAACCTTAGTGGAAGCACAGGTGACTAAAGAACTCCCAGTTTGAATGCATTGGAGTGAGTAAGAAGAACAGCTTGGCTTGACCTGAACCAGCCCTACCCCAAGGTGGCACAGCTTATGGCCATCAGAGATCTTCTCAGCCCAAGACTTCTACTACAAGAGAAAGGAATAGTGTGAGAGTGAGCACCTGGCTTCCCCAGTGGTATGGGATAATGACAAAGGAGCTAATTTCTCTCTCACCTTATCCAGAGTACTAAATTGTGACTTACATAAGTAGAACATGGAAAGAGGCTGAGAGAGCAACAGATAGGACTCTTGGAGGGCATTTAAGGTATGCATCACAAACACTATCAAGGAGCCCACTAATAAGTGGCTGGGAAGGTCTCACTTACAGATCCTCTCCAGATGGCCCACAGGTATCCCCCAGTACTCTGTGTGCCTCAACCACATACTACTCATCTTGTGACTTGCTCCCTATAAATGCTCCTCATGGTGGTGACAAAAGCAAACTTTGGCAGTTGGTATAGAGCAGATGCAGAAAGCAGGCTCAAATCTGCAGGCTACAGAGAGACCATTAATATGAGCTGTAGTTCCACATTTGAGAAAACAAAAGAAAGGCTGTCAGAACTTGGCCTGGTGCCTTGCAGGATCCAGAGAAAGCATATAAGCATAGAATTTTGCCACAAGATGGGGAGAGAAGCATGGAGTCTGTGTTCCCATAGAAGTACCAGGAAAGGCTCAGAATCTCTTGCAGGACTGACAGAAGTTATCTTTATCCCAAAGACATTTAATAAAAACTTGAGGAGGTAATTGCTATTCATATACAGAGAGTAACATAGAACTTCAAGGATCATGAAAAATCAAGAAAACATGACATCATCAAAGGGTCACAATAATCCTTTAGTAACTGAACTCAAAGACATGGGCATCTGTGATTTAATCAATAAAGAATTCAAAACAGCTGTTTTAAGGAAACTTGATGAGCTTCAAGTAAACAGAAAGGTAACTCAAGGAAATAAATACACCAACAAAATGAGAGATAAAGCAAAGAGATAAAAATATTATAAAAGAACCAAACAGAAATTTTGGAACTGAAAAATACAATTAAAAATCTTAACAATGCTATAGAGAGCATCAACATTACAATGGCTGAAGCAGAAGAATGAATCTGTGAGTTAGAAGACAGGAACTTTGAAATTAGCCATTCAAAAAAGAACTGAAAAAAGATGTATGGGATATTATCAAAATTACCAATTTATGAATTATTGGAGTTCCAAATGCAGGAGAAAGGGAGAAGGGGGGTAAGAAAGCTTACTTAAAGAAATAATGGCTGAGAAAAAGCAGATCTCGGATCGGAAAGATGGTGACCAGCAGGAAGGTAGGGAGAGAGAGGGTGTGAGTGAGGAACCTATAGAGGAGAGTGTAGACGTGTGTGGTGTGTGAGTGTGTATGAGCTAGGGTCAGTTAGATTCTGCAGGTCTTCCAAGGGGCTGCCTAACTGGGCAGTCCTAGACAGCGGAGCCCCGTGCACAAAGCGGACACTTCTCGGCAGCTGGTGCAGACTTGGAGACCACGCCATCTTGAGAAACAGAGCTGCCTGAGACTAGGATCCTGGCTTCAGACACAAACCAGGACCCTGCAGCCACTGGAGACAGAGAACTGTTATAACAGCTTCAGACCAACAGACAACAAGAATCCAGACTTCCTGGCAGCAGATTTCCGTGAGTCAAAGAGCCTATCACCCCCCCGCAGGCTCGCAGATAGTGCCATAGTAACTGATAGACCCTACCTTCGCCTAAGCTGCAGAGCGCCCATGCACAGATGCACTCCCCTTTAGGGAATTTGGCACATGGGACAGACACAGCTCCCCTTAGGGGAAATCTGACAGCGTGCACAGAGGGCTCCCCTTCAGGGAATTTGGGGGAATTTGGCTTGCGGGACACAGCTCCCCTTTGGGAAATCTTAGAGCGCGAGCAGAGGGGCTCCCCTTTGGGGAATTTGCCATGCAGGATGGACTCCGCTCCCCTTCGGGGAATCTCGGAGAGTGCACGGAGGCAGATCCCCTTCAGGAATTTGAGAGTGTGCAAAGCCCTAGTGGGTTTGGCTCAGTAGAGAGAGCACACACAGGACGCAGCTCCACTTCAGGGAATTTGGCATGCTGGACACAGCTGCCTGGGATCCCTGACTCACAGCACATTCACACTAAGAACCAGTGACTCCAATTGTTGGTGCATGCACACACAGGGACCCTGATTCTCAACGAGAAACTGCACAAGGCAACAGAGACTCTGACACTCGATTCTGGGTGCAGACACAGGGAAACTCTGACTCCTGGCACATGCTAAGGATCTCATTTTCGGCACATACCAACAGTGTGGTGCAGACAGGGCCCCTGATTCTAAGTGTGCACACGAGACCACACAGAACACTGGGGACACTGACCCTGGGCAAGCCTGGTTAGCACTAACCAACGGCAGCCACACATCCTAGTGTCAGAGCAATTCAGTGAAACTCGGGTGGAGCGAAGTCCCCACAGCACATGGCCCAGGTCCATGCAAACTGAGCTTGAGCTTTCTGGTGATAGTCAGAATGGGGAGATGAAACAATTAAACGAGGAAAGAAAATGAGGAGTCGCCAAGAAAGGAAATTAGTGAAACTGAAGCTTGCGACATGACCGAAAAAGAGTTCAGAGTAATGGTCATGGAATTTATACATCAGATGGATGAAAAAATCAACAACTTATGCAAGAATCAGGAAGAAATGAAAAGTGATATAGCTACAATAAAAAACACCATGGAAAGTTTCAACAGTAGACTAGAAGAAGCAGAGGATCAAATTAGTGAGTTAGAAGATCAGGTACAGAAACAAGCTCAATCTGAACAGCAATTGGAGAAAAAAATTAAAAAGCAGGAGGAAAGCCTAAGGAAGCTTCGGGACAACATGAAACAAAGTAACATGCATATAATAGGGCTGCCAGAAGGACAAGAAGAGCAGCAGGGATTAGAAAATCTATTGGAAGAAATAATGACAGAAAACTTCCCGGATATGGGAAAGAAAAAAGTGACACAACTACAGAGAGTCCCAAGCAGGATCAACCCCAAAAGACCCACACCAAGACATGTCATAATTTCAATGGCAAATATAAATGATAAATAGAGAATCTTAAAGGCGGCAAGAGAGAGACAGAGATTTACCTACAAAGGAACACCCATCAGATTGTCAAATGATTACTCAACAGAAACACAACAAGCTAGAAGTGAATGGAACGAGGTATACAAAGAGTTGCAAAGCAAAGGACTGAATCCAAGAATACTATATCCAGCAAAGATATAAATCAAAATTGAAGGGGAAATCAGGTGCTTTGAAGACAAAAAAAGGCTCAGGGAGATTATCATCACCAAACCAGCAATGCAAGAAATGCTAAAGGGAATACTGTAAAAACAAGAAATAAACAGCTAAGAAGGAACACAGACACGAAAATAGATATGACTACAAACAAATACCTTTCAGTAATAACTTTAAATGTTAACGGACTAAATGCTCCAATCAAAAGACATCGAGTGGCTGAATGGATAGAAAAACATTACCCATATATATGCTGTCTACAAGAGACTCACACAGATTGAAAGTGAAGGGATGGAAAAATATTTTTCAGGCAAATGGAAATGAAAAAAAAGCTGGGGTAGCAATACTTATATCTGACAAAATAGACCTCAAAGTAAATGCCATAACAAGAGATAAGGAAGGCCACTTCATAATACTAAAGGGAGAAATCGAACAAGAAGAAATAATTTTGGTAAACATATACGCACCCAATATAGGAGCACCCAAATACATAAAAAAACTCCTGGAGGATATCAAGGGAGAGATTAATAGCAATACAATCATAGTAGGAGACTTTCATACCCCACTATCACCATTGGACAAATCCTCTAAACAAAAAATCAACAAAGAAAAATCAATCCTAAATGACTCACTAGACCACATGGAATTAATTGACATCTTCAGAACATTTCACCCCAAAGCCACAGAATATACATTCTTCTCAAGTGCACATGGGTCATTTTCAAAGATAGACCATATGCTGGGTCACAGGCAAAGTCTCTTTAAATTAAAGAAGATAGAAATTATATCAAGCATCTTGTCAGATCACAGTGGCATAAAACTGGAAATCAACTACAATAAAAACAATCCAAAGAAATCAAACACATGAAGACTAAACAGCATGCTATTAAATAAGGTCTGGGTCACCAGAGAGATCAAGGAAGAAATAAAAAAACATCATGGCAACAAATGACAATGAAAACACAACCATCCAAAATCTATGGGACACAGCTAAAGCAGTCTTGAAAGGGAAGTTCATAGCTGTGCAAGCTTATTGCAAAAAAAAAAAGAAACAATGGTAATAAATTACCTAACCCCACAACTCAAAGAGTTAGAAAAAGAGCAGAAAGAAAAGCCCTGTGTTACCAGAAGGAAGGAAATAACAAAGATCAGAGCGGAGATAAATGACATAAAGACCAAAGAAACAATACAAAAGATCAACAAAACCAAGAGCTGGTTCTTTGAAAGGATAAACAAGATTGATGAACCTCTAGCAAGGCTCACCAAGAAGCAAAGAGAGAGGACCCAAATAAACAAAATCAGAAATAAAAGAAGTGAAATACAACAGACCCCACAGAAATACAAAGGATTGTTACAAAATAATACGAACAACTCTATTCCAACAAACTGGAAAACCTGGGGGAAATGGACATATGCCTAGAAAAATATAACCTTCCAAAAATCAATCAGGAAGAATCTAAACAGCTCAATAGGCCAGTAACTATGGACGAAATTGAAGCAGTCATCAAAAAGCTTCCAGCAAACAAAAGCCCGTGGCCTGCCAGCTTCATAGGGGAGTTTTATGAAACATTCAAGGAAGAAATAAAACCTATCCTCCTCAGACTATTCCAAAAAATTCAAGAGGAAGGAACACTTGCAAGCTCCTTCTATGAAGCCAGCATCACCCTAATACCAAAACCAGATAAAGACAACACAATGAAAGAGAATTACAGACCAATATCCCTCATGAACATAGATGCCAAAATCCTCAACAAAATTCTAGCAAATCGGCTCCAGCAGTACATCAGAAAGGTCATATACACCATGACCAAGTACGATTTATCCCAGGAATGCAAGGATGGTACAATATCCGCAAATCAATAAATGTGATACATCCCATAAACAAATTGAGAGATAAAAATCACATAGTCATATCAATTGATGCAGAAAAAGCATTTGACAAAATCCAACACCCTTTTTTGATAAAAACTCTCAACAAGGTGGGAATAGAAGGCTCATACCTCAACATAATAAAAGCGATATGTGATAAACCCACAGCAAACATCATACTAAATGCACAAAAGCTAAAAACATTTCCCCTAAGAACAGGAACAAGACAGGGATGCCCACTCTCACCACTCCTGTTTGATATAGTACTGGAAGTATTAGCCATTGCAATTAGACAAGAAGAAGAAATAAAAGGCATCCAAAATTGGAAAAGAACAAGTAAAGCTGTCTTTATTTGCAGACGACATGATATTGTACATAAAAAATCTGAAAGACTCCATCAAAAAACTTGTAGACGTAATAAATGAATTCGGCAATGTAGCAGGATACAAAATTAATACCAAGAAATCTATGGCCTTTTTATCCACCTATTGTGAACTTACAGAGAGACTAAAAAGGCAATCCCATTTACCATCACACCAAAAAATTAAGATACCTAGGAATAAACTTAACTAAGGAGGTGAAAGACCTATACGCAGAAAACTACAGGACACTGAAAAAAGAGATAGAGGAAGACATAAACAGATGGAAGAACATATCATGTTCATGGATTGGTAGAAGCAACATAATTAAAATGCCCATACTACCCAAAGCAATCTATAGATTCAATGCACTCCCCATTAAGATACCAGCGGCATATTTCACAGACCTTGAAAGAACTTTCCAAAAATTCATCTGGAATACAAAAAGACCCCGAATAGCCATAGCAATCCTGAGAAAGAAGAATAAAGTAGGAGGGATCTCAATACCAGATTTCAAGCTGCATTACAAAGCCACTATTCTCAAAACAGCCTGGTACTGGCACAAGAACAGACATATAGGTCAATGGAATAGAATAGAGAATCCAGATACCGACCCAAACCACTATGCTCAATTAATATTTGACAAAGGAGGCATGAAAATACAATGGAATCAAGACAGTCTCTTCAATAAATGGTGTTGAGAAAATTGGACAGATACATACAAAAAAAATGAAGCTAGATCACCAACTTACACCATACACAAAAATAAACTCAAAATGGATACAGGACTTAAACATAAGACGGGAAACCATAAAAATACTAGAGGAATCCACAGGCAGCAAAATCTCAGACATATGCCAAAAGAACTTCTTCACTGATACTGCCCATAGGGCAATGGATGCTAAAGAGAAAATAAACAAATGGGACTACATAAAAATAAAAAGCTTTTTCACAGCAAAAGGAACCACCAACAAAACAACAAGAAAGCCCACTGTATGGTAGAACATATTTGCAAATGGTATCACTGATAAAGGTTTAATCTCCAACATCCACAGGCAGCTTATACAACTTAATAAAAGTATGATAAATGATCCAATAAAAAAATGGGCAACAGACCTAAATAGAATCTATTCAAAAGAAGACAGAAGGAAGGCCAAGAGACACATGAAAAAATGCTCAACGTCACTAATTATCCAAGAGATGCAAATCAAAACAACAATGCGGTACCATCTCACACCTGTCTGAATGGCTATCATCAACAAATCACCAAACGGCAAGTATTGGCGAGGATGCGGAGAAAAAGGAACCCTCGTGCACTGCTGGTGAGAATGCAGACTGGTGCAGCCACTGTGGAGTACAGTATGGAGTTTCCTCAAAAAACTGAAAATGAATCTCCCATTTGACCCAGTAATCCCACTCCTAGGAATATATCCTAAGAAACTGTGAACACCAATAAGAAAGGATATATGCACCCCTATGTTCATAGTAGCACAATTTACAATAGCTAAGATCTGGAAACAGCCGAGGTGCCCATCCGCAGATGACTGATCAGAAAACTATGGTTCATCTACACCATGGAATACTATGCTGCCATAAAAAAGAAGGAATTCTTACCATTTGCAGCAACCTGGATGGAATTGGAGAACATTATACTGAGTAAAATAAGCCAGTCAATGAAAGATAAATACCACATGATCTCACTCATTTATGGATAATGAAGAACATTATAAACTGTTGAACAAAAAGATAGATACAGAGGCAGTAAAGCATCAAACAGTCTGTCAAATTTTAGCAGGAAGCTTAGGGAGAGGTGGGGAAGATAAGAGATCAACCGAAGAACTTGTATGCATGCATATAATCATAATCAATGGATGCAAAACTCTGGGGGGTGAGGGCATGTATGGGAGTGGGGGGGCAATGGTAAGATATGTACACATATAATACCTTAATAGAAAATATCTGAGGCCTATCTGACAAGTAAACATTTCAAGTATGCATGGGAAGATGTGTGTGCTTATCTTATCATTCTCTCAACTTTGCTTAATTAAAAAAAATAAAACAGGGGGAAAAAAGAAAGAATGGCTGAGAACTTCAAAAATCTGGGAAGAGATTTGTATATCTAAGTTGACAGGTCAAAAACAACAACAAATCAACTTAAATAGGTATTCTCCAAGACACATTACATTAAAACTGTCAATAATCAAAGACAAAGAGTGAAACTTAAAAGAAGCAAGAGTAAAGAAGCCTATAATTTACAGGGGAACTCCCATAAGGCTATTAGGAGATTTCTCAGCAGAAAGCTTACAGGTCAGGAGAGAATGGGATGACATATTCAAAGTGCTGAAGGAAAACAAAACAAAAAAAAGCCAACCAAGCGTACTTTATTTTCAAAACTGTCCTTCAGAAAGCTAAATAAATATGTTCCAAGACAAATAAAAGCTGAGGAATTTCACCATCACTATACCAGCTTACTAGAAATGGTGAAAAGAGTTCCTAAAGTTTAAATGAATGGATGCTAATTAGTAACATGAAAGTATACAATTCACTGGTAAAGGTAAGAATTTAGTCAATTTCGATTACTTTAATACTGTAGTATGGTAGAACATTATCCACTTGACTCTAGTGTAATGGATAAAGGACAGGGATATTCAAAATAATTATAGCTGTAATTATTTGTTGATAGATATACAATATAAAAATGTACCGTAAATTATGACAATAAAATGGCAGAGATAGAAAAAAGAATCCTAAAACCTGTATGCAACCATAAAAGATCCTGAATAGCCAAAGTAATCATGAAAAATAACAACAAACTTGGAGACATGGATGGATAAAAAAAAAAGATCTAACTATATGCTGTCTGTAAAGAAACTAACTTTATCTTTAAGGACATACATAGACTTATACCAAATACTATGCTGTTTTGATTATTGTACCTCTGTAGTATAACTTGAAGTCAGGTAGTATGATACCTCCAGCTTTGTTCTTTTTTCTCAGCATTGCTTCGGCTATTTGGGGTCTTTTGTGGTTCTATAAAGATATGATTTTTTTCTTCATAAAAGGTGGTTGGTATGTCTTTTCCATGTTATTCTGAGACATTGTTTAATAAGCTCACCCAAGTATTATATAAATTTCTAGGGGAATATACCTGTGTTTGACTTTGCTATTTACTACTTTATCAGAACCTAGACACTATGAAGTTACTTGGTAATATGTAAATTTCTATCTGATAGAAAAGATAGTTCTGATGGTTATGATTTGATTTCCCCACAGGATGATAATAAGTTTTATATCTAATTTAGCAGTTCTACTCTAAAACATTTTAGGTGGCATTCTTGATAGACTACATAAACCCCTATTCATCAAATGATCCTGGAGCAAATTTTACCATCTTAGTGGTTTCCTCATTAATTAATGAGTTGAATAAAATCTTTAATATATGTTCATTTTATATTTGTATAAGTCATGTTTAAGTTTTAAAAAATATTTTGACTCTCCCTGACCAGTGTGTCTCAGTTGGTTGGAACATCATCCCGTGCAGAAAGGTCGCCGGTTCTCTCTCTCTCTCTCTCTCTCTCTCTCTCTCTCTCTCTCTCTCACTCTCTCTCCCCATCCTCCCCCCATTTTCTCCCACTTTCTCACTCTCCCTCTCCTCCTTCTCCTTCTCCTTCTCCTTCTACCTCTCCTTTCTTTTTTCTCTGAAATCAATAAAAGCATAGCCTCAGGTGAGGATTAAAAATTAAGATGAAAAAATTAAATTATAAAATTAAAAAAATATTTTGACCCATGTAAGGAATTCATGTTTATAAAAGCTTGATTTTATATAAATAAAAGAATTCATATGGGTAATACAATAAGGATACAATATCATAGAATAGAAAATAAGGCTAGATTTTGGTCTATTACCTTGACTTATACTATTTAAATTTCCTGATTCAGACTTTGGATTAATTAGATGTATATCCTTATGTGATGGCAAAGAGGATGACAGGCATTCTCAACACAGACTAAATGGTTTTAATGTCATGAACCAGGAACTGTCTCTAGAAATAACTGATCCAATTTGTCAATTATTTTCAAAAATGGCAGAATAATAGTAAATCTGCCACAGCCGAAATTGTTTTGGAAGATATTTTCCAGAGATCATATTGTGAATACTAATAAAGCCAGTGCAGCAATTTGTTTAGTTATTTCAATGTACATTTAGAAGTTGACTCAAATGTGTCAGGCCACTGTGAAATGGTGCTGTACAAATTCAGAAATGTTTTCCCCATGGGAGCAACACTGAAATTTTCTTAAGGGTGGAATATACATGCACTTATAACTTTGCCATGTAAAATGTCTATACCACATTCTGTAATATGGAACTCTGGCATCTTCATCAACCACTTGCTAAGGCAAGTAAACAAAATCAAAGCTGCTTATAAGAAAAATGCAGACCCTGTCTGCAGGAAAAATTACTTAGAGGTGAGAAATAATTTTGTCATCTCATTTGAGTGAGAATAAGGTCCTTTGCTATCTTAATTTAAAAACTCATACTTCCCCCATCCCTAATCTGTAGTATTCATACTTTTCTTCTTAGCAATTATCAACATATAACACAATATATTTTATTTTTTATTCTTCTCTTTTCCTTACTAAAGTATAAACTTCATGAGTTCAGAGATTTTTTTTGTCTGTATAGTATGTTTATAGCAGAGACAGCTAGTTATTTCCCTAATGTCTATTCTCTCCTTTACTAACAGAAGGTGCATTTCATTCCACATGGCAATGTGTCCAGCCCCAAACTACATTTCCCAATGCCCTTGGGCCCATTAATACATAACAAGATGGAGCATAAATCAGGTAAATCTCCTAGACATTTTCCATCCTTCCTCCTTTTCCTACATGGAACAAGGACATGAGGTTAGGGCTGTAGTAGGAATCTTGGAACCAGAGGAAAACTTGAGAATCAAAATTGCTTGCTAAGGATGATGATAACCTTGAAACTACCAAAGAAACTCTGTACATATGTAACTTATTTTAGGTGAGAAAAAATAATAAACCTCTATCTTATTAAAGCATTTATAGTACATCTTCTCATGAGGAATCTTTTCTAAAATTTTGTTTACAAAAATAGTTATGACTAGTTTAATTTTCACTTCTTTCAGGACTTAGTACCAGTTCCTTTTTTACCAGGCTTATATACTAGTATGTGTGAGCTCTTTTCTCTTTCCTATACAGTTCCAAAATTTTTGATAAATCCCACATGTTATGATTCACATATTCATATCTCTGTTTGAGAACCCCCATCAGAAATGCAGTGCCAACTGCTTTCTTTAAATTTGAGAATTTTCATTTAAATGTCTCAAATAATACTATTTGAAAAATTCCCTACAATGAACATGTAACCTCCCCAACATTGAACACACCTCTTCTAATATGTTTTTTCTTAGTGAAAAGCATTAATGTCCAATAAGTTGTACACATCAAAAACCTTGTGTTCAGCCGAAACCGGTTTGGCTCAGTGGATAGAGCATTGGCCTGCGGACTGAAGGGTCCCAGGTTCAATTCCGGTCAAGGGCATGTACCTTGGTTGTGGGCACGTCCCCAGTAGGGGGTGTGCAGGAGGCAGCTGATGTTTCTCTCTCATGGATGTTTCTAACTCTCTATCCCTTCCCCTTCCGCTCTGTAAGAAAAAAAAAAAATCAATAAAATATATTAAAAAAAAAAAAAACCTTGTGTTCAGCACATTTTTAAGATGTGCGCATTTGCCACCTCCATCACCACCACTCTAATTCACATTTCTGGAAGTGTTCAAATAAAATAGCATCATAAATTGTTTCCCTATATCCATATTGTCCAAATTGTTCTCTTTCAATCTATTCCCCAACCAATGTAAATTTAAATATATATATATATATATATATATATATATATATATATATATATATATATAATATATTTTATTGATTTTTTACAGAGAGGAAGAGAGAGGGATAGACAGTTAGAAACATCGATGAGAGAGAAACATCGATCAGCTGCCTCTTGCACACCCCCTACTGGGGATGTGCCCGAAACCAAGGTACATGCCCTTGACCGGAATCGAACCCGGGACCCTTCCACTGAGTCAAACCGGTTTCGGCGAACCAATGTAAATTTTTAAAAATGTGAATCTGACCATACATCCCCGCCTTCTCCCCCGCCCCACACACACACCTTAAAGCAGGCATCCTCAAAATATGGCCCGCGGGCCACATGCAGGTATTTTTGTCAGGTTTTTTTTTTTTTTTTTTTACTTCAAAATAAGATATGTGCATAGGAATTTGTTCATAGTTTTTTTAAAACTGTAGTCTGGCCCTCCAACGGTCTGAGGGACAGTGAACTGGTCCCCTGTTTAAAAAGTTTGAGAACCCCTGCCTTAAAGCAATCAATGGCTTCCCAAGCTTTTCAGCTAAACACCAAAAAATGTTAATGTAGTCATGCCTGCTCTCTGGCTTCTACCACTTCCCCTTTGTCATATGACACAATGATCCTCTTTTCTCCTCTATAGTCACAGTGGTTTCATTCAGTTCCATGACCATGTTGTAGTTACTCCCTTCCCAGGATCTTTGAATATACATTTCCTTCATCCCAATGATTTTAATTACTCCTACTCATTCATTAGTTCTCAACTCAATGAGAACTTTCTCAGTATCCTTTTTTAATTAAATTATTTATTGATTGATTAAGTTATTACATATGTGCACTATTGCCCCATTGCCCCCACCCCTCACCCCACCACTCATACCCTCACTCCCCTGTTGTCTGTGTCCAGTGGTTAGGCTTATATGCATGCATACATGGTTCCAACACTGACAAAAGTTACCTTGGGCCATGGACACTAGTAACACCACATTGGCTTTGTCTGTCTAGCCCAGGGGTGGTAATTGCTTACTGCTGTTACTGTGGAGAGCAGTATGGAGTTTCCTCAAAAAATTAAAAATGGAACTCCCATTTGACCCAGTAATCCCACTTCTAGGAATATATACCAAGAAATCAGAAACACCAATCAGAAAGGATATATACACCCCTATGTTCATAGCAGCACAATTTACAATAGCTAAGATCTGGAAACAGCCGAGGTGCCCATCAGCAGATGACTGGATCAGAAAACTATGGTACATCTACACAATGGAATACTATGCTGCCATAAAAAAGAAGGAATTCTTACCATTTGCAGCAACCTGGATGGAACTGGAGACCATTATGCTAAGTGAAATAAGCCAGTCAATGAAAGAAAAATAGCACATGATCTCACTAATTTGTGGATAATAAAGAACATTATAACCTGTTGAACAAAAAGATAGATACAGAGGCAGTAAAGCATCAAACAAACTGTCAAATTACAGCAGGAAGGTTAGGGAGAGGTGAGGGAGATAAGAGATCAACCGAATGACTTGTATGCATGCATATAAGCATAAACAATGGACGCAAAACACTGGGTGGTGAGGGCATGTATGGGAGTGGGGTGGGGGGGAGGCAATGGTAAGATATGTACACATATAATACCTTAAAAAAATGGAAACAAAAGGATGGGGTCAGATCAAAGGAACAGAGGAGAAAAACTGAAGGAGTACCTGATAGCCTAAGCTAAAACAATTGGAGCAACAAAATTAATAAAACTTAAAGTTATAGCACAATATAAAATATTTGTGAGTCCCTATGATATAATTGAAATCACAAATAAATGGGGAAGCAGTTATAAATATTTCTTATAAAGAATGTCATATATTCCTGGCTGGTGTGGCTCAGTGGTTGAGTATCGACCTATGAACCAGGAGGTCACAGTTCAATTCCTGGTCAGGGCACATGCCCCGGTTGCAGGATCAATCACCAGTGTGGGACGTGCAGGAGGCAGCCGATCAATGATTCTCTCTCATCATTGATCTCTCTCTCTCCCCCTTACTCTCTGAAATAAATTTAAAAATATATTTAAAAAAATGAATGTCATATAATAGATGTAGATATTCCTTTCTCCAGGAAGTGGGGCTAAACACCCTCCTTCAAGTCTTGGCTGAATTCCAAATAATACATTATGAGAAAGAGAAGAACAGTAATTTTACAGTGAAGAAATTCAACAGACTTCACCACATTGGTATCATGTACCACTGGGGGAGTGCCGTTCAGCTGACCTATGGTTGCCAGACACAGGGCTCATGGCTGGTAAGCACTGCTGTGGTGGCACAAGCCTCTCCCAATTGGGACTGACAGGGCAAAAGCCAGCACAGGTGCAGCGGGCCCAAGATGAGTGGGGGCAGCAAGCAGGAGTGGCAGGTGGCGTTGGACTGCCAATTTCGGCCCGATCCCCACAGGCCACACCAAGAGACCCCACTGGTGCACGAATGCACTGGTCCTCTAGTGGTTTATAAAACAGTATCTGTGAGAGCAAAGGAAGTGGACTCTTGGTTCTGCATGGAATCTTGTCATTTGTATTTCCACTTCTCCTCCTACATTTGTAACAATGGAATAAACTGAGAATGTTGTTTCATCTTGTAGCTACAATCACTCTAGACAAAATGATTAGCTAAATTACACTGATATGATCAATATATTTAACAATTAATAGTGAAACAGGCCCTAGCTAGTTTGCCTCAGTGGATAGAGTGTCGGCCTGAGGACTGAAGGGTCCCGGCTTAGATTACAGTCAAGGGCATGCACCTCCATCCTGGCCCAGGTCAGGGCATGTACATGAGGCAACCATGATGTGCCTCTCTCACATTGATGTTTCTCTCTCTGTCTCTCCCCTACCCTTCTACTCTCCCTCAAAATCAATGAAAAAATGTCCTCGGGTGACGAATAACAAACAAACAAAAACAAACAAACACCAACAACAGTGAAACAGGAATAGATTTTTTAACTTGAAGTATTCTGTACCTTGATTCATGTATATGCTATTTTTTCTAAAAATTAGGTATTATTAAAGTGGAAAGAAAAAAGAATTAAGGGGAAAGGGCCACATAAGGACAACTGCATTTTTCAATAGGATAATTGAGAAATACATTTGATAAAGGAGCAAAGTGAAGAATTGGGGGGTGGGGGGGGACAAAAGCATTGATAATTGATAGAGACCTGGTGAAAAAGAGAAGCATTTGTAAATTATTTTGGATATCTTACTGACATTTCCAGTTATCATTCTTGGTTTTAATCTTTGACAGCTAAGATGAGCTATGTTGCAATAGCTACACGTACAAGAAAATAGTATTCCCTGCCACCAGAAGCTGCTCTCAGCACAGCTCCCCCCTTTACTCCAAGCCAGGGGCTTTACACACAAATGACCAAAGGGAGGGTATTATCCTTCAAGAATTCTTTTTACTAGTTCTCTTTCCCTCAATTTCCAGCTTCAACAGCCTCTTTCAAGTGAGCTACCTGTGGCCTCACCAAATACACCAGATACTCCAGATACTCCATAACTTATCTTCGATCCACGTCCTTCAAGGCACGTTAGCTTTTGTCTTTGCACTCAATCCCTCTTCTTATTGTGTGTGTGTGTATGTGTGTGTGTGTGTAGAGACATACATACATATGCTGTATAAATTCAGCCCACTATCAATGGTTTGGAAGAATCAGCACTTTTCTGGCTAGACAAAATCAAGGGATAACATTACTAATAGAGAAGCAAGTCATACAGCTGACAGAACTTGACTGATTAATAAGCCTTTCTTCATGAAATGTTTGTCATATAAGAAATCAGAACTTGAAAGCACCATCCACAAAAGCAAAAACAAAATCTTAATATTCTACCTAAAGAATATTGCCCTGGTCAGTGTGGCTCAGTGGTTGGAGAGTTGGCCTGCACTCCAAAGGGTCACAGGTTCAAATCTCAGTGAAGGGCACCTACCTGTGTTGTAGGTTTGAGTCTCAGTCCCTGCTGGGTCTTCTGTGGGAAGGAACCAATTTATGTGTCTCTCTCACATTGATGTCTCTCTCTCTTTCCTTCTCCCTTCCACTCTCCTTTAAATTAATAGAAAGGTGTCCTCAGGTGAGGATTAACACCAACAACAAAAAAAGAATATGGCCCAACTCATTGATTCACTTGAAGTAAATGAGGTTTAAAACCGTTTAGGCAGAAAGCTATTAAATAATCAGATATTTCCTAGGAATTTGAAATTCCCTAAATATGGTTAACTGACCTTAAATATTCAGAGATTTGTTTTTGAAAATGGCAAAAGCCTTCAAGGAAATAAATCAAAAGGACACTGTTTGTTTTTAAAGTATGAGCAAAAACTGAAGAATGAAAAGCTCAGAGAGAAGGTAAGAAATGTGAGTAACGCACAGGAAATACTATACAAAACTTAATTTTATATAAGTTGTGTTTTTCACCGAGTTTTAACATTGGCTAGTGAGGTAATTATATTTTTATGAATGAGGAAGTCAGCAAGTAAGCAACTGAGAGTGTAGAAGAAAAGTTCACAAAATTAAAATGAGAGAAAATTACTCATGTCAAATCATGAAGGAAAGTGATTGCATAAAACATAAGCTTATTCTATTAACTCTCTGGGTGAATATGAGAGTAAGGCATGGAATCAGAAAAGTTTTTAAAGGATTGTGGTTTTTGCCTAACGTGTTTGAAAACACACACACTTGATTTCAGTGAACCAAAAATCTACAGCTTCAACCAAGATATTTTGGATCTTTAATTTTAACTAGCATAATTGCACCGAATATATTCTCCCTAAACATAATTGTTATGTAGGAAAAGGTATTAGAACTTCTGTAGCAACCTCTGTATCTGTGACAATAGGAAATATTTAAAATAAAATATTATTGAATGCATGAGTATTTCAAAACAAATATATTAATGTGCATTCTATTATCAACTCATTAACAATTAATTTTATATTGGTCCATATATATTCTCTTGGTGAGCAAAGTGAACTGAAACAGACTCTTGGGGACATGAGATTAAAGTCAATGTCTGCTGCAATCATTCAGCACAAATCTGGATGTACATTAGGCCCCGTGTGGAGTGGGCCTAAGCTGCCAGGAGGACATCCCCTGAGGACTCCAGGACTGTGAGAGGGCACAGGCCTGGCTGAGGGACCCCCCACTCCGCCAAGTGCATGAATTTTCATGCACTGGGCTTCTAATACAGTATAAAAACTGACCACAAAAGTTTCAAATAAATTTTTAGTCTTATATTCATTATGTGTTCATATTTAGTTTTACATTTCTCATTAAAGAAAACCTGGAAAGAATGCCTTTGTTTATACATATGTATATTACTTTCATGGAATTTTGAGGTCCCAGCCTATGTTTGTTTATTGATTTCACTTAGAAAACTGAGTTTTTAAACATTAGGCAGAGTAAAATTATAGGGATAAATTATTCAATAATCTTGGAACCTAATAAGTGGTCTACAAAATTAGGATTTCTTCTATTTAAATAGATTCTTATAGTGAGATCGGCAATAAAATCACCCAAGGGAATTTCGAAAGTCTACAATTATATTAAAACTAAACAATGGTGTAAGGAAATATAGATTAACCCTTTGCACTCGCTTGCTTTTTTTCTCGATTCCTTTATTCTAATGCTAACCGTGTCGAGTCACACTCGACATCCGAGTGCAAAAGGTAAAATTTTTACTTCATTGAGAAACTGATCATGTAGTTATTTCCTATGTCTAGTGTATGATTCTATCATGACAATCAACTTATCTAATAGACACGTTATTATTCAGTTATTTTAAAGATTAAACGATTACATGTGTCTAAACTGATTAGATAAGTTTACATTGTGACATTTAATATTTGACCCTTGATTTTCTTCACAAACACTGATTATAAAATGCCATAAGCTTCTACCCTGGCCGGTGTGGTTCAGTGCATTGGAGCGTTGTTCTATACACTGAAAGGTCATGGGTTCAATTCCTGGCCAGGGCACATACCTAGGTTGCCGGTTTGCTCTCAGGTTGGGGAGCATATGACAGATAACCAATTGATGTTTTTCTCTCTCACATCAGTGTCTCTCTCTCTCTCTCTCTCTCTCTCTCTCTCTCTCGTCCACTCTTTAAAGTCAATAAAAACATATTTTACGTGAAAATTAAAAATCAAAACATAAATAAATTTTAAAAATAACATTAACTTCCAAAGAGAAATAGACACCTCAAAAAAGGTATTAATCAAAACCCTGGGAATAAAACTTCAATTGAAAATAGGCCCTTTATTCATAACTTTAAAACCATCTGAGAACACTTATAATATTCTGTTACTCTATCTTGTACCTTGAGAACAGAGACCACATTTGATTCTTCTGTGTATTTCCAGAATCATACTGTCCAACATACATTTGCAGTATATAAATGCTTATTGAATTAATGCATAAATGATATAAATACCTAGGTTTGTCTTACGTCTTTCACTCTAATGTCTTTGAATTCTAATATATTTACAATTTTTAATTTCCATATACATATGTAATATCTTGTGTGTATTTACTTGGGACAATAAGGGGGTAAAAATGCCAGTTTTATGTTTCTTTTTGTTTTGATCTGTTTCTCCACTAGAATACAAATCCCAAAGACTTTGGCTCTCTTTGTTACTAATATACGCCCAAATACTAGACCATTTTAGATAAGCAATAAATATTTGTAGAATGAATGAATGAGTGAATGAGTGAATGAATGAAAGGCAGATGGAGATCAGTGGTATTCCCAACCACTGTGGCTTATTCCTTAGAACGCAGTTACAAGCTTAAAGTACAAATGAGGTTGTGGGGGATGAATACATCCACATTATTGAGTGCTTTCTCTAAGAATGCACCGACATTTTTTGTTTCTTGCCCGAGAAAACTGAAGTCTGTACAGGAAAGAAATGTGCAAACCAGGTGAAATGGGTGAACAACCCAGGATGCCCGTGTTGAGATCATTGAAACTGTCTATATTGGGGTGCAGACAGGGCAGAAGGAATGTGTTTCTAGGGCTGTGCTGAACGATTAAGAGATGAGACAGAATAAAGGGAGTGAAGAGCAAGTTCAAAAAGAGTGAAAGATGGAGAGGCGGGAAGAGTCAGTGAGATTTTGGAGGCGGTGCTCTGCTGACAGAGAAGGGTGAGCTTGATGATGAATAGGAGAAAAGTGGAGCAATAAGGTCTAGGAGCTGAGTCAGGCTATCAGAATGGTTAGTACGGATGCTGAAGCCATTCACAGCTTTGTGATATTAAATGTAACCAATGATACCACAAAAGGACTATGATTAATGAAACAATGACATTAGGACAATATTCAAATAAGTTGCTCAAAGAAATCAAGTGCAGTTGATTTACTGAGAGCAGTTGCACTTCTCTTCGTGAATAACATTTTAAAATATCATATACACCAGGTGCCCAGCACTGAGACGCCCTCCTCACCCAGAGACTGGGATGGAATCTGGCAAACTAAAGTGCTGTCAGCCTCCTCGGGCCCCCCTCACGCCCCCCTGTGACGGGTCCTCCCCGCCCCTCCCCCAACGCTCTTGAGTAACGGTCACTTCTTCCGGCCCACCTCAGAGCCAACCGCCAACCGCCAGGTCACTTCTTCCGGCCCACCTCAGAGCCAACCGCCAACCGCCAACGGCTAACAGCTGGCCGCCTGTCGCTTGAGCACGCCTCTCTCACCTGGCCGCGTACTCCTGGGCCTGCAGAAATGGCGAACCCTCCGCCCTCCTATGTGCGCCAGAACTACCATCCAGACTGTGAGGCCGCTGTCAACCACCAAATCAACCTGGAGCTCTACGCAGCCTACGTGTACACATCCATGGCCTTCTACTTCCAAAGCCACGAATTGGCCTTGAATCACTGCACCCAGTACTTCCGGAAGCGGTCTCTCAAGAAGAGGGAGCAGGCTGAGAGGCTGATGTGGCTGCAGAACCAGCGCGGGGGCCGAGTCCTCCTGGAGAACATCCACAGGCCACAGCAGAATGAGTGGGAAAGCAGCCTGATGGCCATGGAGTTCGCCATGCTCCTGGCGAAGAGAGTGAACCAGAGCCTGCTCAATCTGCATAACCTGGCCATCGACCAGAAGGATGCCCACCTGTGCGAATTCCTGGAGAGTCACTGCCTGCACGAGCAGGTGAAGTTCATCAAAGAGTTGGGGGACCATATCACCCAACTGCGCAAGATGGGAGCCCCAGAATCTGGCCTGGCAGAGTACCTCTTCGACGCGCTCACCCTGAATGCCAGCAAGAAGAACTGAGCCTGGACTGCCAGACTGATAGCCATGGGGTGACTTCCCCTGGCCACCGAGCCCAGCACGCGTATTGCCATATTGCCCTTGCAAAACGGTCACTTAAGTTTATATGTTCAAGTTTTACCGTTTCTTCAAATAAAGTTATTGGTTCTTAAGTAAATAAAGGTCTGTCTTTGATTCATGTGTGGAAAACCCCTCACCTTTTAAAAGGTAAAACAGGTATCCAGGAGTCTCCAACCATGCCTCAATTAGGTGCAGCTCGGGACCATCGATGGAGGAGGAGGGATTCCATAGGACCCCGATGGAGGAGGAGGGATTCCCTGGGACCCTGAGTGGAGGGGGGGAAGAGGTATTCCTTGGGGCCCTGGATGGAGGAGGAGGGATTCTATAGGACCCCGATGGAGGAGGAGGGTTTCCCTGGGGCCTTGGATGGAGGGGGGGAAGAGGTATTCCCTGGGTTCCTGGATGGAGGGAGGAGGAGGGATTCCATAGGACCCCGATGGAGGAGGAGGGATTCCCTGGGACCCTGAGTGGAGGGGGGGAAGAGGTATTCCTTGGGGCCCTGGATGGAGGGAGGAGGAGGGATTCCATAGGACCCCGATGGAGGAGGAGGGATTCCATAGGACCCCGATGGAGGAGGAGGGATTCCATAGGACCCCGATGGAGGAGGAGGGATTCCCTGGGACCCTGAGTGGAGGAGGGGGAGAGGTATTCCCTGGGTTCCTGGATGGAGGGAGGAGGAGGGATTCCATAGGACCCCGATGGAGGAGGAGGGATTCCCTGGGACCCTGAGTGGACGGGGGGAAGAGGTATTCCCTGGGTTCCTGGATGGAGGGAGGGAAGAGGTATTCCATAGGACCCCGATGGAGGAGGAGGGATTCCCTGGGACCCTGAGTGGAGGGGGGGAAGAGGTATTCCCTGGGTTCCTGGATGGAGGAGGAGGGATTCCATAGGACCCCGATGGAGGAGGAGGGTTTCCCTGGGGCCTTGGATGGAGGGGGGAAGAGGTATTCCTTGGGGCCCTGGAGGGAGGAGGAGGGATTCCATAGGACCCTGATGGAGGAGGAGGGATTCCCTGGGACCCTGAGTGGAGGGGGGAAGAGGTATTCCTTGGGGCCCTGGAGGGAGGAGGAGGGATTCCATAGGACCCCGATGGAGGAGAAGGGATTCCCTGGGGCCCTGAGTGGAGGCGGGGAAGAGGTATTCCTTGGGGCCCTGGATGGAGGAGGAGGGATTCCATAGGACCCTGATGGAGGAGGAGGGATTCCCTGGGACCCTGAGTGGATGGGGGGAAGAGGTATTCCCTGGGTTCCTGGATGGAGGGAGGAGGAGGGATTCCATAGGACCCCGATGGAGGAGGAGGGATTCCCTGGGACCCTGAGTGGAGGGGGGGAAGAGGTATTCCCTGGGTTCCTGGATGGAGGGAGGAGGAGGGATTCCATAGGACCCCGATGGAGGAGGAGGGATTCCCTGGGACCCTGAGTGGAGGGGGGGAAGAGGTATTCCCTGGGTTCCTGGATGGAGGAGGAGGGATTCCATAGGACCCCGATGGAGGAGGAGGGTTTCCCTGGGGCCTTGGATGGAGGGGAGAAGAGGTATTCCTTGGGGCCCTGGAGGGAGGAGGAGGGATTCCATAGGACCCCGATGGAGGAGGAGGGATTCCCTGGGGCCCTGAGTGGAGGCGGGGAAGAGGTATTCCTTGGGGCCCTGGATGGAGGAGGAGGGTTTCCCTGGGGCCTTGGATGGAGGGGGGAAGAGGTATTCCTTGGGGCCCTGGAGGGAGGAGGAGGGATTCCATAGGACCCTGATGGAGGAGGAGGGATTCCCTGGGACCCTGAGTGGATGGGGGGAAGAGGTATTCCCTGGGTTCCTGGATGGAGGGAGGAGGAGGGATTCCATAGGACCCCGATGGAGGAGGAGGGATTCTCTGGGACCCTGAGTGGAGGGGGGGGAAGAGGTATTCCCTGGGTTCCTGGATGGAGGGAGGAGGAGGGATTCCATAGGACCCCGATGGAGGAGGAGGGATTCCCTGGGACCCTGAGTGGAGGGGGGGAAGAGGTATTCCCTGGGTTCCTGGATGGAGGAGGAGGGATTCCATAGGACCCCGATGGAGGAGGAGGGTTTCCCTGGGGCCTTGGATGGAGGGGGGAAGAGGTATTCCTTGGGGCCCTGACGGGAGGAGGAGGGATTCCATAGGACCCCGATGGAGGAGGAGGGATTCCCTGGGGCCCTGAGTGGAGGCGGGGAAGAGGTATTCCTTGGGGCCCTGGATGGAGGAGGAGGGTTTCCCTGGGGCCTTGGATGGAGGGGGGAAGAGGTATTCCTTGGGGCCCTGGAGGGAGGAGGAGGGATTCCATAGGACCCTGATGGAGGAGGAGGGATTCCCTGGGACCCTGAGTGGATGGGGGGAAGAGGTATTCCCTGGGTTCCTGGATGGAGGGAGGAGGAGGGATTCCATAGTACCCCGATGGAGGAGGAGGGATTCCCTGGGACCCTGAGTGGAGGGGGGGAAGAGGTATTCCCTGGGTTCCTGGATGGAGGGAGGAGGAGGGATTCCATAGGACCCCGATGGAGGAGGAGGGATTCCCTGGGACCCTGAGTGGACGGGGGGAAGAGGTATTCCCTGGGGCCCTGGATGGAGGGAGGAGGGATTGCATGGCCCCTGGGAAAACACAAAATTAATGTACCCCTTATAAACAACGTATATGGGGGTGCGGTCAGGTGCATGGTCTTGGGCCCTGTGAATGTGGATGAATGTTCATGCTAAAAGTATAAAACATAACCTTAAAATCACTGGTGTGCTTGCCTCTGGAGTAAGGGTGAACAGAATGGGATTGGGCAGGGATTAAAATAAAGGATTCTTATACTTAACCTACACTTTTTTAGTTTACCAAAATATGCAAATATTAATATTTGTTAACATCTGGGTATCAAGATGGAGACCCCTTCCTCTAAGAACAGAGTAAATGAAATTGCAACGTTGCAGAGGGTCCTTGGTCAACTGTGAGAGTAAATAGCTACCTGTGAATAGCAGATGTGTTTTACCTTGCTCAGCTCTAACCCTCCCCCACCCCTACTTACATAGGACAGTACACGTGTTTGGCACCTGAGCCTTTTAATCTCCCCAAACTACACTCCAAGACAGTGAATGAATTTAAGACAATTACAGACCTGCAGAGAAGGGAAACAATAGGACACATCTTCCTAGAAGGGAAAAACACTAGTGTTCCAATGTCAGAAATATGTGTTTATTTTGGCAACAGGGAGTGTTCCTATCCTACCTGTAAGCTCCACGCCATGTATCCCCAAATGAGAACGCAACGGAATAACTGACACACTCCACTCTCCCATTTTGAGCAAAACCTTAGCAGTGAATTGGACATCACAGTTCGAGATCAGATCCATGCTAATTACCTAGGTTAATCAAGTAAGTCCTTTATTCATAAATATAAATGAACAAAGGTTTGCCAGATGTACGCGGAAGGTAAAATAGAAGATCACAATAAACACACAGAACTATTTCATTTTGGGGGGAAACTCATAAAATATGGAAATAAAAGAGAATTTTACCAAAAATTCAAATTCATAATCTCAGAATTTTAAGGGGAGAAAATGGATTTATAAAATAAAAAAAAAATGTCTAGTATAGAAGGAAACAATTAGAGGACAGATAAAGTACTTGCAAGATAGAAATATTATTGCACAATTTAAAACATTAAATGCCTGGTACTCAGGGAAGAGTCTCCCTGTCTCACACAGGCTGTGATGGAACCTGGAACACCTAGATGGTGCGCGGCCCACTTGGGCCCCCCTCAAACCCCCCCGCTGCCCTGTCCACAATGGGTCCTCTCTCCAACCGCCCTCCCCTCCCCCAACAATCAAGAGTAAAGGTCACCTCTTCCTTTTCCGGTCCCACCTCAGAGCCAACGGTCAGTTGCCAGCAGCCTAGCACCTGAGAAGCCTGTGTCCGGCCAGCCTGGGAAGGTCCCCCAGGGACAGTCCGAGGTCCCCACCGCCACCGCTGCTGACTCGGCTTTCGGCCGCCCTCACCCACCACCATGGGAATGATCCGTCCCCGGAGAAGCCACCGCCTTCGCCCGCGCCGCTGCCCACCCCGCAGCCCGCCCCTCAGCCCTCGCCACGAGGCTCTGTTGATCTACTTGGCCGGAGGGCCACCCCCGGAAGACCTGTTACCCATGCTTCCAGCCATGGCCCCTGCGCCTCCGCCCATGGCCGCTGCGCCTCCGCCAGTGCCTCCTGCGCCTCCAGTGGCGGTGCTGGGGCCCATCTCCCAAGTGCGCCAGAATTACCATGCCCACTGCGAGGCCTCTATCAACAAACAGATCAACTTGGAGCTGCACGCCTCCTACGTGTACACGTCCATTGCCTTCTATTTCGACCGCCAGGACCAGGCCTTGCAGCACTTCGCTGCCTTCTTCCTGTGGCAGTCCAGGGAGGAGTGGGAGCAAGCCCAGGCATTGATGAGGCTGCAGAACCAGCGAGGGGGGCGGATCCGCCTGCGAGATATCAGGAGGCCTGACCACAACCAGTGGGAGAGCGGCCTGAAAGCCATGAAAACCGCCTTGCACGTGGAGAGGATGGTGAACCAGAGCCTGCTCCGTCTGCACCAGCTGGCCACCAGCAAGAACGACGCCCACCTGTGCGACTTCCTGGAGCACCACTACCTGCGCCAGGAGGTGAAGTTCATCTACAATGTGGGAGCCAATATCAGCGACCTGCGCAAGCTGGGAGCCCCAACCTCCAGCCTGGCAGAGTACCTCTTCGACGCGCTCCCCCTGAATGCCAGCAAGAAGAACTGAGCCTGGGCTGCCTGACTGATAGCCATGGGGTGACTTCCCCTGGCCACCGTGCCCAGCACGAGTATTGCCATATTGCCCTTGCAAAACGGTCACTTAAGTTTATATGTTCAAGTTTTACCGTTTCTTCAAATAAAGTTATTGGTTCTTAAGTTAATAAAGGTCTCTCTTTGATTCATGTGTGCAAAACCCTCACCTTTTAAAAGGTAAAACAGGTATCCAGGAGTCTCCAACCATGCCTCAATTAGGTGCAGCTCGGGACCGTCGATGGAGGAGGAGGTAGGTATTCCTTGGGACCCTGGATGGAGGGAGGGAAGAGGTATTCCCTGGGTTCCTGCATGCATGGAGGAGGAGGGATTCCATGGAACCCTGGATGGAGGGAGGAAGGAGGTATTCCATGGAACCCTGGATGGAGGGAGGAAGGAGGTATTCCATGGAACCCTGGATGGAGGGAGGAAGGAGGTATTCCATGGAACCCTGGGTTGAGGGAGAAAGGAGGTATTCCATGGAACCCTGGATGGAGGGATGTGCTAGTCCATGGAACCCTGGATGGTGGGAGGAAATGTTATTTGGGACCCTGAATGGAGGGAGGCAGGTGGTATTCATTGGGACCCTGTAGGAAGGGAGGAGGTATTCCTTGGGACAGGGCAACAGTGAGTATGGAAATGAGCCTTAGACTGGTTTTCCCACAGACAGGGGTGTGTGACTTCCAAGTCACCAGTGACTGGCATGCACATTGCAGTTCCAAAGCACTTACTTATGTATATTTTCTTTCATTTGTATTATATGTGTATAGATATTCAGCAGCAGAGTTCATTTTGAATCTCCTGAGTAGATTCTGAGTGTCTGCTTAGGAAGATACCCTTTCTTTTTTATAAATTTCTTTATTGATTATGGTGTTACATTTGTGTCCTTATTCCCCCATTATCCCCCCTCATGCCCTCACCCCCCTGTTGACTGTGACCATTGGTTAGGCTTATATGCATCCATACAAGTCCTTTCGTTGATCTCTCCCCCTTACCCCCACCCTCCCCTACCTTCCCTCTGAGGTTTAATCGTCTGAGCAATGTTTCTCTGTCTCTGGATCTATTTTTGCTCATCAGTTTTTGTTGTTCATTATATTCCATAAATGAGTGAGATCATGTGGCATTTGTCTTTCTCTGACTGGCTTATTTCACTTAGCATAATGCTCTCCAGTTCCATCCATGCTGTTGCAAATGGTAAGAATTCCTTCATTTTTACTGCTACATAGTATTCCATTGTGTAGATGTACCACAGGTTTTTAATCCACTCATCTAGTGATGGGCACTTAGGCTGTTTCCAAATCTTAGCTATGGTGAATTGTGCTGCTATGAACATAGGGACGCATATATCCTTTCTAATTGGTGTTTCTAGTTTCTTGGGATATATTACTAGAAGTGGAATCACTGGGTCAAATGGGGGTTCCATTTTTAGTTTTTTAAGGAAACTCCATACTGTTCTCCGCAGTGGCTGCACCAGTCTGCATTCCCACCAGCAGTGCACGAGGGTTCCTTTTCCTCCACATCCTCTCCAGCACTTGTCGTTTGTTGATTTGTTGATGATTTCCATTCTGACAGGTGTGAGATGGTACCTCATTGCTGTTTTGATTTGCATCTCTCAAAAATGATTAGTGACTGAGCATTTTTTCATATGACTCTTGGACTTCTGTATGTCCACTTACAAAAAGTGTCTATTAGGTCTTTTGCCCATTTTTTTTGATTGGATTGTTCACCTTCCTTTTGTTAAATTGTATGAGTCCCATATACATTTTGGAGATTAAAACCTTATCAGATGTAACATTGGCAAATATATTCTCCCATGCAGTGGGCTGTCTTGTTGTTTTCCTGATGGTTTCTTTTGCTGTGCAGACTTTTTTATTTTGATGTTGTCCCATTTGTTTATTTTCTCTTTAGTTTCCATTGCCCTAGGAGCAGTATCAGTGAATAAATTGCTTCAGCATATGTCTGAGAATTTGCTGCCTGTGGATTCCTCTAGTACTTTTATGGTTTCCCGTCTTATGTTTAAGTCCTTTATCCATTTTGAGTTTATTTTTGTGTATGGTGTAAGTTGGGGGTCTAGTTTCATTTTTTTGCATGTATCTGTCCAATTTTCCCAACACCATTTATTGAAGAGACTGTCTTGACTCCATTGTATGTTCATGCCTCCTTTGTCAAATATTAATTGAGCATAGTGGCTTGGGTCGATTTCTGGGTTCTCTATTCTATTCCATTGATCTATATGTCTGTTCTTGTGCCCGTACCAGGCTGTTTTGACAACAGTGGCTTTGTAATACAGCTTGATATCTGGTATTGAAATCCCACATACTTTGTTCTTCTTTCTCAGGATTGCTGCAGCTATTTGGGGTCTTTTTTTACTCCAGATGAATTTTTGGAAAGTTTGTTCTAGGTCTGTGAAATAGGCCGTTGGTATTTTAATGGGGAGTGCATTGAATCTATAGATTGCTTTGGGTAGTATGAACATTTTAATGATGTTGATTCTACCAATCCATGAATACGGTATGTTTTTCCATCTGTTTATGTCTTCCTCTATCTCTTTTTTCAGTGTTCTATAGTTTTCCGTGTATAGGTCTTTTACCTCCTTAGTTAAGCTTATTCCTAGGGATCTTTTTTTTTTTTTTTTTTTTTTGGTGTGATGGTAAATGGGATTGCTTTTTTAGTCTATCTTTCTGTAAGTTCATTATTGGAGTATAGAAATGCCATAGATGTCTTGGCATTGATTTTGTATCCTGCTACATTGCTGAGTTCATTTATTAAGTCTAATAATTTTTTGATGTAGTCTTTAGGGTTTTCTATGTACATTATCATGTCATCTGCGAATAAGGGCAGTTTTACTTCTTCTTTTCCAATTTCAATGCCTTTTATTTCTTCTTCTTGTCTGATCGCAATGGCTAGTACATCCAGTAATATGTCAAACAGGAGTGGTGAGAGTGGGCATCCCTGTCTTGTTCCTGTTCTTAGGGGAAAGGGTTTTAGTTTTTGCACATTGAGTATGACGTTGGCTGTGGGTTTGTCATATATGGCTTTTATTATGTTGAGGTATGATCCTTCTATTCCCACCTTGCTGAGAGTTTTTATCAAGAAAGGGTGTTGGATTTTGTCAAATGCTTTTTCTGCATCAATTGATATGACTGTGTGGTTTTTACCACTCAATTTGTTTATGTGATGTATCATGTTTATTGATTTGCGGATATTGTACCACCCTTGCATCCCCGGGATAAATCCTACTTGGTCATGGTGTATGATCTTTCTGATGTACTGCTGGAGCCGATTTGCTGGCATTTTGTTGAGGATTTTGGCATCTGTGTTCATGAGGGATATTGGCCTGTAATTCTCTTTCATTGTGTTGTCTTTATCTGGTTTTGGTATTAGGGTGATGCTAGCTTCATAGAATGAGCTTGGAAGTGTTCCTTCCTCTTGAATTTTTTGGAATCGTCTTAGGAGGAAAGGTTTTAGTTCTTCCTTGAATGTTTGGTAAAACTCCCCTGTGAAGCCGTCTGGCCCCGGGCTTTTGTTTGCTGGAAGCTTTTTGATGACTGCTTCAATTTCTTCCATAGTTATCAGCGTATTGAGATGTTTAGATTCTTCCTGAGTGAGTTTTGGAAGTTTGTATTTTTCTAGGAATATGTCCATTTTCTCCAGGTTGTCTAGTTTGTTGGAATAGAGTTGTTCATAGTATTTTTTGACAATCCTTTGTATTTCTGTGGGATCTGCTGTTATTTTGCCTCTTTCATTTCTGATTTTACTTATTCGGGTCCTCTCTCTTTGCTTCTTGGTGAGCCTGGCTAGAGGTTCATCAACTTTGTTTATCCTTTCAAAGAACCAGCTCTTGGTTTCATTGATCTTTTGTATTGTTGTTGGGGTTTTTTTTTTTTTTTTGTTTTTTGGGGGTGGTCTCTATGTCATTTATTTCTGCACTGACCTTTATTACCTCCTTCCTTCTACTCACTCTGGGCTTTTCTTGTTGCTCTCTTTCTAATTCTTTGAGTTGTAGAGTTAGATGATTTATTACCATTTTTTCTTGTTTTTTTGAGGAAGGCCTGTAGCACTATAAACTTCCCTCTCAGAACTGCTTTCGTTGTGTCCCAAAGATTTTGGATTGTTGTGTTTTTATTGTCATTAGTTTCCTGGATGTTTTTTAATGTTTTCTTTGATCCCTTTGGTTACCCAATCACTGTTTAATAGCATGCTATTCAGCTACCAAGTGTTTGAATTTTTAGGGCTGTTTTTATTGTAGTTTATTTCTAATATTATGCCATTGCGGTCTGAGAAAATGCTTGATATGATTTCAATCTTCTTGAATTTGGGGAGACTTTGCTTGTGACCCAATATGTGGTCTATTTTTGAAAATGTCCCATGTGCACTTGGGAAGAACGTATATTCCGTGGCTTTGGGGTGAAATGTTCTGAAGATCTCAATTAAGTCCATCTGATCTAGTGAGTCATTTCGGATTGCTGTTTCTTTTCTGATTTTTTGTCTAGAGCCGTGGTGGGCAAACTGCGGCTCGCGAGCCACATGTGGCTCTTTGGCCCCTTGAGTGTGGCTCTTCCACAAAATACCACGGTCTGGGCGAATCTATTTTGAAGAAGTGGCGTTAGAAGAAGTTTAAGTTTTAAAAATTTGGCTCTCAAAAGAAATCTCAATTGTTGTACTGTTGATATTTGGCTCAGTTGACTAATGAGTTTGCCGACCACTGGTCTAGAGGATTTATCCAGTGATGTCACTGGTGTATTAAAGTCCCCTACTATGATTGTGTGGTTGTCAATCTCTCCCTTGATATCTTCCAGGAGTTTTTTAATGTATTTTGGGTGCTCTTGCATTGGGTGCATATATGTTTATCAGGGTTATATCATCTTGTTGTATCTATCCCTTTCATATTATGAAATGGCCTTCCGTATCTCTTGTTATGGCCTTCACTTTGAGGTCTATTTTGTCAGATATAAGTATTGCTACCCCAGCTTTTTTTTTTTTTCCATTTGCCTGAGAAATATTTTTACATACCTTCACTATCAGTCTGCGTGCGTCTCTTGTTCTAAGGTGGGTCTCTTGTAGACAGCATATGTAAGGGTCATTTTTTTTTATCCATTCACTCACTCGATGTCTTTTGATTGGAGCATTTAGTCTGTTTACATTTAAAGTTATTATTGAAAGTTAATCGTTTGTAGCCATTTTTATTGTTTGTGCCTGTGTTCTTTCTTACTTTTTAATTTCTTCTTTTTACACCAGTCTCTTTAGCATTTCTTGCATTGCTGGCTTGGTAGTGATAAATTCCCTTAGCCTTTTTTTGTCAGTGATGCTCCTAATTTCCCCTTCAATTTTGAATGATAGCCTTGCTGGATAGAGTATTCTTGGATTCAGTCCCTTGCTTTGCATCACTTTGTAAATTTCCCTCCATTCTTTTCTAGCCTGGCGTGTTTCTGTTGAGAAATCATTTGACAATCTAATGGGAGCTCCCTTGTATGTAACTTTCTGTCACTCTCTTGCAGCCCTTAGGATTCTCTCTTTGTCCTGAACATTTGCCATCATAATTATGATGTGTCTTGGTGTGGGTCTTTTCGGGTTCATTTTTTTTGGGACTCTCTGAGCTTGTGTTACTTTTTTCTTCCCCACCTCAGGGAAGTTTTCTGACATTATTTCTTCAAATAGTTTTTCTAACCCTTGTTCCTCTTCCTGTAGTCCTGGCACCCCTATTATTCATATGTTGCTTTGTTTCAAGTTGTCCCATAGCTCCCTTAGGCTCTCCTCCTGCCTTTTATATTTTTTCTCCAATTGCAGTTCAGTTTGGGTGTGTTTTGCTTCCCTGTCTTCTAATTTGCTAATTCGGTCCTCTGCTTCTCCTAGTCTACTGTTGAAACTTTCCATCATGTTTTTTATCGCACCTATATCACTCTTCATTTCTTCTTGATTGTTACATAAGTTGTTGATTTTTTTCATCCATTTCTTCTTTATTCTTGCATAAGTTGTTGATTTTTTCCTCCTTCTGGTTTATGAACTGTATGACCCTTATTTTGAATTATTTTTCTGACATGTTGCTTGCCTCTGTTTCGCTTAGCTGCTTTTCTGACGATTACTCCTTTTTTTCTTTGGGGGTTTCTTTGTCTACCCACTTTTGGTCTCACCAATTGATCTAGATCAGTGATGGCGAACCTATGACTTAGCCATTTTTGATGACACGCGGCCGCTGAGGTGGCCGCATGCTGAGGATAAAACGTTTGCTGATCCTGAGGATGAAACATTTACAACTAGAGTCTTGGAGTTAAGACTCTAACTCCAAGACTCTAGTCTCAAATGTTTCATCCTCCCCTATTAGACACTCTGTGCCAGAGGTTTGTAGGCCAAAACAACAGAAGTCCGGCATAGAGTGTCTAGTTCTGGGACTTCCGGTTAAGCCGGGATCTTTGCCCTCACTTCCGCAAGCAGAGCAGGGAGCAGCGGAACGTAGCGGGGGACGCATCTCTGGGGGCCCTGCCATTACCAGTAACCAAATAACAGTTAACCACAGCAACCATTACTACTGTTCTGGGGTGTCATGGATTTCTAATCCATCATTACTGAGATAAGTGAGGGGGAGGCTGGGAGAGGCGAGGGTTTGTGGCGTGCTATGGGTGCCATTTCCCGTCATTAGAAATAGCAGCAGCCATTTTAATTCACATAAGGAACACCATCTTGCTCCATAGTGCAGACTCCATTTCACCACTATTACTGTTGTGCATCCTTATTATCCTCTATTTCTGCTTATTAACCATGCCCTTTCCTAAAAGACAGTTATATGCATCATTTTGTGGTTAGTTAGGCTAGTTAACCCCTAATTGCCTGCAGGCCTAACAAGCTATCTATAATTCTTTCTTCTGTCACTGCCCCCCTGATGGAGAACCCAAAAAAAACACAAAAAAATAAGGTTAAGTAAAGGAAGTGGTAGTAGCAGTGGCCAACCCTTTCAAGAGACATGGACTGAGATGTATGGCTTTATAGAAAAAAACAGCAGATCATTTTGCATTCTATGTACTGAAACGGTAGTAAGCAGAACATGGAATATAAATAGACATTTTGAAACTAATCATTCCCAGCTCTTGGAAAAAAGTGAGGATGAAAGGTAGGAATACATTTCCAGGCAGCTACACCTTTATAAGAGCCAATCTAATTCCATCCTTAAATTTATGAAAGGCTCTACAAATTTAACATCTGCAAGTTTGAGCATTGCTTACTCTATAGCTCAGCATGGAAAAGCGCTCAGTGAGGGAGAATTTATTAAAGAAACTCTCCTAAGATGTGCACCAGTTCTATTTCAAGATATGCAGAATAAAGTTGCAATTATTAAGAGAATATCTGAGTTACTACTCAGTAGAAATATCATAAAAGACTGAATAATGAGACTGAACACAAACATACAACATCAATTAAAGAGAGACATAAGGAAGTGTAAATATTTTTCGATCTCTCTTGATGAAACTACTGATGTCACATAACATGCTCAGTTGGCCATTATTGGTCGATATTCTGATGGTCTCACAATGAGAGAAGAGTTGATAAAGTTAGTATCAGTGTCAACAAGTAAATCAGGAAGCTAAATATGTAAGGTTGTTATACAAACACTTCGTGACCTAAGCATTGATATCTCTAAAGTTGTGTCAGTGACAACAGATGTGGCACCAAATATGGTGGGGAAAAAGTCAGATTTGTCAAATTGTTTACAGAAGCTATTGGACATCCGATTGTGCCTTTTCATTGTATTATCCATCAGGAGGCTTTATGTGCCAAGGCAGGATTCATCGACTTAAACGACTTAATGTCAGTTGTTACAAAAATAGTTAATTTAATAGCTGCTCACCCCCTTCACAAGCGAGAATTTTTGGCACTTTTACTGGAGGTTGATTCCACCTACAGTGGACTGCTGATGTACAATAATGTAAGATGGCTGAGCCGAGGCAAAATTCTTCAGCACTTTGTGGAGTGCTTTGAAGAAATTAAGGTTATTTCTTGATGATAAGGATCTGGGAAACTTTCCTCAGCTTAATGATGATAAGTGGGTCAACACCCTGATGTTTTTTACAGATTTCTCTGTTCATATGAATGAACTGAACTTAAAGTTACAAGGTTTTGGCAAAAGTATTGACGTTAAGTTTGGATACATAAAAGCTTTTGAAAGTAAAGTTAAAATTTTCAAGCAAGATGTAGAAACTAAAACTTATAAGTATTTTCCTCGATTAACAAAGTATTTTGAGAAGGCCAGTGCAGCTGTACAAAATGAAATGGAACTCTTCCATATGAAGTACCAGCATGTTTTAGACTCGTTACTTGACCAGGTTAGTGATAGATTTAGTCAATTTAGAAGTCTAGAACAGACCATGAAAATAATTAAGTATCCTGATGTAGTCTACAGTAGTTTGGAATTAAATGGTTTCCAATGGATGCAAATTGATGATTTGAAGATGCAACTTGCAGAATTTCAAGACAGTATCTGGGCTCAGGTGTTTGTCGACTTGAGGTCAAAGCTTGAGAATCTGGACAGGTGCCGCTTGGAGAATCAAGAGGAGTGCCACTACGAACAGGAAATTTGGAGTGCCTGGAACTGACTACCAGACACTTTTAGCACCCTGAAAAATATAGCAATGGCTTTACTCACAATTTTTCCCTCTACATACTTTTGTGAGGCCTTATTCTCAGCGTTAAATAATATCAAAACCAACAAAAGAAACAGATTGACAGATGAAGTTAGTAGTGCTTGCTTGGGCCTGAAGTGTACAAAATACCAACCTTCAATTGAAGATTTAGCCAATGAAATTCAGCAACAAAAAAGTCACTAATAGGCAGGTTAGTTAAAGAATTCCCCCTCCCCCTCACTTATCTTAGTTCACGGCACCCCACACAAGCTAAATAATATCAAGACCAACAAAAGAAACCGACTGATGGATGAACAAAGAAGTCACTAAGCAGGTAAGTTAAATATTTAGTTTTTGGTTTATACAATTATATATATAACAATTATACATTTATGTTATTTAAACTATAAATATTGCGAAATAATGTTTTTTCCTCAAAGTGACACACTACCCGAGTTATGCTCAGTTTTTTGGCGAAGTTTGACACACCAAGCTCAAAAGGTTGCCCATCACTGATCTAGATGTAGAGTTGTGCAGGGGCTGCTCCTTGGGTGGCAGTGGCTCCTCAGTCTTCGATTGCTCCTCAGGTGGTTGCTGAAGTGGCTGCTCATCAGTTGGCAGTGGATCCTCCGGTGGGTGCTGTTCGCAGCAGTGTTGTCTCCTCTGGCTGGTGGGGGAGGCTGCTCGCACAGCTGCTGTTCCTTGGATGGGGGGTGGGCTGCTCGCATGGCTGCTGCTCAGGATTAGGGCTGGCTGCACGCAGATGCCGTTCCTCAGATGAGGTGGGCTGCTTGTGAGGCTGCCACTTCTTGGACAGGGGCAGGTTGCTTTCAGGGCTGGTGCTCCTCATAAGGGTGCAGGCTCCTTGCACAGTTGCTACTCCTCGGATGGGGGATGGGCTGCTTGCTTGGCTATTGCTCCTCAGGTGGGAGTGAGCTGCACGTGCGGCTGCTGCTCCTCGGACAGGGGCGGGCCGCTCACCCAGCTGCTGCTCATCAGACAGGTGCAGGTTGTGTGTGGCTGCTGTTCCTTGAACAGTGCAGGCAGTGAAGGACTACCGCTCCTCGGATGTGGGCAGTCTGCTCATGTGGCTGCTGCTCCTCGGATCAGTGCGGGCTGCGCAGGACTGCCGGTTCTTGGATGTGGACGGGCTGCTCGGGCAGCTGCTGCTCCTCGAATGGGTGCGGGCTGCTCACACAGCTGCTGCTCCTCAGACAGGTGCAGAGTGCGGGCTGTGCGCAGCTGCTGCTCCTCAAATGTGGGCGGGGTGCTCTTGTGCCTGCTGCTCCTCAGATGGGGTGGGCTGCTTGCGTTGATGCTGCTCCTTGGACAGGTGAGTGGGCCACTTATACAGCTGCTGCTCCTTGGACAGGGGCAGGCCATGTGAGGCTGCTGCTCTTAGGCCTGGGGCGGGCTGCTCGTGGGGCTGCTGCTCCTTGGATAGGAGCGGGCTGCTCACATGTCTGCTTTTGGTGTTGATGCAGTGCCCTGAGCTAAAGCGTTGGGCTGGTCAGAGGGAGCTTGCTTCAGAACTCACAGGAGCCTGCGCCAAGGGTAGGTGGATACTCGTTGACCGTGAGACCACAGCCGAGGTAGCAGGACCCTGGCAGGGGTGGCTATATATAGAGTCCCAGGTGTTCTCTGAGGGCACCCTGGGTGGAGGTGAGCCTGGGCTCCCAGTTACAGCTGCCCTCCCCTTCAAAAAGGCTAGGGCTCTGAGGACAAGCCGGCCTTCCAGTATTATTTGCAATGGTAGCAGAGGCTGCCTAGTTAGGTGAGCCGGGTTAGCCTGCCCCAGAAGGTCCTGCGGGATCTAACTGCCTTACTCACATACACACACACACCCCCACATGACCACACACTTCTCTTTTGCTCCCTCCCTCACTCACACTCTCTCCCTTACTGCCGCCTTCTTCCTGCCTCTGTAGCTGCATCTGGGGTGTTATTGACCAGTTCGTAGATGGAGTTTCCTCTCCAGGTGTCTGGTTAATGTGGCTCACTCTCTAGCTCCTGGCCAGATAGGATAAAATTCACCTTGACAAGACACAACACAAAGGGAACAAAGCACAAATATACTCACAACACCAATTACCCCACTATAAGTAACCACCTGAGAAGAGAATTAGGGGAGAGAAAAGAGAGCACAGATGATATCAAAGAGAAAAAAAGATAAGAGAGAGAAGAAAAAGGAGAATTACATATGGAAAACTCCACAGAACCAATAGATAAACAAAAACAAACGAACAAACAAAACACACCAAACACCCAGCAAAGAGGGTTGGGGAAGAATCTGTAGAGGTTGAGCTTATATACAGAAAATAAGGTTAAGAATTGGATGAAAATGGGGATGTCCTCAGTTTGGTGTAGAGGAAGTAGAAAGAGTATGGGTGGATAAGAAGAAATAGAATGAGAAGAAAATAATGATAATAAATTTACAAAAAAAATGATTTCAAAATTGGTATAAAAATAGTAAATAAAAATAAAATAAAATAGAGTTATGGAAAAATAATGCAAAAAGAAATAGAAAATAAAGCAAAATAAAGCAAAAAAATAGAAAATAAGTACAGGGAAACTTAGAAAAAAGAAGAAAAAAATACGAGATAAAATAATAATAAAAATGAAAAAGTGAAGGGTCGTTCCTTTGGCTGGCTTAAGATCCCAGTCTTCTGTACTGTCTTTAGGCCAGCCCCTTTGGACTCTCAGGGACTATTTTTTTTTTAATCCTTTGTGCCATTCTGGGTGAGATCTGGGTGTGGCTGTATTGGTTGCCTGGAAACTGGAGGGAGGGGCTATCTCTTCAGGACAAAATGGCTGCCCGGGTCCCAGGCTCAGGTATGACTCAGCACCAGACATGCTGCCACTTCTCCTGGACCCCCCACTCTCCCCAGACTCCAAGGGTCCGCACCTTCTCCCTCACCTCAGCCACGGGTAAGTGACTGTATCCGAAAGTTCCTGTGAACTAGGCTCAGTGGAGAAAGGCTCAGGCCACAGAGAGGGGAGAGACTGTGTTTCTGTGTGCTCCTCTCCTGCTGGTGCTGTGTGGTCTGGCAAGCCCTTCAGGCTGCACCCTCTGGGTTCAGGCTTTTGTGACTGTGGACCCCGATCTAGAATCCCCTGCAGTCCAGCAGTCCCGTGGCCCTTCTTTCCACATCAGATACTGTGCCTGACCCCAGGGACATGGCTTGGTGCTGTGGGTTCCCTCAGGGGTCTGGCAGACTCGCCTGCTCTGCTCCTTGATTTTACCCTTTTCCAGGGATCCTATGCTCTTCCTGACTGCAAACTATCTCACCCGCTGAGTCTCCTTAGCCAATTCGGGTTGGATGTTATTCGTTTCAGCTGTTCTTTCTATCTGCTCCCGGACAAGGCTCGGGACAGATCTGTCTGCTTCACCACCATTTTGTCTCTCCAGGAAGATACCCTTTCTTGAAAACCACTTTAGTGACTGCATTATTGGACATAATGTAGCTGCTTTCTAGAGCTTTTTTGAGCCTGGTTATATACCTGCCCTTGGGTTTCCAATATTTAACTTTGATTTAGTATTTTTTATTTGTTACCAAGATAACCTAGGTGAATATGTCTTCTCATTATCACCACACCTTTACCAGGCTCCACTGTAACTTCCTCTAGGATAGTAAATGACATTTTTCTCTTTATCCCTAGTACAGATTCCACTGGGGGGAAAAAAAGATGAAAGGGTAAAAGGGATAAAATAAATATAATTGCCTGGATAGAAATACACACTAATGAAGTCTGCTACCATAGGCATCCCTTCTCACCTGAAAGTTTTTTCCCTTTAATTTGCAGGTTTTTAATTCCTTATACCAGACTTTATAAGACTGTGTTCAGTATCAGCCAGTGCCACAAAATATTAGCAGATGTGCAGTGAAAAATGGGTATATATATATGTGTGTGTGTGTGTGTGTGTATGTATATATATATATATATATATATATATATATATATATATATGTATATATATATATAGCAGAATTTTTGGTTTGGTTTTTCAGTTTTTGTTAACTCTAGGAATTTTATGTCTATAATATTAAAAATATACATTGTGAACTTATAACATGTTCAACATTTCCAAGCATTCTAATCATGGAATTCTTTTTCTACCAAATTTCATAAAACAGTATTGCAAAAAAAAAAAAAAAAGCTTTGAAAACAATGTTAAATGATCTCATGTGTTGTTCAACAAGCAAATACCTGGTAGCTAAATCTCAGTCATTTTCATTAATAAGTCACTATGAGAAATTGTAATGTTTGCTGTGAAGTTTCCAGCACAGTAAGTTTTAGGACAATAAATGTAATGCAGGGCCCTCACCATGAGAGTGGGTTGATATAACGCATATCCATTTTGTTTCCTAGTGGATAACTCCTAACATATTTTCCCATCCAATTCTAATTTCCATATCTAAGTGGATGGCTTTCTGGGAATGATATATTGATAATTTTTCAGTACTTAAGAGTTGAGAGAAAGGCTGCTAAATATCTTATATTCTTAACCTGCCTCTCTACCTATGTATTTATTATTTTCACCAGCAGCAGAATTCTTCACTTTCATTTTCCAGACTAGATTGCTGAATTATGGTCAGTAATACACCTTTGAGTCAAAAGCAGTCTGTTACTGGATTTTGGGGAATAAAATGCTGAAATTTCTAAAAATTTAGATATTTATGAGGGAAAAAAACCCACAAGGTATATATGCTACAAAGCATTTTATTAATAAAGTCTAGGATTATTAAATGAATATATAATGTATTGTATGTCAACTGTAATTGAAAACTTAAAAAAAATATTTTAAAAGAAGAATACGCAGCCCTAGCTGGTTTGGCTCAGTGGATAGAGTGTCAGCCTGCAGACTAAAGGGTCCCGGGTTTGATTCCTGTCAAGGCACATGCCTGGGTTGTGGTCTCAATCCCCAGTAGGAGGCATCCTGAGGGCAGCCAATCAATGATTCTCTCTCATCATTGATATTTCTATCTCCCTCACCCTTCCTCTCTGAAATCAATAAAAATATTTTTTAAAAGAATACACAAAATATAATCATGAGTGCTTCAATTAAAGAATCAATGAGATCATTATATCTTACCTAATAATAGACAAACATGTAAATTGACCATACCTCCGCTATGCCCACAGCCAATCAGGAGTGAGTATGCAAATTAACCCAACAAAGATGGAGGGTTAATTTGCATATGTAGGCACAGAGCTGCTGGGCGGGGCAGGATGCCTGCTATGAGAGTGGGGGCGGGGGGCGGAGGGAGCTACGGGAGCAGTGCTCCAGCCAGGAGCGAGGACTTGCCGGCTCCTGGGTGGCCCGGGAGTGAAGCCAGGGGAAGGAAGGCCTATTCTTGCATGACTATTGTGCAATAGGCCTCAGTATGTATATAATGAGTAATGTGCTTAATGTGCAGCATCTTACACTGCCATCTTTTTCCTCCAATAGAGATCATCAACATCATTACCTACATAATTATTGAATTTTGAATGAATATCCAATTGCAATGCATTTCACTTTGGGTTCAATAGAGGACCTATCAAGTTTCTTTCCAGATCTAAAATACATGATGCAATTCTATAATTGAAACTGCACTGATCTCAAACAATGGTTGGTGTGTGGTAATTTATAAAAATGAACTATTGCAGATATTTTATTTAAGTGTGTTCCCACAACTAACTCTCAGGTATCAGTTCTCATGACTCCTCCAATTAAATTAATAAAATGCCTATTTTATTTCCAGGCAGATAGCAACATAATACAAAACTATTATTTTCTCAATGTGGAAAATATTCTACCATTTTAATTAATTATTACACTATGCTGGAAAATAACAGTATTTGAGTTCAGTCCATCTTATTAACCACAACTTGTATTTGTCTATTCACTGTCTGCTTAATTCGATTCAACAAGTATTTATTCTTTTGTTTTAAACAATATAGTTTTTTTTAATTGCACTTGAAATTCAATAGTACATTAATCTTAGGTGTACAGCATAGTAGTTGGACATTTATATAATTTACAAAGTCTAGTACCCACCTGACACCTATGTAATTATTAAAATATCATTGACTATATTCTGAATGCTGTACTTGACATCCACATCACTGTTTTGTAACTGCCAGTTTGTATACTTCTTAATCCCTTCATCTTTTTCACCCAGTCTCCCAAACCCCCACCCATCTGGTGACCATTAGTTTGTCCTCGTATCCATTAGTTTGTTTTTGTTCATTTATTTTGACTTTTAGGTTCCATATATAAGTGAAATCATATTGTATTTGTCTTTCTCTGTCTGACTTACTTCACTTAGTATAATATCCTCTAGGTCCATCCATGCTGTTCAAATTATGAGATTTCATTCTTTTTATGGCTGAGTAATATTCCCCTATGTGTATGCACCCCTTCGTCTTCATCCAATCATATATTGATGGACACTCAGGTTGCTTCCATATCTTGGCTATTGTAAATAATGTTGAAAGAAACAGAATGGTTCATATGTCTTTATGAATTAAAGTTTTGGATTTCTTTGAGTAAATACCCAGAAGTGGTTTTGATGGGTCATATGGTATTTCTATGTTTCAATGTTTTGAGAAACCTCCATACTGTCTTCCATGGCATGCACCAATTTGCAATCTCATGAACAATGCATGTGGGTTCCATTTTATTCATATCCTCGCCAACACTTGTTGTTAGCTGATTTAATAGCCATTCTGTGAGGTGCTATCTCATTATGGTTTTAATTTGCATTTCTCTAATAACTAGAGGCCCAATGCACAAAATTCATGCAAGAGTAAGCCTTCCTTCCCCCAGCTGCTGGCACCAGCTTCCCTCTGGCACCAGGGACCCAGGCTTCCCTCAGGACCCTGGCTTTGTCCAGAAGATTGTCCAAAAGGACATCCAGAAGGATGTCTGGTCTAATTAGCATATTGTGCTTTTATATTATAGAAGATTAGTGACATTGAACATCTTATTATATGTATATTGACCATATGTATGTCCTCTTCTGACCATTTTTAATTGGATTGTTTGTTTTTTTAGTGCTAGGTTTTTTGAGTTCTTTATATATTTTGGATATTAACCCCTTATGGGGTGTATCATAGGCAAATATCTTCTTCCATTTAGTAAGTTGTCTTTTCATTTTGTTCCTGATTTTCTTTGTTGTGAAAAAAAACATTTTAGTATGATGTAGTCCCATTTGTTTAATTTTTTCTTTTGTTTCCCATGCCTGAGAATTCATATCCAAATATTTATATATATAAAAGCCAAGTGACTGAAATAATCGGTTGCTATGACATGCAATGCAGCTGGCCAACTGGCCTGATAGGGGATGGTGCTGATCGATCAACCTCTCATGTTACCTGATTGGGATGGGCCAGCCAGACCCCACCCATGCACGAATTTGTGCACCAGGACTCTAATATATACAGTATATAATTAAGAACAATGTCTAAAAGTTTACTGCCTAGCTTTCTTCTAGGAGTTTTATGGTTTTTCATCTTATATTTAAGTCTTTAATCAGTTTTGACTTTATTCTTATATAGAGTAAGAAAATTGTCTAGTATCATTTTTGCATGTATTTATCCAGTTTTTTCAACACCATTTATTGATTAGACTGTGTTTATCCCATTGTATATTCTTTCCTCCTTTGTCATATATTAATTACCCATATAGGTGTGAGTTTGTTTCTGGGTTATTATGTTCCATTGACCTATACATCTTATGCCAGTACCATGCTGTTTTGATTACTACCTTGTAGAATAGTTTTATATCTGGCAGCATGACACCTCCAACTTTATTCTTCTTTCTCAAGATTGCTGTGGCTATTCGGGGTCTTTGTGTTTCCATATCAATTTTTGGATTATTTGTTCCAGTTCTATGATAAATTCCATTGGTATTTTGATATTAATTGTGTTGAATCTATGAACATTTTTTGGTACTATGAACATTTTTTACATTACTTGTTCCTATCCATAAGAAACAGTATATGCTTTCATTTATTTGCTTCCTCTTCAATTTCTTTCTTCAGTGTCTTATCATTTTCAGAGTTCAGACATTTTACTTCCTTGGTTAAATTTACTGCTAGGTATTTTTGATGCAATTGTAAATGGGATGTTTTCTTAATTTGTTTTCTGATGTTTCATTATTGGTACATAAAAATGCTATGAATTTCTGAATATTGATTTTTTTATCCTGCAACTTTACTGAATTCATTTACCAGTTCTAGTAGTTTTTTGATGGAATCTTTAGGATGTCAGTGTTGATATCATTGAAACTGTCTATATTGGGATGTAGACAGGGCAGAAGGAATGTGTTTCTAGGGCTGTGCTGAATGATTAAGAGATGAGACAGAATAAAGGGAGTGAAGAGCAAGTTCAAAAAGAGTGAAAGATGGAGAGGCAGAAAGAGTCAGTGAGATTTTGGAGGCCATGCTCTGCTGACAGAGAAGTGTGAGCTTGATGATGAATAGGAGAAAAGTGGAGATCACTGGAGTAACAAGGCCAGGAACTGAGTGAGGAGGTTATCAGAAGTGTCATAAGCATCAACATGGACTCTTCTCTGTATATGTAGGTGGTCTGCTTTGTGTTGTGGATTCCATCTGCAGGATGCCAATACCTTAAAATAATAAAAATATAATAACAACACTTCCATAGCACTTTATAATGTGATATCATGGTGGTCAGTTTATCTTATTTTCATCTTCACATAGAGCCCTTTCTTAGAATAATTGCAAAATCCATTCAAACATTTTCCCATCTATGGAATTGCATCTTAAGACTTTGAAAGATGAAGAGGTCAAGGTGCTAGGTATTAAGGTGTTAAGATATTTATATAATTGGAAATCTTGACTATGAGCATGTCTCATAGGTTTGAGCAAAGCCAGTTTACCAATTTGAAGTGTGCTTGTTAAAAACATACATAATTTAGCAGATTTGGAGCCTGAGGGCAGAAAGAACAAAGGGAACATATAAAATACACTGAGTGGAGGGCTCGGAAGAGCGGCTGGCAGGACGGAGTAGAGAGAGAGGAAGTGAGGGGGTGAGGGTATAAAAGGAGAGTGTGTGGTTGTGCGTGGGGTGTGTGTGAGTGAGTGAGGGAAAGTTAAATCTTACAGGAGCAGCAGGGGCTGGCAGAAAGCCTCTCCTTGACAAGGAGAGACTACTACTGCTGCGGGTACTCCTTGAACAGCGGGACCCCAGCACAGAGGGAGCCCACACCATCTTGAGCAGAGAATGGCCTTACGTAGAAACTCATCAACACCACCAACAAGACAGGCCTTGGAACTGCCCCGCGACCCAGCACCCACTCCAGCCAATATCCTGCTACTCCAGCTACAGACTCGTGGAACCTGGGAGCTCCACCTCCAAAGACACAGCTTTCCACAGCTGACACTCCACTCTGAGTTTGCACCCGAGGGTGAGATTCTGTGCAGACAGGGGCCTGTGGCCCCGCAGTGGAAATTTCTTCTTCCTTCTTCCTAGAGGGTTGCTGACATTAACCCCAGCTGCACATGCACTTGCGCGTTCTCAGCCCCAGGTCACTTTGCTCAGGGTTTGCACCCAAGGGTGTGATTCTGTGCAGACGAGGGCGTGCGGCCCCATAGTGGAAATTCTGAATTCTCTCTTCCTGGAGGGTTGCCCACATTAACCCCAGCTTCTCAACCATAGTGCCAGGACCCCTCGGAGTGCATCAGAGCTCTGCGTCCAGAGAGCACACCTCCACAGACACTAACACACTGAGCCCAACCAACCACAGGGCACTAGTGGGAGCCACTGTGAGCTCTCCTTGGGTGTGATCTTGAACAAGCAGGGGTCACATGCCCCTCCAGCAGTAGAAGCTTTGAATTCACTTACCATGGATACCAGCCCACAGACACCCCAATTACCCGGCTACACTGCCAGGGCCCTTCAGAGCCCTTCACTGTGCCTCATTGGCAAAAGTACCGAGGGTGCTCCTGTAAAACACCGCTGGGAGTAAGCACCTATCCACCACAGGTGCAACAGAAAAAGCTGGGTCTGTTCACCCCACGACTGCAGATCTCAGGGCAACACAGCCACGCCTTTCAAAGACCAGGTCCCATGAGCACCAACACCCCAACAGAAGGTACCTGGGGGCCACTGTGAGTCCCTGCTGGTCATGTGTGATTATAAATAAGGGTGCAAGACAGCAAAAATTGAGACACTCCCACCCACAGCTGCTGACTTCTGGACGCCACAGTTATGCCTCTCAAGCTCGCAGGCCTACATCAAGAGAACCCAAATAGCTTAAGTAGGAGCTACACTAGATTAACAAACCCAGGAAAACTGAGATTAATCCAGTAGCACCATCCCCAAAAGCACCTGGGCAGCAAAGCAACTGGATCTACAATTAAAACATTACAGGAAAACATGGGGAGACAAAAAGGATATCTCCAAAGGAAAGAAAAAGAGGAATCACCAGAAAGGGAGTTAAATGAACTTGAGGCTAGCAGCCTAAAAGAGAAAGAATTCAGAGTATTCGTTATAAGGATGCTTAAGCGTATGGATGACAAATACACACAACTCAATGAAAACTATAAGGAGCTGAATGAAAATGTCACCAACATGAAAAGAAACCAAGAGAAGATGAAGAACGACATAGCTCCAATAAAGAACACAATGGAAGACTTAAAGAGTAGAGTAGAAGAGGCTGAGGACCGTATCAGCGAATTAGAAGACAAGGTAGGAAAAAACACACAAACACAGAAGCAACTGGAAAGAAGACTTAAAAAGCAAGAGGAGACCCTAAGGGAGCTTTCGGACAACACAAAACAAAACAATATTCGCTTAATTGGGATTCCAGAAGGAGAGGAAGAGAAGCAAGGAATAGAAAACCTGTTTGAAGAAATAATGACAGAAAACTTCCCTGATATTGGCAAGAAAAAAACTATCCAAGTCCAAGAAGTACACAGAGTCCCAAACAAGTTGAACCCCAAAAGACCGACACCAAGACACATCATAATTAAATTGAGGAACACCAACGACAAAGCAAGAATCTTAAAGGCTGCAAGAGAGAGACAGAAAGTTACATACAAGGTATCTCCTATCAGAATATCAACTGATTTCTCAACAGAAACACACCAGGCCAGAAGGGAATGGAATGAAATATACAAAGTGATGCAAAACAAGGGACTGAATCCAAGAATACTATAACTAGCAAGGCTATCATTCAAAATTGAAGGTAGAATCAGAAGCTTCACAGATAAAAAAGGGCTAAGATAGTTCATTACTACCGAGCCAGCAATGCAAGAAATGCTAAAGAGACTGCTGTAAAAAGAAGAAAGAGAAAGGCAAAAAGAAACACAAACACTAAGGAAAAATATGGCAACAAACATGTACTTGTCAATAATAACATTAAACGTAAATGGATTAAATGCACTAATCAAAAGACATAGGGTAGCTGAATGGATAAGAAAATATGACCCATATATTTGCTGTCTATAAGAGACCTATCTTAGAGCAAAGGATTCACACAGACTGAGGGTGAAGGGATGGAAAAACATCTTTCAGGCAAATTGAAATGAGAAAAAAGCTGGGGTTGCGATACTTATATCAGATAAAATAGACCTCAAAATAAAGGCCATAATAAGAGATAAGGAAGGCCACTACATAATACTAAAGGGAGCAATTCAACAAGAAGATATAACTCTGGTAAATATATATGCACCCAATGCAGGAGCACCCAAATACATAAAACATCTCCTGGAAGATATCAAGGGAGAGATCGACATCAATACAATCATAGTAGGGGACTTTAATACACCCCTGACATCAATGGATAAATCCTCTGGACAAAAAATCAGCATAGAAACAGCAATTCTAAATGACACACTAGATCAGATGGAACTAGTTGACATCTTCAGAGTATTTCACCCCAAAGCCAAGGAATATACATTCTTCTCAGTTGCACATGGGACATTCTCAAAAATAGACCACATATTGGGTAACAAGCAAAATCTCCCCAAATTCAAAAAGATTGAAATCATATGAAGCATTTTCTCAGAACACAATGGAATAATACTAGAAATAAACGACAATAAAAGCATTCCACAAAATTCAAACACTTGGAAGCTGAATAGCGTGCTATTAAACAATGATTGGGTTAACAATGAGATCAAAGAAGAAATTAAAAATATCCTGGAGAATAATGACAATAAAAAGACAACAATGCAAAACCTATGGGACACAATGAAAGCAGTCCTGAGAGGGAAATATATAGCTCTACAGGCCTACCTCAAAAAACAAGAAAAAATGGTAATAAATCATCTAACTCAACAACTCAAAGAATTAGAAAGGGAACAACAAGAAAAGCCCACAGTGAGCAGAAGGAAGGAAATAATAAAGATCAGAGCAGAAATGAATGACATAGAGACCAAAAAAACAATACACAAGATCAACGAAACCAAGAGTTGGTTCTTTGAAAGGATAAACAAGACTGATGAACTTCTAGCCAGGCTCACCAAGAAGCAAAGAGAGAGGACCCAAATAAACAAAATCAGAAGTGAAAGAGGTGAAATAACAACAGACCCCACAGAAATACAAAGGATTGTTAAAAAGTACTATGAACAACTCTATTCTAACAAACTAGACAACCTGGAGGAAATGGACGCATTCCTAGAAAAACACAACCTTCCAAAACTTACTCAGGAAGAGTCTAAAAATCTCAATAGGCTGATAACTATGGAAGGAATTGAAGCAGTCATCAAAAAGCTTCCAGCAAACAAAAGCCGGGAGCCAGAATGCTTCACAGGGGAGTTTTATAAAACATTCAAGGAAGAACTAAAACCTATCCTCCTCAGACTATTCCAGAAAATTCAAGAAGAAGGAACACTTCCACACTCCTTCTATGAAGCCAGCATCACCCTAATATCAAAACCAGATAAAGATAACACAATGAAAGAGAATTACAGGCCAATATCCCTCATAAACATAGATGCCAAAATTCTCAACAAAATTCTAGCAATTCAAATACAGGAGTACATGAGAAAGATCATACACCACGAACAAGTATGATTTATCCCGGGGATGCAAGGATGGCACAATATTTGCAAATCAATAAATGTGATACATCACATAAACAAATTGAGTGGTAAAAACCATATAGTCATATCAATTGATACAGAAAAAGCATTTGACAAAATCCAACACCCTTTCTTAATAAAATTTCTCAGCAAGTTGGGAATAGAAGGATCATACCTCAACATCATAAAAGCCATGTATGGCCAACCCACAGCCAACATCATACTTAATGGGCAAAAACTAAAACCATTTCCTCTAAGAACAGGAACAAGACAGGAATGCCCACACTCACCAATCCTGTTCAACATAGTGCTGGAAGTACTAGCCATAGCAATCAGACAAGTAGAAGAAATAAAAGGCATCCAACTTGGAAAAGAAGTAGTAAAACTGTCCTTATTCGCAGATGACATGATACTGTACATAGAAAACCCTAAAGACTACATCAAAAAATTATTAGACTTAATAAATGAACTCAGCAATGTAGCAGGATACAAAATCAATGCCAAGAAATCTATTGCATTTCTATACACCAATAAATAACTTATAGAAAGAGAGACTAAAAAAGCAATCCCATTTACCATCACACCAAAAAAATTAAGATAACTAGGCATACATTTAACTAAGGAGGTAAAAGACCTATACGTGGAAAAAACTACATGACACTGAAAAAAGAGATAGAGGATGATGTAAACAGATGGAAGAACATACCATGTTCATGGATTGGTAGAATCAACATCATTAAAATGTCCATACTACCCAAAGCAAGCTATAGATTCAATGCACTACCCATTAAAATACCAACAGCATATTTCACAGACCTAGAAAGAACACTCCAAAAATTCATTTGGAATAAAAAAAGACCCCGAATAGCCACAGCAATCCTGAGAAAGAAGAATAAAGTAGGAGGGATCTCAATACCAGATACCAAGCTGTATTACAAAGCCACTGTTGTCAAAACAGCCTGGTACTGGTACAAGAACAGACATATAGACCAATGGAATAGAATAGAGAATCGAGATATCGACCCAAACCGCTATGCTCAATTAATATTTGACAAAGGAGGCATGAACATACAATGGAATCAAGATAGTCTCTTCAATAAATGGTGTTGGGAAAATTGGGACAGATACATGCAAAGAAATGAAACTAGACCCCCAACCTACACCATATACAAAAATAAACTCAAAATGGATACAAGACTTAAACATAAGATGGGAAACCATAAAAATACTAGAGGAATCCACAGGCAGCAAAATCTCAGACATATGCCAAAAGAACTTCCTCACTGATATTGCTCCTAGGGCAATGGAAGCTAAAGGGAAAATAAACAAATGGGACTACATCAAAATAAAAAGCTTTTTCATAGCAAAGGAAACCACCAATAAAACAACTATAAAGCCCACTGCATGGGAGAACATATTTGCCAACAATATCAACGATAAGGGTTTAATCTCGAACATCTACAGAGAACTCACACAACTTAACAAAAAGAAGACAAACAACCCAATCAAAAAATGGGCAACTGATCTAAATAGACACTTTTCAAAAGAAGACAGAAGTAAGGCCAAGAGGCATATTAAAACCTGCTCAAAGTCACTAATCATCAGAGAGATTTAAATCAAAACAACAATGCGGTACCATCTTACACCAGTCAGAATGGCTATCATCAACAAATCAGAAAATGACAAGTGTTGGCGAGGATGTGGAGAAAAAGGAACTCTCTTACACTGCTGGTGGGAATGCAGACTGGTGCAGCCATTGTGGAGAACAGTATGGAGTTTCCTTAAAAAACTAAAAATGGAACTCCCATTTGACCCAGTGATCCCTCTTCTAGGAATATATCCCAAGAAAATAAAAACACCAATCAGAAAGGATATATGCACCCCTATGTTCATAGAAGCACAATTCACCATAGCTAAGATTTGGAAACAGCCGAAATGCCCATCAGCAGATGAGTGGATTAAAAAACTGTGGTACATCTACACAATGGAATACTACGCTGCAGTAAAAAAAGAAGGAGTTCCTACCATTTACAACTACATGGAGAGCATTATGCTAAGTGAAATATGCCAGGCAGAGAAAGATAAACACCTCATGATCTCACTCATTTGTGGAATATAATGAATGGCATAGTCTGATAAAGAAGAACAGACCCAGAGACTGAATAACATCAATCAGAACCTCAAACCTCAGGGAAGGAGGGGGTTGGTGGGAGTAAGGGGGAGAGATCAACCAAGGACTTGTGTGCATACATACAAGTCTAATCAATGGATACAGATAACAGGGTGGTGGGGTACGGGTGGAGGGTAGGGGGTAATGGGGGGATAAGGACACATATGTAAAATAATAATAATAAAATAAAATAAAATAAAAAATAAAATAAAAATAAAATACACTGAATGGACAGATTATTATGATATCTGAATGCAAAGTAATCTGGCCACTCAGTGTATATCCTATATAATAAAAGGCTAATATGCAAATTATCCCCTTTACCAGGAGTTCAACCAGCAGGCAGGCCGACCAACCACCCATGTCCCCTCCCCCTGGCCAGGCTGGCCAGACCCTACCCATGCATGAATTCATGCACTGGGCCTCCCCCCTGGCCAGGCTGGCCAGACCCTACCCATGCATGAATTCATGCACTGGGCCTTTAATATATAGTTGACAAATGTTTTCCTTAAAGGAGCAACCTATCAGGCTGATCAAATCATTCTAGATTTTACGAGTCAGCATAATTTTTTAAGGGTGTTTCAGTGTGACAATTTGAATCTTCTTGTACCTTGTCTCTTTATAGTTTCTCCAATTAGGTTTGTTGAACTTCAGCTCTTTCCATCCATATTTTCCTTGTATTATGTTTATGTGCTAACTAGAGGCCCAGTGCACAAAATTTGTGCATGGGGGGGGGGAGTCCTCAGCCCGGCCTGCACCCTCTCCAATCTGGGACCCCTTGGGGGATGTCTGACTGTCTAAACCAGCAGTCGGACATCCCTCTCACAATTCAGGACCACTGGCTCCTAATCGCTTGCCTGTCTGCCTGCCTGATTGCCCCTAACTGCCCTCTCCTGCAGGCCTTATCACTCCCTAACTGCCCTCCCCTGCTGGTCTGATCACCCCTAACCACCTCTGCCTCAGCTCCTGCCACCATGGTTTTGTCCAGAAGGACAACCGGAAGATGTCTGGTCTAATTAGCATATTACCCTTTTGTTAGTATATATATTGAAAATGCTCAAACAAACTGAACTATACCAAAATGAATTATATTCTTGTTGCCTTAAATACCAGTCATAATTGAAAACTTACCCTAATCTCTCAGGTTTATTGTTCCCAGAAGACTTTTTAAAAATATCTTATATAATCATCTGCCTATAGTCACTAATGCCTACATGTAGGCTGTGTCTCAGTTTTAGAAAGATTTCAAGCCTTGTTGGAGAGGAGAATCATTATTGCAATCAATCCTCAAGTTGATCAAGCTGATCAAGCTACTCTACTTTACGTTCTAGTTCTACAAACTTAGTTTCTTCTTGGGATCAAATACTCACTTTATTGTCTGGACTATGATATTAGTCCTGATCTTGATAAGTAACCCAGCACATCAATGATTTCAGAACTGGGATTCTGATTTTCTCATGCCCACATCCTTGCCTCTTGATTCAGAACTTCATACACCATGCCCTAGGGCTGGCTTCCTGCGTCCTCATGTCTCTTGACAAGTAATAGCTTGTCTGCTTACCTCATCTCAACACTACCTTGCCTCCCTGTAGGTTCCTGTTTTTTGTGCCCTGTCTGCCAGCTATGTCACCTTTACTGTAGCTCCTCAGGCTGGCCAGTTACCTGTCAGTTTCTCTCAAGATAACTGACTTTTACAGTATGGCTGACCTTTCTCACCTGCCAGCAGTTTTTTCCTCCAGCGAGTACATCTAGTTTTAGGCACAAACTCTCTAAAATTGGTCCCCATCTTACAATCAAACCTTCTTTGAAGAGCCATTCAACAGAAAAAAAACAAACAAACACACACACAAAAAAAAACACCTCCATGCTAGTTCACATTATCTATTTGAAGATGGCTAACACAACATTTAATATTATCTTACCTAATAATAGACAAACATGTAAATTGTCCATACCTCTGCTATGCCACCAACCAATCAGGAGTGATATACAAATTAACCCAACAATGATGGTGGTTAATTTGCATACTCAGCCACAGAGTGATAGGGGCGGGACGCTTGTGTCATTGCCATGGCAACGACACAGGCATTCTGCCCCACCCCCTGTCTCTCAGGGCCTCTGGCAGCTTGGGAAGGAGGGGCCGAAGCAGAAAGAGGTGGCTCTGCAGCCTGAACGGAAAGGGTCTGGACCAGAGTGGAAAGGCAGTGCTGGCAGCCAGGGAAAGGAAAGCCCATTCTAGCTCAAATCTTCGTGCATCGGGCTTCTAGTCTACTAGATATTTGTTCAGAATTTTCCACAAATCTTTTAGTCTCTTTGAAAATTAGATTCATATCTTCAAAATCCACCTGATATAAAAGTTATAAATTTTAAATAAAATATACACGTTCTTTAAAAATATCACTTTATTTTACTACATGTAAAATATATCTATCAGAAAAATATAACTACATTTCTGTTTAATCTACTAAAACATGTTACTTATTTAAATGAGTCATTACAAGCTTGTCATGTAGAAGATATCAATTTAAACACCACAAAAGAAAACTAGTGCCTCCATTAACATGACATTCAAATTAGTAGATGAACTACAGAGACAAAGAAAAATCATCAGAATTACAGAGAGGAAAAGTATGACCTTGTGCTTGTTTCTTTCAACATCAATAGACTTTTAAATTTGGAGTTAATTTTAATGTGATTCATGTTTTCAATTTGTGCTTGAAAATATTTTTATCTAGAAAAAATGAAGCCTTTTTCACACTATTTCCTTTAATCTATGTCAGCTTCACTTATAATCTAACCTTCTGAAGGCATGTTACTTCTTAAAAATATCTCACATATTCCTTTCCAAATAAATTCATTAACATTATTTGACATACGACATGGAAGATAAAAGCATAGTAATGTGTTTCAGAAGCACATCTCCATTTCTGAAACAGTTAATTTTAGGATGACACTAGGAAAATAGTATCATATAATATATAAATCTTCACAAAAGCCCCCTTCCCATTTTCTAATAATGCATTCAAAAGCAATGCTAACTCTTTTGGGGAGACAGTATATGAAGGATTTTAAGAATCTGAATCAGAGAAAAAGGGGTAAAAGTCCTGATTCTACATTATATTTGTTGTATGACCTTTGACAAATATTTCCCCCATTTCATCCTTTGTCTACATAACCACACTTTTAAAAATTATTGAATGAGCTAATTTATATAAACTGCTTAGCAGTGCTTGGCATGTGAAAAGTGTTTAATTAACAGTAGCTATTATCATCATCATCTTATTATCAATAATCTCTATATTCCTATTGTTCTTGACCTTTATTTTCATTTAACTTGTACTATAATATTCTGAAATTCCTTTAATGACACTCATAACATTTTACCACAGACAACTGGTATATGTGTGAGCATTTCTAATATTATGTCAGGCTCTGGTATTTTACTTTTGCAAAAGGGTGTGTTGAGATATGTAGAAAAGATAAATGAGAACATTAAAAAGGTACATTTTAAGTAGTTTATTTCTTGAGAATACATTCAGAGGACAGGAAAATCTATTCTTTCCTATGTATTCTTTTGAAACCTCTTGCCCAGAGAGGCTGCAGGATCATCCATCATTTCCTACTGTTTCTACATCCATCACATCTTTTTCCTCTTTTTCCATATGACCTCATTAGCTTTTCTGATTGTAGTAGTAAGCAGAACTAGTCATGAATAAATTCAGATTAGGAACAAAGGAGAAACACAGTGGCCAGACATGACCTTTGGTCTCTATAGCCTATGGCCCTCAGGGTATTTTTATCTATCATGAGAAAGAATTTATTACATCCCAGCTGTGCAGAAGCATAGGGTGGGCATTAGAGGGATGGATTTAAATGGGCATGATCTTCCAGCTCTGGAAGACATATTTAGGTGTTGATTATTTAGCATTTATCAAATGTCCCCTGTGCTGACTCTGTCAAAACAAATCAAGAGCTCTGCTTTTAAAAACGCAGTGTTCTAATAAAGCCAAAAAGAAAATAGCCAGAGTAAATATACATAGGAGATGCTGGACACAGAGTTATACATTTTACAATAAGAAAGTAAACAGATACAATATGATCCTCCTATTTTTCTGTTTAGCACTATAGTATTGCTGCTGCTGAGTTAAAATGTTGACAGTTGCCCAGCCAATGTTGCACAGTGGTTAAGCATTGACCCATGAACCATGAGGTCACAGTTTGATTCCTGGTCAGAGCACATGCCCAGGTTGTGGGCTCAATCCTTAGTAGGGGTGTGCAGGAGGCAGCTGATTGATCTTTCTCTCACATCATTGTTTCTATGTCTCTGTCCCTCTCCCTTCCTCTCTCTCTAAAAAAATCAATAAAAACATATTTTAAAAAAATGTTGACAGTAGAGAGAAATTCAAGATAATGCACTCTTGGGAACATTGTAAAATATCCCTATCTTTCATTTTATTCAGAAGCCATCTTTTTAGATCTCATTTTCTCTGTAAGTCAGAAAACTTGCATTAAACATATTTCATGTTCCCAGAATTATATTCTCTTTATATTCTCTTGGGGGGGGGGGCTTAAAATAGAGTACAAAATCCCCCAAAGAGAAGACACAAATACAGAAACAACCAGCAAATAATCCTAATAAAAATATTAAATTCTACATGTTCTCAAAAAGAAAATAGAAATTGGAAGAGAGATAAATCAGGGAAGACTAGATTAGTTTTTCAAAATTATGGATTTAATTAAATTGTAAGTGAAGTTTAAGTATAAATTTAAAACAATGTTTATAAAGTTATTTTCTTTATATTTATCTTTATATTTTTCTTTAAACTGAAGAATTGTGAGGTAATACTCAATATTAGCAAATACTGTTTAAACACAATGGTGTCAATTCCTTCATAAAATAATAAAGAAGGAAAGAGAAAGAGAGGACTTTCTTTCACATAGATTGATCTACTCTTTTTATCTGGGTGACAAAATCATAAAGATAGTGATTGATTCAAGATATATAGGAAACCCCCAAATTTAAGAATTAGACAGAGGAAAAGAATCCAGGTGATATGCCAGGGATAAATTAGTCACAATGGTCAGAGGAGATCCAGGAGTATGGAGGCCCAGGATCTAAATTTTCTCTTGCTTTCTTAAGGTGTTTTTTTTTTCTTTTGTGATAAGGGCACTTAATATAAGATCTACCCTCTTAGAAAATATTTAAGCATACAATTGCTATGTAAAAATAACACAAATTTAGTGTCTTAAAACTATACCCATTTATTCCATCACAGTTATGTTGATCAGAAGTCTGGGTACAAGGTCTCACAATCTAAAATCAAACTATCTGCCAAGTTGGTTTATTATCTGGAGACTTGGGGAGATTCTGTGTACAATCCCATTCAAATTGTTTGCATAATGCAGTTCCATATAGATGGAGGACTGAGGACCATATTTTCTTACTTCCTGTTGGCCAGGGGCTTCTCTCAGCAAGTTCAGACTACTCACATTCTTTCACACATGCTCCCTTATCCTACACTCCATCTTTAAACAAAAATTGGTAAGTCATTTCCTTCCCATACTTTGAATGTCTCTGACTGTTCTTTTTTTTTTTTTAAATGTTTTTTAATTGATTTCAGAGAGAGGAAAGAGAGGGAGAGAGAGGTAGAAACATCAATGATGAGAGAGAATCAACTATTGGCTGCCTCCTGCATGCCCCCTACTGGGAATCAAGCCTTCAACTCTGGCATGTGCCCTGACTGGGAATCTAACGATGTCCTCCTAGTTCATGGATCAACGCTCAATCATTGAGCCACACTGTCCGGGCTCTCTGACTTCCCTTTGTGCAAACAGCTGTAGAAAACTCTACTTTTAAAGGATTCATTTGATTAAGTCAGGCCCTCCTGGATAATGTCCACTGACTTGAGACTTTGATTAAACTTGAAAGATTCCTTCACAACAGTCCCTAAATTACTGTTTGATTTAATAATCAAGGGAGAGGAATCTTGGAGTGGAGATTTCTCTAGAATTTTGCCTACTATCTACCTATATATATATATAAATCCCTAATATACAAATAGACCAAACAGCCGAACAACCAAACAACTGGTCTCTATGATGTGCGCTGAGCACCAGGGGGTGCATGGAGAACATGATGGGTGTCGGCCACAGTGGGATGGTGGAGCAAGTGAGCGGGGCGCCAGACCAAGGCAGGATGTCAGTCACTGTCATCGGGGCGAGCCTCTGGTGGTTACTGAAAATTCTTTGCTCCTGCGTGCCACAGTCCCATCCAGCACTCACACCAGCTGCAGGTTCCTGGCCTAACCCCAGCCCTGATGACTCGGCGCCATCAGTGGGTGCAAGCAGTGGCTGTCAGCCCTGAACACCCATTGGGGCTTCAACACCACCCCCTATTCCTGAGGGGTGGTCTGGGCTGGCAGCCGCCACTTGTACCCGCTGCCAGCAACAGCCCCGCTCACACCCTCTGCAGCCAGTGCTGGAGCCACCACTCGAACCTGCTGCCGATGCCCAGTGCCAGTCCCAATCACTCGGCGCTGGCATTGGGTGTGAGTGGTGGTTGCTGGCCCCAATTGCCCATAAGGGCTTCTTCACCTCCCCCTGCTCCTGAAGAGCAATTGGAGCAGCAGCTGCCACTTGCACTTGCTGCTGGCTCCTGGCCCAATTGCTCCATGCCATCAGCACATGGGAATGGCAGCTGCAGGAGTGGGGTGCATGGTGGGAGGGGCTGAGCAGGGGCGCAGAGGATGGGCTAAGACCCGCCCCTGTTCCCACCACAGCCTCCTGGCCCACAGTTCCTTTCAAGGTGCATAAATCTGTGCAGTGGGCCCCTAGCATCCCATAACAAACAAACAGACCTTTTTTTTTTTTTCAGAACAATAGGATAAACCAAATATAAACTGTTATGGCAGGCTAAAGTACATCAAGTATTAAGTAAAAGACACTGTATTATTAATCTGGTAGAGCAGGGCAACATTGGAGTGAGCTAATTTGGCAGAGAGATGGGGTTAAAGAGAATATTGGAAGAGTGATGAAATTGCAAGGAAATGCAGATTAAGTGGTTGGTTGGAAAGCATAGATACTAAATATAACATAATAAGAAATAGAAATAAATTCGTATATACATTTAGAGTAACATTGAGAATCCCAAAGATGAGTAAAAAAAATCTTAAAAAGCACTTAGAAAAGATAGATTACTAGAGACAAATGGGAGTTAAAGTTGCAAAAACAAAACAAAATAAATAAAAAACAAATTTAAAAACTCAATAGCAATAGTGAAGGGAAGACCTGGGGAGGGGTTGGGAGTGGGGTGGAGGGGTCAATGGTGGGGGGATAGAAAAGGAGACATCATAAAAAGCAAAAGAAACCATCAACAAAACAACAATAAAGCCCATTGCATGGGAGAACATATTTGCCAATGTTATCTCTGATAAGGGTTTAATCTCCAACATCTACAGGGAACTCATATAACTTAACAAAAAGAAGGTAAAACAATCCAATCAAAAATGGGCAACGGACCTAAATAGATACTTTTCAAAAGTGGACATACAAAAGGCCAAGAGACATATGAAAACATGCTCAAAGTCACTTATCATCTGAGAGATGCAAATCAAAATAACAATGAGGTACCATCTCACACCTGTCAGAATGGCTATCATCAACAAACCATAAGTGCTGGTGAGGATGTGGAGAAAAAGGAACCCTCGTGCACTGCTGGCGGGAATGCAGACTTGTGCAGCCACTGTGGAAAACAGTAAGGAATTTCCTCAAAAAGTTAAAAATGGAACTCCCATTTGACCCAGTGATCCTACTTCCAAGAATATATCCCAAGAAACTAGAAACACCAATCAAAAAGGATATATGCACCCATATATTCATAGCAGCACAAGTTACAATAGCTAAGATTTGAAAACAGCCTAAGTGCCCATCAGCAGATGAGTGGATTAAAAAACCGTGGTACATGTACACAATTTAATACTATCTGCTTTGAAAAGGAAGGATCTCCTACCATTTGCAACAGCATGGATGGAGCTGGAGACCATTATGTTAAGCGAAATAAGCCAGTCAGAGAAAGATAAATATCACATGATCTCACTCATTTGTGGATTATAATGAACAACATAAACTGATGAACAAAAACCGTTCCAGAGACAGAGAAACATCGATCAGATGCTCAAACCTCAGAGGGAAGGTAGGGGAAGGTGGGGGGAAGTGGGAGAGATCAACCAAAGGACTTGTGGAGGCATGCATATAAGCCTAACCAATGGACACAGACACCAGGGAGGTGAGGGCATGAGCGGGGGTAGGGTGGGGGGCAATAAGGGGATAAGGATACATATGTAATAATTTAATCAATAAAGAAAGAAAAAAAGGGGACATCTGTAATACTTTCAACAATAAATATAAAAATTTAAAAATTCGTATGCACACACACAAAAGTTAAATCTGATGACAGAAAAATTTAAATTTGATTGGCCTTGTCTAGCAACATAAAGGTTTTGTAAAACTGTGATCTGTAAGTGGAAGTGGGACAGAATGGAGTCAGATAGATCTGGATTGAAATGGCCATTCTGCCACCAGAGTTTGATGATGTATCTATGAAATCCAGCATACTGCCTAGTTCATAGATAACACTAAACATCTATTAAGTCTGTTCTCATGCTTATCAAATGAGAAAGCCAGTTTCAATTTAAGTTGAAGTGCCAAGGTGGCTTAAGTATATTAAATGAACTTTGTGTACTGTTTCCTTCAAAGGGCAGTAAAGAATTCACAGATATGTTCATTGTCCTAAAATGACAGATTTTAGATATGCTTGACATGTATATCTTTTTAACCAAGATGATGAACTTTATATCACTGTAGTCTGTCACTGCCAAATGTAGTTTCGTTCAGGGGAATACTTTATTTTTCATCAAACTCTCCTGTTGGGAAAACTATGTTTGTTTTTAATAGTGTTTCTACTTGTTTTGTGAGATTTTATTTAAAAGTGATAATAAAAGTTTAATATCTTCTTAAAAACAGCATTGTCCTTTCAAAATAAGAATCTAAAACATGACTATCCATTTTGAAAATAGCCTATCCATGTGCTCTGCTTCCTTAGCAATAGAGAAAACATAAAATGGGCATTAATTCTATGAGACTAGTAGGGAATGAAATGCCTCTCACAAAAAGTATAAAAATTCACTTAAAAGAATTAATTTGAGAATTGTTTGAAAAAAACTCCATATGGAAATAAATTTTGTATTTGAGTTTATTTTATCTTAAAAATATTTCATAAAATATATTATGATTGACCTCACTTATTTTTATCTTTCTTTTTTAAAAATATATTTTATTGATTTTTTACAGAGAGGAAGGGAGAGGGAAAGAGAGTGAGAAACATCGATGAGAGAGAAACATCGATCAGCTGCCTCCTGCACACCTCCTACTGGGGATGTGCCCGCAACCAAGGTACATGCCCTTGACCGGAATCGAACCTGGGACCCTTCAGTCCCCAGGCCGACACTCTATCCACTGAGCCAAACAGGTTAGGGCTATTTTTATCTTTCATTTGTGGTTCATTATAGAAATGCAATTTGTAATGTATGTGTTTAAATAATAAAGCCAATATTTGGTACAAGAAAAAAAATCAACAGCAATAATGGAAGCCAGAAGATAGTGGAATATTGTTTACAAATTGTTGAAGAAAAAAAATTATCAACCTAATAGCATTTGTCTATCAAAGCTGTCTTTCAACAAAGAGATGAAAACAATAACATTTTAGAATACATGAAAACAGTCAGATTTTACCATAAATAAGCCTACGTTGAAGGACCTTCTAAAGAATTTACTTTCTGAGGAGAAAGCTTAACAGTGAAAACAAGAAGATTAAAATGTATACATATTTGCCCTGGCCAGTGTGGCTCAATGGGCTGGGCATCTTCCTGTGCACCTAAAGGTTGCTTGTTAAATTCCAGGTCAGGGCACATGCCAGGGTTGTAGGTTTGATCCTCAGTAGGGAGTATGCAGGAGGCAGCCAGTCAATGTTTCACTCTCACATCAATATCTCCTATATCTCCTTTCCTCTCTCTAAAAAATCAATTAAAAATCTTTTTAAAATGTAGACATATATAACAAGTATTTTCCGTATAAAATAAGAATAATAAAAACAATAACAACAATAAGTTTAATATGTGGAGTTCAAATAAAGGCAGATACACCATAATACAATGTAACAGATGTCAAAACTGTGATGATAAAAGTTAAAGTTTTAGGATCTTTGCATTGGTCAGTAAGTGTTTCAATTATTAACTTTAGACTGTGTTAAATAAATATTCAGTATAAAATGTCAAATACTAGTATAACCAATAAAAGAAAGTTTCTGTATGCATTCAAAACCAATAGAAGGAAAAATGATTTGTGAAAGAAAACAAACATTAAAAAAAAAAAAACACAAAAAAGAAAGGTGAGATGCAGCAGCTAGCTCAGAGAAAATGAAACAAATATAAAAAGAAACGTAAATTTATAGAAACTAATCCAGTTATCAGTATTCATTTATACCTGTTGGCATGTATAAAATTTTATGGCTAGAAGCTCACAGAGCAGACAATAGTGTTTATTGGAAAACAGTAGTGTTTATTGGAAAAACAAACAAACATGGAAATAGGAGCAAAAACAGGTGAGCATGTCCTCTGTTGCCCATTGAATTCTAGGTCAATGAAAATATATTTCAGGGTAGGCCTCAGACTGGAAGAAGGTCCTTACATATGAGCTATGGAGCTTTTAAGCATTTTTAATCCATAGGAAGCATGGTTAAATCAGGAAAAATACTACAATAGCAATTTGACAAGGCAGAATCTTGACTCTAGCCCTTCCTTGCAATCTCAGCATTTATGGTAGATTGGTAGCATTATCTGCCCCTTCTGGATTAAGCCATCTAATTATCTACACTAATAAGAGAGTAACATGCTAATTGATCGTACCTTCGCAATGCCTATCAGCCAATCAGGAGTGAGTATGAAAATTAACCCAACAAAGGTGGTGGGTTAATTTGCATATGCAGGCCCCGAGCTGCTGGGGGTGGGGCGGGATGCTTGCATCATCGCCATGGCGACAACGCAGGTGTTCTGCACAATCCCAGCCGCTCCAGGCCTCTGGGCAGCATGGGAAGGCAGAAAGGCGGATCTGGCCAGGGCAAAGGCAGTGCCAGCAGCCAGGGTAAGGAAGGCCCATTCTTGCATGAATCTTTATGCATCAGGCCTCTAGTAGCCATATAATAGGTCAACACAACAGCAAGATTTGGCGTGTTCCCTTCATATGATAAGGGGCTGAGGTCCAAATCTTCATATGTACCAGGAATAAAATTTCTTAGTCACCAGGCCATAACTAATCTCCACAAAGCTTTACAGCAGTGTATGAACTCTACTTTTTTGTTTCTAGGGACCATTCTGGAACAAGTTAACCCTTATGATTTAATAATTAATGTACCTGTTGGCCATTTGTATATCTTCTTTGACCACTTTTTTAGAAACTGTTTATTTTCCCTCAACTTTATTTCTATTCTGTTAAGAGTTTGTGGAAGAACAGTTTAAGACCACTCAGTGGTTGTCCCTACCCATTCAATGGCCTGAGCAGTGAGGGCTGCTTACCAGTCTTCAGTGGTGGCCGACAGCTTCAGTCTTCAGTGGGGAACTGTTTTATAGGTACAGATGCCACCTGTGTGCCTTCAGCCTAGTCCACAACCTCAAGTTTATTAACAATAAACTCAGGAATTGGAGCAGTCCATTCACCCTGAAATTCCTCCATGGTCACAGCCTTTTCTGCAGTGGCCTGCTCTTCCTATGCAATCTCTTCAGGATCTCTGTAGAAGTAGAGATCAGGCATGGCTACTCATAGGTGTTCACAGGAGATGGTGCCATGCATGCGCAATACATCCTGGGCCAGCATCCACCCACATCAGACCACTATATGAGCCTCCTTGTTGTTGCAAGGGATGGCAATGTCCACGTAGCACAGAGGAGAATCTGTGTTACACAGAGCAATGGTGGGCAGGTTAATGTAAGGTGCCTCTGTGAGAGGCTGGTGTTCAGCCTTGGGATCAGTAACCACCAGAAAAGTTGCCGTTGATCTGGTTTGTGAATAAAGTGGGAAGCAATATAAGTGGTGTCAGGGGACGCTACAATCTTCAGCCCATTGCCCAGTATTCCTAGAGGATATGACACTGACATCAGCCAGTGGTAATGATGACATGAGCTGCCCGCAAAAGCTCCTCCCAGGTTCTCTTTGGATTTATGATGTACATGCCACCACTCTCCCCTTTGTTTGATTTAGAAATCAAAGTTGGTGCCACTTAAGTCCCTGCTTCAAGAGATTTGAGGGCATACTCCTTCATTTGCAGGACATCTAGAGCTCTGGACATTATAAAAGTTTCCCTTTCTGAGAGAAACACAGAACAATGCCATATGAGTTCCCATCTGGGTAGCATTGGAAGGTAGAATTTATTTTTTTCCTCTAGAATAAATAAATACATGTATCTTAGCTCTCCACTAAAATGCCTGGGAAACTATGACAACCCAGTAGAAAAAGTAAACCTACCACCCAGATATATTTTCCAAATATATGTTTCCACTAAAATAAACTACCAGGGTTCCTTGGTGATATGTGTGATTCCAAGGTATGACTAGAAATATCCAAGATGAGTCTGGTTACCTTGGAATTTCAGAAATCCTATACCTAGACTCTGTCACACACTATGCAAGGACACAGAAGGCACTTGGACTCCCATTAGCCAAAGAAAGGAAAACTTGTGCTTGGAAAAGAAGAATAAGTACTAAAATGTATCAAATCTATTAAAATGGATAACACTGATTACCATATTTATGCTTAACACTTCAGTGTTAATCTCTTGAGATTTTTACTTAGGTAATCAGTTCATTATTCAGGAAATTCATACAGATGGTAAAATAACCAATAGAAATTGCATAGCACTACGTATGAAATACTAGAGGCCTGGTGCACGAAAATTTGTTTCCTCGGGGGGTCCCTCAGCCCAGCATGCACCCTCTTGTAGACCAGGAGCCCTTGGGGTATGTCCAACTGATGGTTTAGGCCCACTCCTGCCTGAGCCGCAGTCTGGCCTCCCTCTGTGGGAGGAGACCTGCAGGCTGATTGGGGGACAGCGCAAGCCAGTGAGTGGCTGGCCCCACCCCCAGATCAACCCTCCACTACTGCCAGTCGCCGCTGCCCCCTGATCACCATCCCCTCCCTCTGCCCACTGGCATCTGCCTTGGCTGGCCTGGTGTTGCCCACTTGCCGACCCCCACCCCCCTCTCCCCGCCGACCAGACATTCCGTCATTCAGTAGATTTGCATATTAGGCTTTTATTATATAGGATTCTTGCCAAGATAAAATAAAATAAACCGAATCAATTGACTTCTACATCTAACAGTTACATAAATTTTGACAAATAGAAAAAAAATTATGAGAATTTTAAACACAAAAAACAGAATAATACATTAAAACTAGAATAAATCAAAGAATATAGAAATTAGGAGATAATAAATATAAAATTAGAAATTTATGAAATTCAAAACAAATATGATACACCTTAGAGAGAATCATCAAGAAAAAGTTGATTATTTAAAAAAATAAAACTTCATTGATGCTGGCAAAATTAATCAATAAGAACAGCAACACATGTAAACAATATGAGAGAGAACATAAGTAGAGATACAAAGAGAATACAATGAAGAATGTTATGACAATAAGCTTGAAAATTTATACAAAATTGTCAATTTCCTAGAAAATAATGTTATAAAAATTGACTCAAAACATTGTCTTTTAACAAATAAATTTGAATCAGTATTTTGAAATGTAAAATGATAACAAAAACGAGGCCTATGTAGTTTTCAGGCAAATTCTATCTAATTGCAAAATATAAATCTAATCTTATACACAAATTTGCAGAGAATCAAAATGAAGTAGATTACTCCATAAGTCATTTAATTAAGAGAATATAACTTTAATAGTAAAACCTGACCATAGCAGACTGTGAAAGAGAAATTAGAGACCAAAGGACTTATTAACATAAATGCAAAGATCCTAGACAAAATATTAGCAATTTTTACCCAGCAGCGTATTAAAAAATATAACACATCTTGCCCAGTTGAATTTTTAAGAACTTTTCAAAATTACATTACAATTTCACAATGGTACTCTGACTGCCATGTTAAGAAGAGACTGACATGGGAGAAGAGGCAGAAGGTGGGAGAGCAGTAAGAAGCAGGGTTGCCAGGAAAATCTTTTATTGTCTAAATGAGATAACTTTAATTAAGAGGTTATTGCAATAATTGAGATAAGATTTGTTGTTGGCTTGTACCAGGATGGGGGCAAGGCAGATGGTGAACAATAGTCAGATTCTGGAAACATTTTGATGTTAAATCCAACAGGCTTTTTTTGATGGTTTAGATATAGATTATTTTCTATCCTTCTATCATCATTTTCCCACACTGTTCTAGGCCATTATCCTCCCTTACTGCAGTTCTGAAACAGCCTCCTAATTGCTGTTTTCTCTAGTCTTGTCTCTCTACAACTCAAAATTCAAGTTTAACATTTCTAAAAATACAAATCTGATTATTCACTACCTAAGTCCCTTCAACGACTTATTTTTGCCCTTTGGATATTGTCTGACTCTTAAAAATAGATGACATTCTACATAATCCTTTTCCATATGGCCCATTTGCTAAATTCGAATATTAATTAACATAATTTTAAATCGGTATAATTTTTAAGGTAAAAATACATATTGTCATTGAAGGAAGGGGAAGACAAATACCATATCCCATTAAGGTTTTCATCAGTCATGAAACATGGCTGTGTCCACAATTTTATATTATTGGGTTAAAGAGTAGGTTTTTATTTGTTTGTTTGTTTGTTTGTTTAACTTATTTATTGATTAAGGTGTTACATATGTGTCCTTATTCCTCCATTACCCCCCCACCCCTCCCACTCATGCCCTCACCCCCCTGTTGTCTGTGTCCATTGGTTAGGCTTATATGCATGCATACAGGGATTATGTAGAAATTTGTTGTTTCATATTAGAAAAAAATTAAAATAGGATAGAAAATGCTTATTTAACTTTTTTAAAACTATGTCTGATTCTATCACAGAATAGAAGGAATACATTTATTAGCTATTTTTACATTCTATTAAGTTTATTTTAAATAATCATTTCCACAACAGCCATTTTATCTTAGGCATTGCTCAAGGCCCTTTGTTATAGTGCACAAATCAATAAATGGAGCACCTTCTCTATTAAAAAAAAATAGATGACATTCACTACACAAGGTCAGCACTTCTACTATGTAACCAACTTCCACCTTTTGTATGACTAAGTCCTATTCACTCTCTATCTCTTAACCTAAATATGGCATCCTCAGGAAGACCATATCTAAGATAGGTTTTGTTCCATGGTCATAGGATCCCATAAAGTTCTAATTTTTCCTACCATAACATTAATCAGGCTACATTATAATCCTTTCTTTAACTGGATGTTTTCTCAACTGTTTTGTAATTTTATGGGAGGAGAGACATATAAATCTCTTGTTTATTGTGGTATCCCTAGACCTGGAAGATTGTTTGGCACAGAGTACATAATCAACAAGTATTTTAAATAAATGATTAATAAATTAACTAATTATGTATTTGCATTTATATTTGCACAAGGATTATTGAAACCTCCAAAATAACAAATGGTATGCTTCATAACAGCACACTTAATGGTGCCACTAATAATTATATTGCTAAAAATAATTGCATAGAATGAGTTTTTTCTTTGACTTAAAACACATTTATATATATTACAAAACATCAATATGACTACATTTTGACAGTTTACTTTAAAAATAATTACTTCAATCTCTAATTAACTAGAATTTACTTCATTTCTACAATATGAAAATAAAATAAACTTTTATTTCTGTATATTTTATTTCACTACCTCTCAATAAGATAACTTAAAAAGAATAGACACATAAAACAAAACAAAACATTTCTTTCTCTTACTGTAACCAGTAGTGAAAAACAATGAAAAAACTCTAGAATGGAAGTCAATGAGACATCTATACTAATAAAAGGGTAATATGCTAATTAGACTGGACATCTTCTGGACATTATTCCAGACATCCTTCCTGATAATGCCGGGGGCGTGGCTGGCCTGCAAACCCTGGCAGCTCCTCACCCAGGCCGGCCCCGCCCCCAGCAGGGACCCTCCCACCCTATTCTGAGGCCCCCATCAGGGCAGGCCAGCCGGCTTCTACCAGTGCACCAGGCCCTCTATCCTATATAACAAAAGGGTAGGGGATGGTGGGGGTAAGGGGAAGAGATTAACCAAAGGACTTACATGCATGCATATAAGCCTAATCAATGGATACAGTCAACAGGGGGGTGGGGACATGAATGGGGGGTGGGAGGTAATGGGGAAATAAGGACACATATGTAATACCTTAATCAATAAAGAAATTTAAAAAAAGGTAATATGCAAATTGACCCTAATGGCAGAATGACCACAATGACTGCTGGATGAGTCACTATGAGGTGCACTGACCACCACTGGTCCCTTCCCCCGGCTGGCAGGCACCAATCACCTGATGGCAAATGGGAAACCAGGGGTGGGTGGTGGCGGGGGGCGGGGCTGGCTGCAGGCAGCTGGGGAAGATGGCTCTGATCACAGGCCAGGCCTAGGGACCATACCTGTGCACAAATTTTGTGTGCCAGGCCTCTAGTGAGAATTATAAAAGGAAAGGGAGCATATTTAAAAATTTGGGGAAGGATTAATAATCTAAGTGTGCAGGTTATTGAAAGAATAAACTTCACATCAAAAAAATAAAAATTAATAACATTAAACATAAATGTTATGAACTCATGGCCTTTTAAAAAGGAGTATCTTTTCTAGTTCTAGCTAGAATTTAACCCAGCATTAATCTCATCCTACCTACCAAACTTACACATGTGGAAAAATAAGATATGCAATACTTGGTGCCCAGAATTTAGTTTCTAATGTATTTTCTCTTCCTTTGTAAAAAGAGGAAAAAAAGGAACTAGCACTCTTGGATAATAACTGATCCCATTACCTGAGACATATTATGGCTGCCCCCAAATTAAGAAAATTTCAAAGATGGCTTGGATAGTACAAGTACAAATGAGCTCATTTAAAAAAGATTCTCATTTTCTGAGGTTTGACACTATACACAAAACAGAGAAAATAGTGCTGTAATTATTTTAGTCTTTGAACAAAAGAATTTAATTTGTATTTAATTAATTAATTATTTTAATAAGGGAGTGTAATGTCTATAATATTATTTTTCTACTAGAGGCCTGGTGCATGAAATTCGTGCATGGGAGTGTGTGTCCCTCAGCCCAGCCTGCACCCTCTCCAATCTGGGACCCCTCGAGGGATGTCTGACTGCCCGTTTAGGCCTGATCCAGGTAGGTAGGATCGGGCCTAAATGGGCAGTCGGACATCCCTCTCACAATCCAGGAATGCTGGCTCCCAACTGCTTGCCTGCCTGCCTTTCTGATTGTCCCTAACCATTTCTGCTTGCCAGCCTGATCACACCCTTACCACTCCCCTGCCAGCCTGATTGATGCCTAAATGCCCCCTGCCAGCCTGATTGCCCCTAACTGCCCTCCCCTGCCAGCCTGATTCCCCCCCCCAACTGCCCTCCCCTGCAGGCTTGATCGCCCCCAACTGCCCTCCCTTGCAGGCCTGGTCCCTCCCAACTGCCCTCACCTGCTGGCCATCTTGTGGTGGCCATCTTGTGTCCACATGGGGGCAGCCATCTTTAACCACATGGGGGCAGCCATCTTGTGTATTGGAGTGACAGTCAATTTGCATATTACTCTTTTATTAGAAAGCATTAGGTAATTATCTTTTTATGAAGAGTAAATTTGTACCTTTCTCAATATTTGTTACATAAGCCAAATTTTGTAGGAAAATTAAGATCCTAAAGAAACAAATTGATTATAACTGGTGGTCTCTCACCATATATAGGAAAAAATAAATTTTAACTACTTTTGCAAGATGAAGAATAAACCAAATATCACATTCCTCATGTATAAGGACATGAAATCTCTGAATGACACCCTAAGTATAATCAGACTAGAGGCCCAGTGCACAAATTCGTGCATGGGTGGGGTCCCTTGGCCTGACTGGCCCACCTAGATTGGGGCCAATCAGGCTGGGCCAGCTGGGGGGAGGGGCCGCAGGCAGTTGGCCAGCTGGCCCCTCTCCCTGGTCGAACTCCAGTGTGAACTCCTGATTGAACTCCCCATCAAGGGAACAATTTGCATATTAGCCTTTTATTATATAAGATGATGATAAGGCTTACTTGTCTCCAATAATGATAACAGACCAGAGCAATATACGATGTTTATTTTGCAGCAGGTTATAGAGCATTGGACAAGTGAGAGTGAAAGAAAAAATTAATTTGGGAAGACTGACCAGGGTGAAGGATACCAAAACCTAAGTGAAAGGCTTAAGTTTGACATTAACTAGTTAGTCTTTGCTATTAAAATAATGGGACCAGGAGCTCCAGATTGAATTATCTTAAAGGGCACAACTAGGTACTATTTTCCTGCTAAAACTCACTAGTTAATAAATATGGCTGGTGCGTAGTAAGTGTTAAATACATATATATTAAATGAACTGAATGACGTGAATGAATAAATGAATGGGCCTTATCTAAGTCCATTTAATTGTAAGGTAATATAAGAAACTTTTAAAGTGGTCAAAGCATCTCTCCTTTGACGTTTCCTTTTATTACATTATGAGATTCATATGACCTTTTGGTTTTAATTTTGCTTTAGCAAAATTTAATGTTTAATAAATGACAGAAACTGGTATTCCAGGTCATTATTATCTTGCCTTCTTACAAATTGAACAATTTGTATTTTCTTTATATTTTAGTAATTTTTGTGTTTTTTTTTCCTTTTTTAAAATATATTTTTGTTGATTTCAGAGAGGAAGGGAGAGGGAAAGAGAGACAAAAACATCAATGATGAGAGAGAATCATTGATCAGCTGCCTCCTGCATGCCCCACACTGGGGATCAAGCCTGCAACCAGGGAATGTGCCCTGATGGGGAACCATGACCTCCTGGTTCACAGGTTGATGCTCAATCACTGAGCCACACCAGCTGGGCTTCTTGTGCATTTTTATAGGTCTTCTCAAATACTTTCAACAGATAAAGTATACATTATAAATAAAGATTATATGTATCTAACCCATAAAAATCTATTTTTAAAAACTCTGAGGGAGATTCAGAAAATGGTGGCGGGATAGACAGACGAGTTCCAAGTCTTGTTCTGGAGCAGAAAGAAAGAGCAGCTGAGGGTCGCGAGGGGCGTGTTTGTTTGCAAGTTGGGGACAGCTAGACTCCAGGAGAAGGTGGGGGACTGCTTAATTATTACCTTTTTACTTTTTACTGCTTTCTTGACCGGGAAGCCCCCACTCCTGCTGGGTTCCCTCCCAGAGCTACGGGTACAGACACGGAGACCGCGCCATCTTAAAGGAGAGAGCGGATCTTATTGGAAGCCTGAAAATCTATGGCTGCAGCAGCCAATGAACAGCTGCGAGCCCCAGAACACCGGTCCTCAATTGGCACAAACATGAGGATTCGGGGGAGCTCTGCACTCCACTACGAAAGGGTCAGACTTCACCTGGGATAAGGTGAGGTCTCTGGTCCTGGCAAGAGAGAGAAATGCGGGAGCTGGAGGACCAGGGAAGTCAGTGCCTGGAAAAATCCGTGGCTGTTGGGGCTGGTGTGATCCGTGAACGTGGAAGGGGGTCCTCAGAGCGGCTAACATAGGGGATCTCCAAAGAGCAACCCATTTTGATCTGACACAAAGGGACAGCCTAGGGGTATCAAAAGTGTGCCGGCAGCTTAGACCCAAGGGGGAAAAGGGGACTGCACAGACAGGTGCCCAGACCCATTGTTCACACACTTGGGCTTTTTCCTCTTCAAATCCTTGCTTTGGATTACTAAGTCCAGTGCATAGGATCACCCAGTTGGGGACACCCAGTGAGACTGCAGGGGAAAGTTGTTTTTCTGGAACCTAGGGATCAGAGCAGGGAGTGACCATCGGAGAGCCAGCTCTGGAGCAGCCCACTCCCACAAACCGGTACTGAGTGCCACAGGGAAAGCAGGATCTAAGCACAGGCTAGAGAGGACCTATAGACCCAGAGGTCAATCCAGAAACACTGCCACCCAGGGGCTGAATCACAAATTGACTCTTGTGTAATCACAAATAAAGGAATACGAGAAATTAAGACACCACCTGCTTAAAAATCAGGACTGGCTTACAACACTGAGGAGCAGTGGAACGCAGGGAACTGCAATACTGTCATTACTGGGAAACAAGCATGCCAAACAGAACAATAGAGGAAGTGTATGACCTTCAATGCTGCACATTTTATTTTTTAATTTTTAATTTTTTAATTTATTTTTCATTTTTTGCATCTTTTACTTAAGAAACTAATTTTTTTCCCTCACTTGATTTTACCTTTTTAATTATTACCTTTTTACTTTAGATCATTATTATTACTACTACCATTTTACTTTTTTCTTAAAGTGTCATTTTATTTTCTCTTTATTTTACTTTGGGATTAGTGTTCTACATTCTATTTTCATCTTTCCTTTAGCATCGTTTTACTCTATCTCAACTCTACCTTTATGCCACCACCCTTTTCCTAACGTTTCCCCTTTTGGTGTCCTTTTTCTCTTACCCCTTTTCTGCTTTAGATTTTCCCTATTCTTTCTGTTTACCCCCTGTTAAAATTTCACCCTACTTATATATCTAATTTCCAATCCCCTGCTGCAAGTCTATACACACCTCTGTCTTTGCTGTCTTACCTATCCAAAAAATTGTTTTTCTCTCTGTCCTTTTGTTGTTGTTTACTTGAAAGTTGATTATATTGAATTTTTATGCTTCTTTGCGAGATTGTTTTGCTTATTCTTTTTTTGTTTTTTGTTTGCTTTATTTTTATTTGTTTTTTGTTTCTGTTTTCCCTCACCTCCCTTGATATTAGTTGGTGTTGTAATTTGCATTAATCTCCAGGTACTTGTTGCTGGCATTTGCTGGGAATAGTGGCTGTTCTATTGGAGTTTTCTCCCCATATATATAGTTTTTCCCCTTTTCTTTCTTAGTCTCTTTCTTGTCTCTCTTACTTTTTTGTTCTTTTTCCCAATTTCATTTAGACACTCCCTTTTTTTTTGCTTTTTTTTTCCTCTTCTTCTTTCACTCTTATCCCCTAATTTGCCTTTCTCTGGTTGTCACATTTATTGGAGGTTATTAATATTGTAAATACATTTCTGTTAAGTGCCTTGCATGTTGTACATGGTTGTGTTGTATTTTGTCCCTTTAAATCAATGCAGGAGAGAGAGAACTACATAACCAGACATCTGGAGAAGAGAGATATGGGGAGACAAAGAAACAGCCCACGTATGAAACAAAAGCAGGCATCAACAGAAAAGGCAATAAATGAAATTGAGGCAACCAACCTATCAGAGAAAGAATTCAGAGAAATGGTCATAAGATCGCTGAAAAGAATGGAAGACAAACTCGACAATATGAGTAAGAACCAAGAGTAAATGAAGAGGAACCAAGAAGAAGTGAAAAATGACATCGCTGCTATAAAGAACTCAATAGAAAGCATCAAGAGTAGAATAGAGGAAGCAGAGGACTGCATCAGTGAGCTAGAAGACAACATGGGAAAAAATACCCAAGTAGAGCAGCTTCTAGAAAAAAAATTAAAAAGCAGGGGGAGAGCCTAAGGGAACTTTGGGACAACACGAAACAAAGCAACATCCGTATAATAGGGGTTCCAGAAGGACAGGAAACTGAGCAAGGAATAGTAAACCTGTTTGAAGAAATAATTACAGAAAACTTTCCAGATATAGGGAAGAAAAAACCTACAGAAATCCAAGAAGCTCACAGAGTCCCAAGCAAAATGAACCCCAAAAGACCGACGCCCAGGCACATTATAATTAAATTGGCAAACACCAACAACAAAGTAAGAATCTTAAAAGCGGCCTGAGAAAGACAGAAAGTTACATAAAAAGGAACCCCCATCAGACTAGCAACTGATTTCTCAACAGAAACTCATCAGGCCAGAAAGGAATGGAATGAAATACACAAAGTCATGCAAAGGAAGGGTCTGAATCCAAGAATACTGTACCCAGCAAGGCTATCAATTAAAATTGAAGGTGAAATCAGGAGCTTCAAAGACAAAAAAGGACTCAGGGAATTTATTACCACCAAACCAGCAATGCAAGAAATGCTAAAGGGTCTGCTGTAAAAAAAAAAAAAAAAAAAAAAAAAAAAAAAAAAAAAAAAAAAAAAAAAAAAGAAAAGAAATAGGAAGCAAAGAAGGAACACAGGGGTAAAGAATAAAAATGGCGACAAATAAGTACCTATCTAATAACTTTAAATGTAAATGGATTAAATGCCCCAATCAAAAGACATAAGGTAACGGATTGGATAAGAAAACAAGACCCATATATCTGCTGTCTACAGAAAACCCACCTCAAAAAAAAAAGACGCACACAGAATAAGGGTGAAGGGGTAGAAAAAGATTTTCCAGGCGAATGGAAATGAAAAAAAGCTGGTGTAGCAATACTTATATCTGACAAATTAGATCTCAAAGTTAAGGACATTACAAGAGATAATGAAGGCCACTTCATAATACTAAAGGGAGAAATTCAACAAGAAGAAATAACTCTGGTAAACATATATGCACCCAATACAGGAGCACCCAAATACATAAAAAAAAAACCTGGAGGATATCAAAGGAGAGATTGACAGCAATACAATCATAGTAGGAGACTTTCATACCCCACTATCACCATTGGACAAATCCTCTAAACAAAAAATCAGCAAAGAAACATCAATCCTAAATGACTTACTAGATCAGATGGAATTAATTGACATCTTCAGAACATTTCACCCCAAAGCCACAGAATATACATTCTTCTCAATTGCACATGGATCATTTTCAAAGATAGACCATATGTTGGGTCATAGGCAAAGTCTCTTCAAATTCAAGAAAATAGAAATCATATCAAGCATCTTCACATATCTCAGTGGCATAAAACTGGAAATCAAGTACAATAAGAACAATCCAAAGAAATCAAACACATGGAGACTAAACAGCATGCTATTAAACAATGACTGGGTTACCAGAGAGATCAGGAAGAAATAAAAAACATCATGGCAACAAATGACAATGAAAACACAACAATCCAAAATCTATGGGACACAGCGAAAGCAGTCTTGAGAGAGAAGTTCATAGCTTTACAAGCCTACTCCAAAAAAACAAGAAACAATGGTAATAAATTACCTAACCCTACAACTCAAAGAGATAGAAAGAGAGCAACAAGAAAATCCCAGAGTAAGCAGAAGGAAGGAAATAATAATGATCAGAGTGGAGATACATGACATAGAGACCAAGGAAACAATACATAAGATCAACAAAACCAAGAGCTGGTTCTTTGAAAGGATAAACAAGATTGATGAACCTATAGCCAGGCTCACCAAGAAGCAAAGAGAGAGGACCCAAATAAACAAAATCAGAAATTAAAGAGGCGAAATAAAAACAGACCCCGCCAAAATACAAAGGATTGTTACAAAATACTATGAACAACTCTATTCCAACAAACTAGACAACCTGGAGGAAATGGACATAATCCTAGAAAAATACAACCTTCCAAAACTCAATCAGGAAGAATTTAAACAGTTCCATAGGCCAGTAACTATGGAAGAAATTGAAGCATTATTAAAAAGCTTCTGGCAAACCAAAGCCTAGGGCCAGATGGCTTCACAGGGGAGTTTTACCAAACATTCAAGGAAGAACTAAACCTATCCTCTTGAGACTATTCCAAAAAATTCAACAGTAAGGAACACTTCCAGGCTCCTTCTATGAAACCAGCATCACCCTAATACCAAAACCAGGTAAAGACAACACAATGAAAAAGAATTACAGACCAATATCCCTCATGAACATAGATGCCAAAATCCTCAACAAAATTCTAGCAAATTGGCTCCAGCAGTACATCAGAAAGATCATACAGCATGACCAAATAGGATTTATTCCTGGGAATGCAAGGATGGTACAATATCTGAAATCAAGAAAAGTGATACATCACATAAACAAATTGAGAGATAAAAATCACATAGTTATATCAATTGATGCAAAAAATCATTTGACAAAATCCAACACTCTTTCTTGATAAAAACTCTCAACAAGGTGGGAATAGAAGGATCATACCTCATCATAATAAAAGCTACATATAATAAACCCACAGCTAACATCATACTCAATGGGCAAAAACTAAAACCATTTCCCCTAAGAACAGGAACAAGACAGGGATGCCCACTCTCACCACTCCTATTTGATATAGTCCTGGAAGTATTATCCATTGCAATTAGACAAGAAGAAGAAATAAAAGGCATCCAAATTGGAAAAGAAGAAGTAAACCTGTTCTTATTTGCAGATGACATAATCCTATGTAATAAAAGAGTAATATGCAATTTAACCACTCTGCTACACAAGCCATGCCCACAAAGCCACGCCCACCACCCAATCAGAGCGAGTATGCAAATTAACCCAAGAAAGATGGCAGTTAATTTGCATACACAGAGTAAGAGAGAGGGAAAGAGTAAAGCCAGGCAGCTGCGGCTGCTGGAGGGAAAGCACTGCCAGTGCATGCTGGGCGGGGCGGGGCGAGGTGCGCAGTGGCTGACACAGAGGCGGGGACAGGAGGCGGCAGTGGGAGGCGGCTGCGGGAGGCAGCGGCAGGAGGCAGTGGGTTGGGTGGGCAGGGCGAGTTGTGCAAGGGCGTCGTGCACAGCCACAGAGGCAGCATTGGCGGGAGGCAGCGGGGGAGGCGGGCACGACGGGTCACTCTGCAGTGGTAGCAGTGTGCGCTGCCTAGGAGCCCGATGAGGCCATGGGCTGGGTTGGGTGGGTGGGACAGGTGGGCAATGTTCCGACCGACCTGCCCGCCACAACGGGAGAGGTGATGGGGTGGGACAGGTGGCCGTGGCAGGAGGGAAGCCTGACAGAAGTCTTGAAAGAATATTCCTACAATGGATCACTAGTATTGTACATAAAAACCCAAAAGACTCCATCAAAATTCTAATAGACTTAATAAATGAATTCGGTAATGTAGCAGGATACAAAATTAATGCCAAAAAATCTATGGCATTTCTATACACCAACAGTGAACTTATAGAAAGAGAGACTAAAAAAGCAATCCCATTTACCATCGCACCAAAAAAATTAAGATACCTAGGAATAAACTTAACTAAGGAGGTAAAACACCTATTCAGGGAAAACTACAGGACACTGAAAAAAGAGATAGAGGAAGATGTAAACAGATGGAAGAACATACCATGTTCATGGATTGGTAGAATCAACATCATTAAAATGTCCATACCTCCCAAAGCAATCTACAGATTCAATGCACTCCCCATTAAAATACCAACGGCATATTTCACAGACCTAGAAAGAACACTCCAAAAATTCATCTGGAATAAAAAAAGATCCCAAATAGCCACAGCAATCCTGAGAAAGAAGAATAAAGAAGAAGGAATCTCAATACCAGATATCAAGCTGTATTACAAAGCCACTGTTCTCAAAACAGCCTGGTACTGGCACAAGAACAGACATATAGATCAATGGAATAGAATAGAGAATCCAGATACCGACCCAAAACAATATGCTCAATTAATATTTGACAAAGGAGGCATGAACATACAATGGAGTCAAGACAGTCTCTTCAATAAATGGTGTTGGCAAAATTGGACAGATACATGCAAAAAAATGAAACTAGATCACCAACTTACACCATACTCAAAAATAAACTCAAAATGGATACAGGACTTAAACATAAGATGGGAAACCATAAAAATACTAGAATAATCCACAAGCAGAAAAATCTCACACATATGCCAAAAGAACTTCTTCACTGATACTGCTCCTAGGGCAATGGAAGCTAAAGAGAAAATAAACAATGGGACTACATCAAAATAAAAAGGTTTTTCACAGCAAAAGAAACCATCAATAAAACAATAAGAAAGCCCACTGTATGTGAGAACATATTTGCAAATGGTATCACTGATAAAGGTTTAATCTCCATCATCTACAGGCAGCTTATACAACTTAATAAAAGGAAGATATATGATCCAATAAAAAAATGGGCAACTAACCTAAATAGAATCTTTTCGAAAGAAGACAGAAGGAAGGCCAAGAGACACATGAAAACATGCTCAAAGTCACTAATTATCCGAGAGATGCAAATCCAAATGACAATGCGGCCCTAACCGGTTTGGCTTAGTGGATAGAGCATCGGCCTGAGCACTCAAGGGTCCCAGGTTCGATTCCAGTCAAGGGCATGTACCTTGGTTGCAGGCACATACTCAGTAGGTAGTATGCAGGAGGCAGCTGATCAATGTTTCTAACTCTCTATCCCTCTTTTCTTCCTCTCTGTAAAAAATCAATAAAATATATTTTTTAAAAATGACAATGCGGTACCATCTCACACCTCTCAGAATGGCTATCATCAAGAAATCAACAAAGGACAAGTGTTGGGGAGGATGCGGAGAAAAAGAACCCTCGTGCACTGCTGGAGGGAATGCATATTGGTGCAGCCACTGTGGAGAACAGTATGGATTTTCCTCAAAAAACTGAAAATGGAACTCCCATTTGACCCAGTAATCCCACTCCTAGGAATATATCCTAAGAAACTAGAAACACCAATCAGAAAGGATATATGCACCCCTATGTTCATAGCAGCACAATTTACAATAGCTAAGATCTGGAAACAGCTTAGGTGCCCATCCGCAGATGACTGGATCAGAAAACTATGGTACATCTACAGAATGGAATAGTATGCTGCCATAAAAAAGAAGGAATTCTTACCATTTGCAGCAACCTGGATGGAATTGGAGACCATTATGCTAAGTGAAATAAGCCAGTCAATGAAAGAAAAATACCACACGATCTCACTCATTTGTGGATAATAAAGAACATTATAATTTGTTGAACCAAAAGATAGATACAGAGGCAGTAAAGTATCAAACAGACTGTCAAATTACAGCAGGAAGTTTAGGGAGAGGTGGGGAAGGTAAGAGATCAACCGAAGGACTTGAATGCATGCATATAAGAATAACCAACGGATGCAAAACATTGGGGCGTGAGGGCATGTATGGGAGTGGGGTGGGGTGGGGCAATGGTAAGATATGTACACATATAATACCTTAATAAAAGAAAAAAAAATGAAAAAAAACTCTGAAATAGTTGTTATATTGTTCATGTACTTTTTCTACTGATATCCTCCAGAAATCAAAATAATTTTGAAAGATAAATATTTTTTCTACTTTGTATGCATGAATAACCATGAATTTTGAATAATTAAATAATTCCCACAAAATTTTTACATATATTTAATTTAATTTGTAGTAATAGGTATTTTAGGATATGTGCTATGACTATGTTGGTAAGAGAAGTGCAACATTTTCTCCTATTGAGAAAAAGATAATCAAAGGCACTTAGTGTAGAGGAATAATTAAATATATGCAAATGTTGAATTCTATCTTCTAGGAGGCTTTGCTTTCTGTGTGGTGAGTTCAATTTAAAAAGTTCCAGCATGAAAATAAGTTATTAGGTAGTATTATTACTTCACCATCAAGAGTTTAGATTAATCAAACATATTCATTTTCTCACAAATGTCAACTAAATTAATCATTATACAGTTGATTAAATGAAACAAAATGTCTGATATTGTCAAGGAATGTATATTTTGTCGTCTCTAGTACATGTTAATATTCTAATTGATATTTGGATTGTAAATATAAACAAACAATATTATAGGATTTTAAAATTCAATTGAAAGTACAAAAGGAAAAAAAAATCTAATACTGGTAGGTGGTCTAAACATCCCACTTATTTGTGCACTAAAAGAGTCTTTGCCAGTTAGTGTTTAGAACCTATAATAATTTTCTCTTTATGAACATTGCATATATTATTTAGGGATCTCAAAGTGATGGTGGTAGATAATGATTAATAATTTGTTCTTCAACCGTTGGAATACACAATAAATCTTCCAATAAGTTTCAAATTTTCAACAGTATTGGAAATCAAGAATCTCTAATGTTTCTCAAGAAGTATTCTATCCAAGTGTAAATGATGTCATGAGGCAAAATATGGGGTGGGCAACAGAAATATAGAGGGAAGAAGGGACCATAGCAAATTTTATTCACTTATCTGTGAAATTGTTTCACTCTTTTCCTGAAAGAAAAAGAGAGGACTGTGTCATTCATCCTCCCCATTCTGTCCCATTCATACCTCTTGTTCTCCAATCAGTCCTGTTCTGAGCTGAAAAAGCTGTGGAAATGGTGCCCTATTGGAAAATGTAGTTCTTTATTTTTACCATCTCTGCTAATGAAAGTAAAAAAGGAATTCTTAAGAGTACCCAGGCAGTGAGACCAAGGAATCCTTCCTTAGACCAGAAAGTTTACATAAAACAGATGCAATTACAAAACAGCAACATCAGAAACTCTTTTACACCAGTTATGGTATGGACTAATCAGTTATTTCCTTATTTTTCAAATTAAGAAAATAATTTTAGTAGCAATCATGGCTATTATGAGAAAGAAGAATTCAATGATTTAGATCTAATACCAGTATGACATCAGAAGAAGTTTTATATCTTTTATTTCATGGATGTTGCAAGTTGCAAGATAAACAATAACAAAAGAAAACAAAACCCAAACTTTTGAAGAAAGATGTACCACATGAACTGAAATTCATTTTAGGAATCTGATACTCTTATGTTCTCAATCTGAGCATGGAAAACTTTGGTGAAAACACAAGAAACCATGATGAAAATCGAGTTGATTTTAGTGTCAGGAAAAAAAATGAGTAGAGAATACAGTGAGACAAGGAAATGTGTCAAAGGATTTAATATTGCAGACTGAAATTCAGTTTTAGATATAATGAAGTGTAGTGATGGTGTTGCAGAAATTGAATCTGTCATATGGAGGACAAACCTACGACATTTACCCTGAATACAAAAATAACAGAAAAATACAATTACAAACCCCAAGATAAGACGTGGGAAGATAGAATGAGAAAATTTATGTTCCTAAGGAGGAGATCAAAATGAAAGGATCTGAAAGAAAATCAATACGAGATATAATTTAAGAAAACATTATACAATGGAAGAAAGGTTTGACTTATAAGACAAAGTATTTACTAAGAAAAATACACCCTCTTATCTTAGTGAATTCATAAAGCATTTCAAGAAAAAAATGAGTAATTGTACAATCTGGGAGGCAGAAAATGACTCTTTTACTCTAAGGAATAAAAAATGATCTTTGAAACCTCTGCAATAATAAGTACAAAAGAAAGTAGAGTAAAATTCACAATATTTTGAGAGAGAAAGGAAATAAAACGTTATATGCCAGATGGTTTGTCAATCATGTATGTAGGGTAGAGAAAATGAACAATCCATGTTCTCTCATAAGAAACACTTGGATATATATTCTAGCCAGAAAAAAAAAAAGAATTACTTTTGAATGTATCAATTAAACATTTAATGCTAGCTATCTGTAGTACAATTATTACAGCCATATACAATGGTAGGCACTCAGGATAAAATGATGGGCCAAATTTCACAGAGCACTACAAGGTGATATTTGTACTTATGCAGTGCTAGAGAGTGTATACTTAAGAGATAGGACCACAGAGGAGATCAAGGATACCTCATACAAAATGGCGGTGGAATAGACGGTTGTGTCCCGAGCCTTGTCCCGGAGCAGATAGAATGAGCAGCTGAATTGAATAACATCCACCCTGAATTGGCAAAGGAGACACAGCTGGTGAGACAATTCACAGCCGGGAAGGGCAGAGGACCCCTGGAGAAAGGTAAAATTGAGGAGAGGAAAACCGCACGGCACCGAGCCGCGTCCCTGGGGACAGGCACAGTTTCTGACTGTGGAAAGGAGGTCCACAGGACTGCTGGTGGCAGGGGATTCTAGATATGAGTCCACAGTCACGAAAGACTGAGCCCAGAGGGGGCAGCCTGGAGGGATGCCCAGACTGTGCAGTGCCAGCAGGAGAGGGGCTCGCAGAGGTTCAGCTCTTTCCCCTCTTTGTGGCCTTTGCTTTTCTTCACTGAACCTAGTTCATAGGACCTTTCGGATATGAACACTCACCCGTGGCTGAGGTGCAGGAGAAGGTGGGGACTTGTGGAGTCTGGGGAGAGGCTGGGGAGAGGAGAGGGACCAGGAGAAGCAGCCGCCAGCCTGGTGCTGAGTCATACCTGACATGTGGGACCTAGGTAGCCATTTTCTCCTGAAGAGATAGCCCCTCCCTACAGTCTCCAGGCAACCAATACAGCCATACCCAGACTATACCCTGAGTGTTACAAAGGATACAAAAAAAATCTGAATACAGGCAGTCCTCCGGTTACGTCAGACTCGATGTACATCATTTCATGGTTACGTCGCCATCTCCCATTTATTTATTAAAAAAAAATTCTGTCATTTCGACGTATGTACATATGTGCTTTATGTTTTTTATTATTTATTTTCCACAAGTAAAGGTCAGGAATTGTTATCTTTTAATTTTTTTTTTTTTTACTGTTTCACTTCATTACTGCTGTGTATGTGCTCCATGTGAGTGATGTAGGTGCTTATGTAGGGGGTTCCAACTTACTGTGAAAATCGCGTTATGTAGCACCTTAAGAACGGATCTCCAATGTAACCTGAGGACCTACTGTAGTCCCTGAGAGTGCACAGGGACTGGCCTAAAGAGAGGCCTTCAGTCCCAGCAACAGGAACTGAGAAGCCATGGACAGTACAGAAGAGTGGGATCTTAAACCAGCCAAAGGAATGACACTTCACTTTTTCATTTTTATTTTATTTTATTATTATTTTGCTATCTCTTTTTTCTTTATTTTCCTTTATTTCTTTATTTTCTATTTTTCACATTATTTTTCCATTATTCCAATTTATTTTATTTTTTATCCTAATTTTTTAATCAATTAAAAATTATTATTATTATTATTATTATTATTATTATTTTCTTCTCTTTCTCATTCTTCTTATCCACTCATCCTCTTTCTACTTCCTCTATACTGAACTGAGGTCCTCCCCATATTCATCTAATTCTTAACCTTATTTTCTGTATATAAGATTCTGCCCCCACCCTCTTTCCTGGAATTTGGTGTTTGTATGTTTTGGTTTACCTGTTTGTCCTCTGGTGTTTTTTCCATATATATATATATATATAATTTTTCTTTCTTTTACTTTTCTCTCATACCATTTTTTCTCTCTTAAATATAATTTGTGCTCTCTTTTCTCTACCCTAATTATCTTTTCTCTGGTGGTCACTTATACTGGGGTTATCGGTGTTGTGAGTACATTCGTGTTTTGTTCCCTTTATAAAGTATCTTGCTGAGATGAATTTTATCCTGTTTGGCTAATGTGCTAGAGAGAGAGCCACATAACCAGACACCCGGAGAGGAGACTCCATCCACGAATGGGTCAATAACGCTCCAGACCCAACTACTGAGGCAAGAAGAAGGCAGCAGTGAGGGAGAGAGCATGAATGAGTGAGGGAGCAAAAGAGTAGTGTGTGGACATGTGGTATGTGTGTGTGTGTGTGTGTGAGTGAGGCACAGTTAAATCCCACAGGGCCTTCAGGGGCAGGCTAACTGGGCTCGCCTAACTAGGCAGCCTCTGCTACCATTGCAAACAGTCCTGGAGAGGCCAGCTCTTCCTCAGAAGCCTTGCCTTTTTAAAGGGGAGAACTGCGGTAACTGGGAGCCCAGCCTCATCTCCCAGAGTGCCCTCAGAGAACACATAGAACTCTACAGCCACCCTGCCAGGGACCTTCTACCTCAGCTGTGGTCCCATGGTCACTGAGACTACAACCACCCCAGGCGCAAGCTCCTGTGAGTTCCAAAGCATGCTCCCCTCTGATCTGCCCAATGCTTTAACTCAGGGCACTGAGACCACATGAGCAGCAGACACATGAGCAGCCTACTCTTGTCTAAGAAGCAGCAGCCCTGCGAGCAGCCCACCCCAGGATGAAGAACAGCAGCCTCACATGGCCTGCCCCTCTCCAAGGTGTAGAAGCTGTGTGAGCGGCCTGCCCCCACTGTCTGAGGAACAGCAACTATGCCAGCAGCCAGCCCCTGTCAAAGGAGCAGCAGCTGCATGAGCAGCCCACCCCATCCAAAGAGCAGCAGCCACACGAGCAGCCCACTCACAACTGAGAAGCGGCAGTCCCATGCAGCCTGCCCCCATTCGAGGAGCAGCAGCTACATGCAGCCCTCAACCTGCACCCATCTGAGGACCAGTAGCTGCATGAGCAGCCCACCCCCGTCTGACTAGCAACAGCCATTTGATCGGTCCACCCCTGTCCAAGGAGCAGCAGCCACATGTTCAGCTCCCTTCCGTCCAAGGAGCAGCATCTACATGAGCAGCCCGGGCCCCTTCCAAGGAGCAACAGCTGCATGAGCAGCCATCCCACATACAAGAAGCATGAACCCTGTCAACAACCTGCCCCTGTCCAAGGAGCAGCAGTCTCACAAGCATCCCACCCCATCCAAGGAGCAGCAGCTGTGGGAGCAGCCCGCCCCCATCTGAGGAACAGCAACCACGCACAACCCAGTGCTGTTTGAGGAGCAGCAGCCTCATGAGCAGCTCACCCCCATCAAGGAGGAGCAGCTGTGTGAGCAGCCTCACTGCAACAGCCAAAGGAGCCACCACTGCTGCAAACAACACCCACCAGAGGAGCTGCTGCCAACTGAGAAGCACCTGCTGCTGTGACCACCCAAGGAGAACCACCACCAAAGGAGCCACTGCCACCCAAGAAGCAGCCCCTGTATGACTCATTATCTAGATCCTTTGGTGAGAACAACGGGTTGACAAAGAAACCACCAAAGGAAAGAAAAGAATGAATCACAAGAAATGCAGCTAAGTGAAATGGAGGCATGCAATATGTCAGAAAAAGAATTCAGAGTAAGGGTCATACAGGTCATAAATGGGATGAATGAAAAAAAATCAACAACTTATGTAACAATCAAGAAGAAATAAAGAGTGATATAGGTGCGATAAAAAACATGATGGAAAGTTTCAAAAGTAGACTAGGAGAAGCAGAGGACCGAATTAGCAAATTAGAAGACAGGGAAGCAAAACACACCCAAACTGAACTGCAATTGGAGAAAAAATATAAAAGGCAGGAGGAGAGCCTAAGGGAGCTATGGGACAACTTGAAACAAAGCAACATATGAATAATAGGGGTGCCAGGACTACAGGAAGAGGAACAAGGGTTAGAAAAACTATTTGAAGAAATAATGTCAGAAAACTTCCCTGAGGTGGGGAAGAAAAAAGTAACACAAGCTCAGAGAGTCCCAAAAAAAATGAACCCGAAAAGACCCACACCAAGACACATCATAATTATGATGGCAAATGTTCAGGACAAAGAGAGAATCCTAAGGGCTGCAAGAGAGTGACAGAAAGTTACATACAAGGGAGCTCCCATTAGATTGTCAAATGATTTCTCAACAGAAACACACCAGGCTAGAAAAGAATGGAAGGAAATTTACAAAGTGATGCAAAGCAAGGGACTGAATCCAAGAATACTCTATCCAGCAAGGCTATCATTCAAAATTGAAGGGGAAATTAGGAGCATCACTGACAAAAAAAGGCTAAGGGAATTTATCACTACCAAGCCAGCAATGCAAGAAATGCTAAAGAGACTGGTGTAAAAAGAAGAAATTAAAAAGTAAGAAAGAACACAGGCACAAACAATAAAAATGGCTACAAACGATTAACTTTCAATAATAACTTTAAATGTAAACAGACTAAATGCTCCAATCAAAAGACATCGAGTGAGTGAATGGATAAAAAAAAATGACCCTTACATATGCTGTCTACAAGAGACCCACCTTAGAACAAGAGACGCACGCAGACTGATAGTGAAGGTATGTAAAAATATTTTTCAGGCAAATGGAAAAAAAAAAAAAGCTGGGGTAGCAATACTTATATCTGACAAAATAGACCTCAAAGTGAAGGCCATAACAAGAGATACGGAAGGCCATTTCATAATATGAAAGGGATAGATACAACAAGATGATATAACCCTGATAAACATATATGCACCCAATGCAAGAGCACCCAAAATACATTAAAAAACTCCTGGAAGATATCAAGGGAGAGATTGACAACCACACAATCATAGTAGGGGACTTTAATACACCAGTGACATCACTGGATAAATCCTCTAGACCAGTGGTCGGCAAACTCATTAGTCAACTGAGCCAAATATCAACAGTACAACAATTGAGATTTCTTTTGAGAGCCAAATTTTTAAAACTTAAACTTCTTCTAACGCCACTTCTTCAAAATAGATTCGCCCAGACCGTGGTATTTTGTGGAAGAGCCACACTCAAGGGGCCAAAGAGCCACATGTGGCTCGCGAGCCGCAGTTTGCCCACCACGGCTCTAGACAAAAAATCAGAAAAGAAACAGCAATCCGAAATGACTCACTAGATCAGATGGACTTAATTGAGATCTTCAGAACATTTCACCCCAAAGCCACGGAATATATGTTCTTCCCAAGTGCACATGGGACATTTTCAAAAATAGACCACATATTGGGTCACAAGCAAAGTCTCCCCAAATTCAAGAAGATTGAAATCATATCAAGCATTTTCTCAGACCGCAATGGCATAATATTAGAAATAAACTACAATAAAAACAGCCCTAAAAATTCAAACACTTGGTAGCTGAATAGCATGCTATTAAACAGTGATTGGGTAACCAAAGGGATCAAAGAAAACATTAAAAAACATCCAGGAAACTAATGACAATAAAAACACAACAATCCAAAATCTTTGGGACACAACGAAAGCAGTTCTGAGAGGGAAGTTTATAGTGCTACAGGCCTTCCTCAAAAAAACAAGAAAAAATGGTAATAAATCATCTAACTCTACAACTCAAAGAATTAGAAAGAGAGCAACAAGAAAAGCCCAGAGTGAGTAGAAGGAAGGAGGTAATAAAGGTCAGTGCAGAAATAAATGACATAGAGACCACCCCCAAAAAACAAAACAAAAAAAAAACCCCAACAACAATACAAAAGATCAATGAAACCAAGAGCTGGTTCTTTGAAAGGATAAACAAAGTTGATGAACCTCTAGCCAGGCTCACCAAGAAGCAAAGAGAGAGGACCCGAATAAGTAAAATCAGAAATGAAAGAGGCAAAATAACAGCAGATCCCACAGAAATACAAAGGATTGTCAAAAAATACTATGAACAACTCTATTCCAACAAACTAGACAACCTGGAGAAAATGGACATATTCCTAGAAAAATACAAACTTCCAAAACTCACTCAGGAAGAATCTAAACATCTCAATACGCTGATAACTATGGAAGAAATTGAAGCAGTCATCAAAAAGCTTCCAGCAAACAAAAGCCCGGGGCCAGACGGCTTCACAGGGGAGTTTTACCAAACATTCAAGGAAGAACTAAAACCTTTCCTCCTAAGACGATTCCAAAAAATTCAAGAGGAAGGAACACTTCCAAGCTCATTCTATGAAGCTAGCATCACCCTAATACCAAAACCAGATAAAGACAACACAATGAAAGAGAATTACAGGCCAATATCCCTCATGAACACAGATGCCAAAATCCTCAACAAAATGCCAGCAAATCGGCTCCAGCAGTACATCAGAAAGATCATACACCATGACCAAGTAGGATTTATCCCGGGGATGCAAGGGTGGTACAATATCCGCAAATCAATAAACATGATACATCACATAAACAAATTGAGTGGTAAAAACCACACAGTCATATCAATTGATGCAGAAAAAGCATTTGACAAAATCCAACACCCTTTCTTGATAAAAACTCTCAGCAAGGTGGGAATAGAAGGATCATACCTCAACATAATAAAAGCCATATATGACAAACCCACAGCCAACGTCATACTCAATGTGCAAAAACTAAAACCCTTTCCCCTAAGAACAGGAACAAGACAGGGATGCCCACTCTCACCACTCCTGTTTGACATATTACTGGATGTACTAGCCATTGCGATCAGACAAGAAGAAGAAATAAAAGGCATTGAAATTGGAAAAGAAGAAGTAAAACTGCCCTTATTCGCAGATGACATGATAATGTACATAGAAAACCCTAAAGACTACATCAAAAAATTATTAGACTTAATAAATGAACTCAGCAATGTAGCAGGATACAAAATCAATGCCAAGACATCTATGGCATTTCTATACTCCAATAATGAACTTACAGAAAGATAGACTAAAAAAGCAATCCCATTTACCATCACACCAAAAAAAAAAAAAAAAAAAGATCCCTAGGAATAAGCTTAACTAAGGAGGTAAAAGACCTATACACGGAAAACTATAGAACACTGAAAAAAGAGATAGAGGAAGACATAAACAGATGGAAAAACATACCGTATTCATGGATTGGTAGAATCAACATCATTAAAATGTTCATACTACCCAAAGCAATCTATAGATTCAATGCACTCCCCATTAAAATACCAACGGCCTATTTCACAGACCTAGAACAAACTTTCCAAAAATTCATCTGGAGTAAAAAAAGACCCCAAATAGCTGCAGCAATCCTGAGAAAGAAGAACAAAGTATGTGGGATTTCAATACCAGATATCAAGCTGTATTACAAAGCCACTGTTGTCAAAACAGCCTGGTACGGGCACAAGAACAGACATATAGATCAATGGAATAGAATAGAGAACCCAGAAATCGACCCAAGCCACTATGCTCAATTAATATTTGACAAAGGAGGCATGAACATACAATGGAGTCAAGACAGTCTCTTCAATAAATGGTGTTGGGAAAATTGGACAGATACATGCAAAAAAATGAAACTAGACCCCCAACTTACACCATACACAAAAATAAACTCAAAATGGATAAAGGACTTAAACATAAGACGGGAAACCATAAAAGTACTAGAGGAATCCACAGGCAGCAAATTCTCAGACATATGCTGAAGCAATTTATTCACTGATACTGCTCCTAGGGCAATGGAAACTAAAGAGAAAATAAACAAATGGGACAACATCAAAATAAAAAAGTCTGCACAGCAAAAGAAACCATCAGGAAAACAACAAGACAGCCCACTGCATGGGAGAATATATTTGCCAATGTTACATCTGATAAGGTTTTAATCTCCAAAATGTATATGGGACTCATACAATTTAACAAAAGGAAGGTGAACAATCCAATCAAAAAAAATGGGCAAAAGACCTAATAGACACTTTTTGTAAGTGGACATACAGAAGTCCAAGAGTCATATGAAAAAATGCTCAGTCACTAATCATTTTTGAGAGATGCAAATCAAAACAGCAATGAGGTACCATCTCACACCTGTCAGAATGGAAATCATCAACAAATCAACAAACGACAAGTGCTGGAGAGGATGTGGAGGAAAAGGAACCCTCGTGCACTGCTGGTGGGAATGCAGACTGGTGCAGCCACTGCGGAGAACAGTATGGAGTTTCCTTAAAAAACTAAAAATGGAACCCCCATTTGACCCAGTGATTCCACTTCTAGTAATATATCCCAAGAAACTAGAAACACCAATTAGAAAGGATATATGCGTCCCTATGTTCATAGCAGCACAATTCACCATAGCTAAGATTTGGAAACAGCCTAAGTGCCCATCACTAGATGAGTGGATTAAAAACCTGTGGTACATCTACACAATGGAATACTATGTAGCAGTAAAAATGAAGGAATTCTTACCATTTGCAACAGCATGGATGGAACTGGAGAGCATTATGCTAAGTGAAATAAGCCAGTCAGAGAAAGACAAATGCCACATGATCTCACTCATTTATGGAATATAATGAACAACAAAAACTGATGAGCAAAAATAGATCCAGAGACAGAGAAACATTGCTCAGACGATTAAACCTCAGAGGGAAGGTAGGGGAGGGTGGGGGTAAGGGGGAGAGATCAACGAAAGGACTTGTATGGATGCATATAAGCCTAACCAATGGTCACAGTCAACAGGGGGGTGAGGGCATGAGGGGGGATAATGGGGGAATAAGGACACAAATGTAACACCATAATCAATAAAGAAATTTATAAAAAAGAAAGGGTATCTTCCTAAGCAGACACTCAGAATCTACTCAGGAGATTCAAAATGAACTCTGCTGCTGAATATCTATACACATATAATACAAATGAAAGAAAATATACATAAGTAAGTGCTTTGGAACTGCAATGTGCATGCCAGTCACTGGTGACTTGGAAGTCACACACCCCTGTCTGTGGGAAAACCAGTCTAAGGCTCATTTCCATACTCACTGTTGCCCTGTCCCAAGGAATACCTCCTCCCTTCCTACAGGGTCCCAATGAATACCACCTGCCTCCCTCCATTCAGGGTCCCAAATAACATTTCCTCCCACCATCCAGGGTTCCATGGACTAGCACATCCCTCCATCCAGGGTTCCATGGAATACCTCCTTTCTCCCTCAACCCAGGGTTCCATGGAATACCTCCTTCCTCCCTCCATCCAGGGTTCCATGGAATACCTCCTTCCTCCCTCCATCCAGGGTTCCATGGAATACCTCCTTCCTCCCTCCATCCAGGGTTCCATGGAATCCCTCCTCCTCCATGCATGCAGGAACCCAGGGAATACCTCTTCCCTCCCTCCATCCAGGGTCCCAAGGAATACCTACCTCCTCCTCCATCGACGGTCCCGAGCTGCACCTAATTGAGGCATGGTTGGAGACTCCTGGATACCTGTTTTACCTTTTAAAAGGTGAGGGTTTTGCACACATGAATCAAAGAGAGACCTTTATTAACTTAAGAACCAATAACTTTATTTGAAGAAACGGTAAAACTTGAACATATAAACTTAAGTGACCGTTTTGCAAGGGCAATATGGCAATACTCGTGCTGGGCACGGTGGCCAGGGGAAGTCACCCCATGGCTATCAGTCAGGCAGCCCAGGCTCAGTTCTTCTTGCTGGCATTCAGGGGGAGCGCGTCGAAGAGGTACTCTGCCAGGCTGGAGGTTGGGGCTCCCAGCTTGCGCAGGTCGCTGATATTGGCTCCCACATTGTAGATGAACTTCACCTCCTGGCGCAGGTAGTGGTGCTCCAGGAAGTCGCACAGGTGGGCGTCGTTCTTGCTGGTGGCCAGCTGGTGCAGACGGAGCAGGCTCTGGTTCACCATCCTCTCCACGTGCAAGGCGGTTTTCATGGCTTTCAGGCCGCTCTCCCACTGGTTGTGGTCAGGCCTCCTGATATCTCGCAGGCGGATCCGCCCCCCTCGCTGGTTCTGCAGCCTCATCAATGCCTGGGCTTGCTCCCACTCCTCCCTGGACTGCCACAGGAAGAAGGCAGCGAAGTGCTGCAAGGCCTGGTCCTGGCGGTCGAAATAGAAGGCAATGGACGTGTACACGTAGGAGGCGTGCAGCTCCAAGTTGATCTGTTTGTTGATAGAGGCCTCGCAGTGGGCATGGTAATTCTGGCGCACTTGGGAGATGGGCCCCAGCACCGCCACTGGAGGCGCAGGAGGCACTGGCGGAGGCGCAGCGGCCATGGGCGGAGGCGCAGGGGCCATGGCTGGAAGCATGGGTAACAGGTTTTCCGGGGGTGGCCCTCCGGCCAAGTAGATCAACAGAGCCTCGTGGCGAGGGCTGAGGGGCGGGCTGCGGGGTGGGCAGCGGCGCGGGCGAAGGCGGTGGCTTCTCCGGGGACGGATCATTCCCATGGTGGTGGGTGAGGGCGGCCGAAAGCCCAGTCAGCAGCGGTGGCGGTGGGGACCTCGGACTGTCCCTGGGGGACCTTCCCAGGCTGGCCGGACACAGGCTTCTCAGGTGCTAGGCTGCTGGCAACTGACCGTTGGCTCTGAGGTGGGACCGGAAAAGGAAGAGGTGACCTTTACTCTTGATTGTTGGGGGAGGGGAGGGCGGTTGGAGAGAGGACCCATTGTGGACAGGGCAGCGGGGGGGTTTGAGGGGGGCCCAAGTGGGCCGCGCACCATCTAGGTGTTCCAGGTTCCATCACAGCCTGTGTGAGACAGGGAGACTCTTCCCTGAGTACCAGGCATTTAATGTTTTAAATTGTGCAATAATATTTCTATCTTGCAAGTACTTTATCTGTCCTCTAATTGTTTCCTTCTATACTAGACATTTTTTTTTTATTTTATAAATCCATTTTCTCCCCTTAAAATTCTGAGATTATGAATTTGAATTTTTGGTAAAATTCTCTTTTATTTCCATATTTTATGAGTTTCCCCCCAAAATGAAATAGTTCTGTGTGTTTATTGTGATCTTCTATTTTACCTTCCGCGTACATCTGGCAAACCTTTGTTCATTTATATTTATGAATAAAGGACTTACTTGATTAACCTAGGTAATTAGCATGGATCTGATCTCGAACTGTGATGTCCAATTCACTGCTAAGGTTTTGCTCAAAATGGGAGAGTGGAGTGTGTCAGTTATTCCGTTGCGTTCTCATTTGGGGATACATGGCGTGGAGCTTACAGGTAGGATAGGAACACTCCCTGTTGCCAAAATAAACACATATTTCTGACATTGGAACACTAGTGTTTTTCCCTTCTAGGAAGATGTGTCCTATTGTTTCCCTTCTCTGCAGGTCTGTAATTGTCTTAAATTCATTCACTGTCTTGGAGTGTAGTTTGGGGAGATTAAAAGGCTCAGGTGCCAAACACGTGTACTGTCCTATGTAAGTAGGGGTGGGGGAGGGTTAGAGCTGAGCAAGGTAAAACACATCTGCTATTCACAGGTAGCTATTTACTCTCACAGTTGACCAAGGACCCTCTGCAACGTTGCAATTTCATTTACTCTGTTCTTAGAGGAAGGGGTCTCCATCTTGATACCCAGATGTTAACAAATATTAATATTTGCATATTTTGGTAAACTAAAAAAGTGTAGGTTAAGTATAAGAATCCTTTATTTTAATCCCTGCCCAATCCCATTCTGTTCACCCTTACTCCAGAGGCAAGCACACCAGTGATTTTAAGGTTATGTTTTATACTTTTAGCATGAACATTCATCCACATTCACAGGGCCCAAGACCATGCACCTGACCGCACCCCCATATACGTTGTTTATAAGGGGTACATTAATTTTGTGTTTTCCCAGGGGCCATGCAATCCCTCCTCCCTCCATCCAGGGCCCCAGGGAATACCTCTTCCCCCCGTCCACTCAGGGTCCCAGGGAATCCCTCCTCCTCCATCGGGGTCCTATGGAATCCCTCCTCCTCCCTCCATCCAGGAACCCAGGGAATACCTCTTCCCCCCCTCCACTCAGGGTCCCAGGGAATCCCTCCTCCTCCATCGGGGTACTATGGAATCCCTCCTCCTCCCTCCATCCAGGAACCCAGGGAATACCTCTTCCCCCCATCCACTCAGGGTCCCAGGGAATCCCTCCTCCTCCATCAGGGTCCTATGGAATCCCTCCTCCTCCCTCCAGGGCCCCAAGGAATACCTCTTCCCCCCTCCATCCAAGGCCCCAGGGAAACCCTCCTCCTCCATCCAGGGCCCCAAGGAATACCTCTTCCCCGCCTCCACTCAGGGCCCCAGGGAATCCCTCCTCCTCCATCGGGGTCCTATGGAATCCCTCCTCCTCCCATCAGGGCCCCAAGGAATACCTCTTCCCCCCTCCATCCAAGGCCCCAGGGAAACCCTCCTCCTCCATCGGGGTCCTATGGAATCCCTCCTCCTCCATCCAGGAACCCAGGGAATACCTCTTCCCCCCCTCCACTCAGGGTCCCAGGGAATCCCTCCTCCTCCATCGGGGTCCTATGGAATCCCTCCTCCTCCCTCCATCCAGGAACCCAGGGAATACCTCTTCCCCCCATCCACTCAGGGTCCCAGGGAATCCCTCCTCCTCCATCAGGGTCCTATGGAATCCCTCCTCCTCCCTCCAGGGCCCCAAGGAATACCTCTTCCCCCCTCCATCCAAGGCCCCAGGGAAACCCTCCTCCTCCATCCAGGGCCCCAAGGAATACCTCTTCCCCGCCTCCACTCAGGGCCCCAGGGAATCCCTCCTCCTCCATCGGGGTCCTATGGAATCCCTCCTCCTCCCTCCAGGGCCCCAAGGAATACCTCTTCTCCCCTCCATCCAAGGCCCCAGGGAAACCCTCCTCCTCCATCGGGGTCCTATGGAATCCCTCCTCCTCCATCCAGGAACCCAGGGAATACCTCTTCCCCCCCTCCACTCAGGGTCCCAGGGAATCCCTCCTCCTCCATCGGGGTCCTATGGAATCCCTCCTCCTCCCTCCATCCAGGAACCCAGGGAATACCTCTTCCCCCCCTCCACTCAGGGTCCCAGGGAATCCCTCCTCCTCCATCGGGGTCCTATGGAATCCCTCCTCCTCCCTCCATCCAGGAACCCAGGGAATACCTCTTCCCCCCCTCCACTCAGGGTCCCAGGGAATCCCTCCTCCTCCATCAGGGTCCTATGGAATCCCTCCTCCTCCATCCAGGGCCCCAAGGAATACCTCTTCCCCGCCTCCACTCAGGGCCCCAGGGAATCCCTTCTCCTCCATCGGGGTCCTATGGAATCCCTCCTCCTCCCTCCAGGGCCCCAAGGAATACCTCTTCCCCCCTCCACTCAGGGTCCCAGGGAATCCCTCCTCCTCCATCAGGGTCCTATGGAATCCCTCCTCCTCCCTCCAGGGCCCCAAGGAATACCTCTTCCCCCCTCCATCCAAGGCCCCAGGGAAACCCTCCTCCTCCATCGGGGTCCTATGGAATCCCTCCTCCTCCATCCAGGAACCCAGGGAATACCTCTTCCCCCCCTCCACTCAGGGTCCCAGGGAATCCCTCCTCCTCCATCGGGGTCCTATGGAATACCTCTTCCCTCCCTCCATCCAGGAACCCAGGGAATACCTCTTCCCCCCGTCCACTCAGGGTCCCAGGGAATCCCTCCTCCTCCATCGGGGTCCTATGGAATCCCTCCTCCTCCCTCCATCCAGGAACCCAGGGAATACCTCTCCCCCCCCTCCACTCAGGGTCCCAGGGAATCCCTCCTCCTCCATCGGGGTCCTATGGAATCCCTCCTCCTCCATCGGGGTCCTATGGAATCCCTCCTCCTCCATCGGGGTCCTATGGAATCCCTCCTCCTCCCTCCATCCAGGGCCCCAAGGAATACCTCTTCCCCCCCTCCACTCAGGGTCCCAGGGAATCCCTCCTCCTCCATCGGGGTCCTATGGAATCCCTCCTCCTCCCTCCATCCAGGAACCCAGGGAATACCTCTTCCCCCCCTCCATCCAAGGCCCCAGGGAAACCCTCCTCCTCCATCGGGGTCCTATGGAATCCCTCCTCCTCCATCGGGGTCCTATAGAATCCCTCCTCCTCCATCCAGGGCCCCAAGGAATACCTCTTCCCCCCCTCCACTCAGGGTCCCAGGGAATCCCTCCTCCTCCATCGGGGTCCTATGGAATCCCTCCTCCTCCATCGATGGTCCCGAGCTGCACCTAATTGAGGCATGGTTGGAGACTCCTGGATACCTGTTTTACCTTTTAAAAGGTGAGGGGTTTTCCACACATGAATCAAAGACAGACCTTTATTTACTTAAGAACCAATAACTTTATTTGAAGAAACAGTAAAACTTGAACATATAAACTTAAGTGACCGTTTTGCAAGGGCAATATGGCAATACGCGTGCTGGGCTCGGTGGCCAGGGGAAGTCACCCCATGGCTATCAGTCCGGCAGTCCAGGCTCAGTTCTTCTTGCTGGCATTCAGGGTGAGCGCGTCGAAGAGGTACTCTGCCAGGCCAGATTCTGGGGCTCCCATCTTGCGCAGTTGGGTGATATGGTCCCCCAACTCTTTGATGAACTTCACCTGCTCGTGCAGGCAGTGACTCTCCAGGAATTCGCACAGGTGGGCATCCTTCTGGTCGATGGCCAGGTTATGCAGATTGAGCAGGCTCTGGTTCACTCTCTTCGCCAGGAGCATGGCGAACTCCATGGCCATCAGGCTGCTTTCCCACTCATTCTGCTGTGGCCTGTGGATGTTCTCCAGGAGGACTCGGCCCCCGCGCTGGTTCTGCAGCCACATCAGCCTCTCAGCCTGCTCCCTCTTCTTGAGAGACCGCTTCCGGAAGTACTGGGTGCAGTGATTCAAGGCCAATTCGTGGCTTTGGAAGTAGAAGGCCATGGATGTGTACACGTAGGCTGCGTAGAGCTCCAGGTTGATTTGGTGGTTGACAGCGGCCTCACAGTCTGGATGGTAGTTCTGGCGCACATAGGAGGGCGGAGGGTTCGCCATTTCTGCAGGCCCAGGAGTACGCGGCCAGGTGAGAGAGGCGTGCTCAAGCGACAGGCGGCCAGCTGTTAGCCGTTGGCGGTTGGCGGTTGGCTCTGAGGTGGGCCGGAAGAAGTGACCTGGCGGTTGGCGGTTGGCTCTGAGGTGGGCCGGAAGAAGTGACCGTTACTCAAGAGCGTTGGGGGAGGGGCGGGGAGGACCCGTCACAGGGGGGCGTGAGGGGGGCCCGAGGAGGCTGACAGCACTTTAGTTTGCCAGATTCCATCCCAGTCTCTGGGTGAGGAGGGCGTCTCAGTGCTGGGCACCTGGTGTATATGATATTTTAAAATGTTATTCACGAAGAGAAGTGCAACTGCTCTCAGTAAATCAACGGCACTTGATTTCTTTGAGCAACTTATTTGAATATTGTCCTAATGTCATTGTTTCATTAATCATAGTCCTTTTGTGGTATCATTGGTTACATTTAATATCACAAAGCTGTGAATGGCTTCAGCATCCGTACTAACCATTCTGATAGCCTGACTCAGCTCCTAGACCTTATTGCTCCACTTTTCTCCTATTCATCATCAAGCTCACCCTTCTCTGTCAGCAGAGCACCGCCTCCAAAATCTCACTGACTCTTCCCGCCTCTCCATCTTTCACTCTTTTTGAACTTGCTCTTCACTCCCTTTATTCTGTCTCATCTCTTAATCATTCAGCACAGCCCTAGAAACACATTCCTTCTGCCCTGTCTGCACCCCAATATAGACAGTTTCAATGATCTCAACACGGGCATCCTGGGTTGTTCACCCATTTCACCTGGTTTGCACATTTCTTTCCTGTACAGACTTCAGTTTTCTCGGGCAAGAAACAAAAAATGTCGGTGCATTCTTAGAGAAAGCACTCAATAATGTGGATGTATTCATCCCCCACAACCTCATTTGTACTTTAAGCTTGTAACTGCGTTCTAAGGAATAAGCCACAGTGGTTGGGAATACCACTGATCTCCATCTGCCTTTCATTCATTCACTCATTCACTCATTCATTCATTCTACAAATATTTATTGCTTATCTAAAATGGTCTAGTATTTGGGCGTATATTAGTAACAAAGAGAGCCAAAGTCTTTGGGATTTGTATTCTAGTGGAGAAACAGATCAAAACAAAAAGAAACATAAAACTGGCATTTTTACCCCCTTATTGTCCCAAGTAAATACACACAAGATATTACATATGTATATGGAAATTAAAAATTGTAAATATATTAGAATTCAAAGACATTAGAGTGAAAGACGTAAGACAAACCTAGGTATTTATATCATTTATGCATTAATTCAATAAGCATTTATATACTGCAAATGTATGTTGGACAGTATGATTCTGGAAATACACAGAAGAATCAAATGTGGTCTCTGTTCTCAAGGTACAAGATAGAGTAACAGAATATTATAAGTGTTCTCAGATGGTTTTAAAGTTATGAATAAAGGGCCTATTTTCAATTGAAGTTTTATTCCCAGGGTTTTGATTAATACCTTTTTTGAGGTGTCTATTTCTCTTTGGAAGTTAATGTTATTTTTAAAATTTATTTATGTTTTGATTTTTAATTTTCACGTAAAATATGTTTTTATTGACTTTAAAGAGTGGACGAGAGAGAGAGAGAGAGAGAGAGAGAGAGAGAGAGAGACACTGATGTGAGAGAGAAAAACATCAATTGGTTATCTGTCATATGCTCCCCAACCTGAGAGCAAACCGGCAACCTAGGTATGTGCCCTGGCCAGGAATTGAACCCATGACCTTTCAGTGTATAGAACAACGCTCCAATGCACTGAACCACACCGGCCAGGGTAGAAGCTTATGGCATTTTATAATCAGTGTTTGTGAAGAAAATCAAGGGTCAAATATTAAATGTCACAATGTAAACTTATCTAATCAGTTTAGACACATGTAATCGTTTAATCTTTAAAATAACTGAATAATAACGTGTCTATTAGATAAGTTGATTGTCATGATAGAATCATACACTAGACATAGGAAATAACTACATGATCAGTTTCTCAATGAAGTAAAAATTTTACCTTTTGCACTCGGATGTCGAGTGTGACTCGACACGGTTAGCATTAGAATAAAGGAATCGAGAAAAAAAGCAAGCGAGTGCAAAGGGTTAATCTATATTTCCTTACACCATTGTTTAGTTTTAATATAATTGTAGACTTTCGAAATTCCCTTGGGAGATTTTATTGCCGATCTCACTATAAGAATCTATTTAAATAGAAGAAATCCTAATTTTGTAGACCACTTATTAGGTTCCAAGATTATTGAATAATTTATCCCTATAATTTTACTCTGCCTAATGTTTAAAAACTCAGTTTTCTAAGTGAAATCAATAAACAAACATAGGCTGGGACCTCAAAATTCCATGAAAGTAATATACATATGTATAAACAAAGGCATTCTTTCCAGGTTTTCTTTAATGAGAAATGTAAAACTAAATATGAACACATAATGAATATAAGACTAAAAATTTATTTGAAACTTTTGTGGTCAGTTTTTATACTGTATTAGAAGCCCAGTGCATGAAAATTCATGCACTTGGCGGAGTGGGGGGTCCCTCAGCCAGGCCTGTGCCCTCTCACAGTCCTGGAGTCCTCAGGGGATGTCCTCCTGGCAGCTTAGGCCCACTCCACACGGGGCCTAATGTACATCCAGATTTGTGCTGAATGATTGCAGCAGACATTGGCTTTAATCTCATGTCCCCAAGAGTCTGTTTCAGTTCACTTTGCTCACCAAGAGAATATATATGGACCAATATAAAATTAATTGTTAATGAGTTGATAATAGAATGCACATTAATATATTTGTTTTGAAATACTCATGCATTCAATAATATTTTATTTTAAATATTTCCTATTGTCACAGATACAGAGGTTGCTACAGAAGTTCTAATACCTTTTCCTACATAACAATTATGTTTAGGGAGAATATATTCGGTGCAATTATGCTAGTTAAAATTAAAGATCCAAAATATCTTGGTTGAAGCTGTAGATTTTTGGTTCACTGAAATCAAGTGTGTGTGTTTTCAAACACGTTAGGCAAAAACCACAATCCTTTAAAAACTTTTCTGATTCCATGCCTTACTCTCATATTCACCCAGAGAGTTAATAGAATAAGCTTATGTTTTATGCAATCACTTTCCTTCATGATTTGACATGAGTAATTTTCTCTCATTTTAATTTTGTGAACTTTTCTTCTACACTCTCAGTTGCTTACTTGCTGACTTCCTCATTCATAAAAATATAATTACCTCACTAGCCAATGTTAAAACTCGGTGAAAAACACAACTTATATAAAATTAAGTTTTGTATAGTATTTCCTGTGCGTTACTCACATTTCTTACCTTCTCTCTGAGCTTTTCATTCTTCAGTTTTTGCTCATACTTTAAAAACAAACAGTGTCCTTTTGATTTATTTCCTTGAAGGCTTTTGCCATTTTCAAAAACAAATCTCTGAATATTTAAGGTCAGTTAACCATATTTAGGGAATTTCAAATTCCTAGGAAATATCTGATTATTTAATAGCTTTCTGCCTAAACGGTTTTAAACCTCATTTACTTCAAGTGAATCAATGAGTTGGGCCATATTCTTTTTTTGTTGTTGGTGTTAATCCTCACCTGAGGACACCTTTCTATTAATTTAAAGGAGAGTGGAAGGGAGAAGGAAAGAGAGAGAGACATCAATGTGAGAGAGACACATAAATTGGTTCCTTCCCACAGAAGACCCAGCAGGGACTGAGACTCAAACCTACAACACAGGTAGGTGCCCTTCACTGAGATTTGAACCTGTGACCCTTTGGAGTGCAGGCCAACTCTCCAACCACTGAGCCACACTGACCAGGGCAATATTCTTTAGGTAGAATATTAAGATTTTGTTTTTGCTTTTGTGGATGGTGCTTTCAAGTTCTGATTTCTTATATGACAAACATTTCATGAAGAAAGGCTTATTAATCAGTCAAGTTCTGTCAGCTGTATGACTTGCTTCTCTATTAGTAATGTTATCCCTTGATTTTGTCTAGCCAGAAAAGTGCTGATTCTTCCAAACCATTGATAGTGGGCTGAATTTATACAGCATATGTATGTATGTCTCTACACACACACACACATACACACACACACAATAAGAAGAGGGATTGAGTGCAAAGACAAAAGCTAACATGCCTTGAAGGACATGGATCGAAGATAAGTTATGGAGTATCTGGAGTATCTGGTGTATTTGGTGAGGCCACAGGTAGCTCACTTGAAAGAGGCTGTTGAAGCTGGAAATTGAGGGAAAGAGAACTAGTAAAAAGAATTCTTGAAGGATAATACCCTCCCTTTGGTCATTTGTGTGTAAAGCCCCTGGCTTGGAGTAAAGGGGGGAGCTGTGCTGAGAGCAGCTTCTGGTGGCAGGGAATACTATTTTCTTGTACGTGTAGCTATTGCAACATAGCTCATCTTAGCTGTCAAAGATTAAAACCAAGAATGATAACTGGAAATGTCAGTAAGATATCCAAAATAATTTACAAATGCTTCTCTTTTTCACCAGGTCTCTATCAATTATCAATGCTTTTGTCCCCCCCCACCCCCCAATTCTTCACTTTGCTCCTTTATCAAATGTATTTCTCAATTATCCTATTGAAAAATGCAGTTGTCCTTATGTGGCCCTTTCCCCTTAATTCTTTTTTCTTTCCACTTTAATAATACCTAATTTTTAGAAAAAATAGCATATACATGAATCAAGGTACAGAATACTTCAAGTTAAAAAATCTATTCCTGTTTCACTGTTGTTGGTGTTTGTTTGTTTTTGTTTGTTTGTTATTCGTCACCCGAGGACATTTTTTCATTGATTTTGAGGGAGAGTAGAAGGGTAGGGGAGAGACAGAGAGAGAAACATCAATGTGAGAGAGGCACATCATGGTTGCCTCATGTACATGCCCTGACCTGGGCCAGGATGGAGGTGCATGCCCTTGACTGTAATCTAAGCCGGGACCCTTCAGTCCTCAGGCCGACACTCTATCCACTGAGGCAAACTAGCTAGGGCCTGTTTCACTATTAATTGTTAAATATATTGATCATATCAGTGTAATTTAGCTAATCATTTTGTCTAGAGTGATTGTAGCTACAAGATGAAACAACATTCTCAGTTTATTCCATTGTTACAAATGTAGGAGGAGAAGTGGAAATACAAATGACAAGATTCCATGCAGAACCAAGAGTCCACTTCCTTTGCTCTCACAGATACTGTTTTATAAACCACTAGAGGACCAGTGCATTCGTGCACCAGTGGGGTCTCTTGGTGTGGCCTGTGGGGATCGGGCCGAAATTGGCAGTCCAACGCCACCTGCCACTCCTGCTTGCTGCCCCCACTCATCTTGGGCCCGCTGCACCTGTGCTGGCTTTTGCCCTGTCAGTCCCAATTGGGAGAGGCTTGTGCCACCACAGCAGTGCTTACCAGCCATGAGCCCTGTGTCTGGCAACCATAGGTCAGCTGAACGGCACTCCCCCAGTGGTACATGATACCAATGTGGTGAAGTCTGTTGAATTTCTTCACTGTAAAATTACTGTTCTTCTCTTTCTCATAATGTATTATTTGGAATTCAGCCAAGACTTGAAGGAGGGTGTTTAGCCCCACTTCCTGGAGAAAGGAATATCTACATCTATTATATGACATTCATTTTTTTAAATATATTTTTAAATTTATTTCAGAGAGTAAGGGGGAGAGAGAGAGATCAATGATGAGAGAGAATCATTGATCGGCTGCCTCCTGCACATCCCACACTGGTGATTGATCCTGCAACCGGGGCATGTGCCCTGACCAGGAATTGAACTGTGACCTCCTGGTTCATAGGTCGATACTCAACCACTGAGCCACACCAGCCAGGAATATATGACATTCTTTATAAGAAATATTTATAACTGCTTCCCCATTTATTTGTGATTTCAATTATATCATAGGGACTCACAAATATTTTATATTGTGCTATAACTTTAAGTTTTATTAATTTTGTTGCTCCAATTGTTTTAGCTTAGGCTATCAGGTACTCCTTCAGTTTTTCTCCTCTGTTCCTTTGATCTGACCCCATCCTTTTGTTTCCATTTTTTTAAGGTATTATATGTGTACATATCTTACCATTGCCTCCCCCCCACCCCACTCCCATACATGCCCTCACCACCCAGTGTTTTGCGTCCATTGTTTATGCTTATATGCATGCATACAAGTCCTTCGGTTGATCTCTTATCTCCCTCACCTCTCCCTAACCTTCCTGCTGTAATTTGACAGTTTGTTTGATGCTTTACTGCCTCTGTATCTATCTTTTTGTTCAACAGGTTATAATGTTCTTTATTATCCACAAATTAGTGAGATCATGTGCTATTTTTCTTTCATTGACTGGCTTATTTCACTTAGCATAATGGTCTCCAGTTCCATCCAGGTTGCTGCAAATGGTAAGAATTCCTTCTTTTTTATGGCAGCATAGTATTCCATTGTGTAGATGTACCATAGTTTTCTGATCCAGTCATCTGCTGATGGGCACCTCGGCTGTTTCCAGATCTTAGCTATTGTAAATTGTGCTGCTATGAACATAGGGGTGTATATATCCTTTCTGATTGGTGTTTCTGATTTCTTGGTATATATTCCTAGAAGTGGGATTACTGGGTCAAATGGGAGTTCCATTTTTAATTTTTTGAGGAAACTCCATACTGCTCTCCACAGTAACAGCAGTAAGCAATTACCACCCCTGGGCTAGACAGACAAAGCCAATGTGGTGTTACTAGTGTCCATGGCCCAAGGTAACTTTTGTCAGTGTTGGAACCATGTATGCATGCATATAAGCCTAACCACTGGACACAGACAACAGGGGAGTGAGGGTATGAGTGGTGGGGTGAGGGGTGGGGGCAATGGGGCAATAGTGCACATATGTAATAACTTAATCAATCAATAAATAATTTAATTAAAAAAGGATACTGAGAAAGTTCTCATTGAGTTGAGAACTAATGAATGAGTAGGAGTAATTAAAATCATTGGGATGAAGGAAATGTATATTCAAAGATCCTGGGAAGGGAGTAACTACAACATGGTCATGGAACTGAATGAAACCACTGTGACTATAGAGGAGAAAAGAGGATCATTGTGTCATATGACAAAGGGGAAGTGGTAGAAGCCAGAGAGCAGGCATGACTACATTAACATTTTTTGGTGTTTAGCTGAAAAGCTTGGGAAGCCATTGATTGCTTTAAGGCAGGGGTTCTCAAACTTTTTAAACAGGGGACCAGTTCACTGTCCCTCAGACCGTTGGAGGGCCAGACTACAGTTTTAAAAAAACTATGAACAAATTCCTATGCACATATCTTATTTTGAAGTAAAAAAAAAAAAAAAAAACCTGACAAAAATACCTGCATGTGGCCCGCGGGCCATATTTTGAGGATGCCTGCTTTAAGGTGTGTGTGTGGGGCGGGGGAGAAGGCGGGGAAGTATGGTCAGATTCACATTTTTAAAAATTTACATTGGTTCGCCGAAACCGGTTTGACTCAGTGGAAGGGTCCCGGGTTCGATTCCGGTCAAGGGCATGTACCTTGGTTTCGGGCACATCCCCAGTAGGGGGTGTGCAAGAGGCAGCTGATCGATGTTTCTCTCTCATCGATGTTTCTAACTGTCTATCCCTCTCTCTTCCTCTCTGTAAAAAATCAATAAAATATATTATATATTATATATATATATATATATATATATATATATATATATATATATATTTAAATTTACATTGGTTGGGGAATAGATTGAAAGAGAACAATTTGGACAATATGGATATAGGGAAACAATTTATGATGCTATTTTATTTGAACACTTCCAGAAATGTGAATTAGAGTGGTGGTGATGGAGGTGGCAAATGCGCACATCTTAAAAATGTGCTGAACACAAGGTTTTTTTTTTTTTTTAATATATTTTATTGATTTTTTTTTTTTCTTACAGAGCGGAAGGGGAAGGGATAGAGAGTTAGAAACATCCATGAGAGAGAAACATCAGCTGCCTCCTGCACACCCCCTACTGGGGACGTGCCCACAACCAAGGTACATGCCCTTGACCGGAATTGAACCTGGGACCCTTCAGTCCGCAGGCCAATGCTCTATCCACTGAGCCAAACCGGTTTCGGCTGAACACAAGGTTTTTGATGTGTACAACTTATTGGACATTAATGCTTTTCACTAAGAAAAAACATATTAGAAGAGGTGTGTTCAATGTTGGGGAGGTTACATGTTCATTGTAGGGAATTTTTCAAATAGTATTATTTGAGACATTTAAATGAAAATTCTCAAATTTAAAGAAAGCAGTTGGCACTGCATTTCTGATGGGGGTTCTCAAACAGAGATATGAATATGTGAATCATAACATGTGGGATTTATCAAAAATTTTGGAACTGTATAGGAAAGAGAAAAGAGCTCACACATACTAGTATATAAGCCTGGTAAAAAAGGAACTGGTACTAAGTCCTGAAAGAAGTGAAAATTAAACTAGTCATAACTATTTTTGTAAACAAAATTTTAGAAAAGATTCCTCATGAGAAGATGTACTATAAATGCTTTAATAAGATAGAGGTTTATTATTTTTTCTCACCTAAAATAAGTTACATATGTACAGAGTTTCTTTGGTAGTTTCAAGGTTATCATCATCCTTAGCAAGCAATTTTGATTCTCAAGTTTTCCTCTGGTTCCAAGATTCCTACTACAGCCCTAACCTCATGTCCTTGTTCCATGTAGGAAAAGGAGGAAGGATGGAAAATGTCTAGGAGATTTACCTGATTTATGCTCCATCTTGTTATGTATTAATGGGCCCAAGGGCATTGGGAAATGTAGTTTGGGGCTGGACACATTGCCATGTGGAATGAAATGCACCTTCTGTTAGTAAAGGAGAGAATAGACATTAGGGAAATAACTAGCTGTCTCTGCTATAAACATACTATACAGACAAAAAAAATCTCTGAACTCATGAAGTTTATACTTTAGTAAGGAAAAGAGAAGAATAAAAAATAAAATATATTGTGTTATATGTTGATAATTGCTAAGAAGAAAAGTATGAATACTACAGATTAGGGATGGGGGAAGTATGAGTTTTTAAATTAAGATAGCAAAGGACCTTATTCTCACTCAAATGAGATGACAAAATTATTTCTCACCTCTAAGTAATTTTTCCTGCAGACAGGGTCTGCATTTTTCTTATAAGCAGCTTTGATTTTGTTTACTTGCCTTAGCAAGTGGTTGATGAAGATGCCAGAGTTCCATATTACAGAATGTGGTATAGACATTTTACATGGCAAAGTTATAAGTGCATGTATATTCCACCCTTAAGAAAATTTCAGTGTTGCTCCCATGGGGAAAACATTTCTGAATTTGTACAGCACCATTTCACAGTGGCCTGACACATTTGAGTCAACTTCTAAATGTACATTGAAATAACTAAACAAATTGCTGCACTGGCTTTATTAGTATTCACAATATGATCTCTGGAAAATATCTTCCAAAACAATTTCGGCTGTGGCAGATTTACTATTATTCTGCCATTTTTGAAAATAATTGACAAATTGGATCAGTTATTTCTAGAGACAGTTCCTGGTTCATGACATTAAAACCATTTAGTCTGTGTTGAGAATGCCTGTCATCCTCTTTGCCATCACATAAGGATATACATCTAATTAATCCAAAGTCTGAATCAGGAAATTTAAATAGTATAAGTCAAGGTAATAGACCAAAATCTAGCCTTATTTTCTATTCTATGATATTGTATCCTTATTGTATTACCCATATGAATTCTTTTATTTATATAAAATCAAGCTTTTATAAACATGAATTCCTTACATGGGTCAAAATATTTTTTTAATTTTATAATTTAATTTTTTCATCTTAATTTTTAATCCTCACCTGAGGCTATGCTTTTATTGATTTCAGAGAAAAAAGAAAGGAGAGGTAGAAGGAGAAGGAGAAGGAGAAGGAGGAGAGGGAGAGTGAGAAAGTGGGAGAAAATGGGGGGAGGATGGGGAGAGAGAGCGAGAGAGAGAGAGAGAGAGAGAGAGAGAGAGAGAGAGAGAGAGAGAACCGGCGACCTTTCTGCACGGGATGATGTTCCAACCAACTGAGACACACTGGTCAGGGAGAGTCAAAATATTTTTTAAAACTTAAACATGACTTATACAAATATAAAATGAACATATATTAAAGATTTTATTCAACTCATTAATTAATGAGGAAACCACTAAGATGGTAAAATTTGCTCCAGGATCATTTGATGAATAGGGGTTTATGTAGTCTATCAAGAATGCCACCTAAAATGTCTTAGAGTAGAACTGCTAAATTAGATATAAAACTTATTATCATCCTGTGGGGAAATCAAATCATAACCATCAGAACTATCTTTTCTATCAGATAGAAATTTACATATTACCAAGTAACTTCATAGTGTCTAGGTTCTGATAAAGTAGTAAATAGCAAAGTCAAACACAGGTATATTCCCCTAGAAATTTATATAATACTTGGGTGAGCTTATTAAACAATGTCTCAGAATAACATGGAAAAGACATACCAACCACCTTTTATGAAGAAAAAAATCATATCTTTATAGAACCACAAAAGACCCCAAATAGCCGAAGCAATGCTGAGAAAAAAGAACAAAGCTGGAGGTATCATACTACCTGACTTCAAGTTATACTACAGAGGTACAATAATCAAAACAGCATAGTATTTGGTATAAGTCTATGTATGTCCTTAAAGATAAAGTTAGTTTCTTTACAGACAGCATATAGTTAGATCTTTTTTTTTATCCATCCATGTCTCCAAGTTTGTTGTTATTTTTCATGATTACTTTGGCTATTCAGGATCTTTTATGGTTGCATACAGGTTTTAGGATTCTTTTTTCTATCTCTGCCATTTTATTGTCATAATTTACGGTACATTTTTATATTGTATATCTATCAACAAATAATTACAGCTATAATTATTTTGAATATCCCTGTCCTTTATCCATTACACTAGAGTCAAGTGGATAATGTTCTACCATACTACAGTATTAAAGTAATCGAAATTGACTAAATTCTTACCTTTACCAGTGAATTGTATACTTTCATGTTACTAATTAGCATCCATTCATTTAAACTTTAGGAACTCTTTTCACCATTTCTAGTAAGCTGGTATAGTGATGGTGAAATTCCTCAGCTTTTATTTGTCTTGGAACATATTTATTTAGCTTTCTGAAGGACAGTTTTGAAAATAAAGTACGCTTGGTTGGCTTTTTTTTGTTTTGTTTTCCTTCAGCACTTTGAATATGTCATCCCATTCTCTCCTGACCTGTAAGCTTTCTGCTGAGAAATCTCCTAATAGCCTTATGGGAGTTCCCCTGTAAATTATAGGCTTCTTTACTCTTGCTTCTTTTAAGTCTCACTCTTTGTCTTTGATTATTGACAGTTTTAATGTAATGTGTCTTGGAGAATACCTATTTAAGTTGATTTGTTGTTGTTTTTGACCTGTCAACTTAGATATACAAATCTCTTCCCAGATTTTTGAAGTTCTCAGCCATTCTTTCTTTTTTCCCCCTGTTTTATTTTTTTTAATTAAGCAAAGTTGAGAGAATGATAAGATAAGCACACACATCTTCCCATGCATACTTGAAATGTTTACTTGTCAGATAGGCCTCAGATATTTTCTATTAAGGTATTATATGTGTACATATCTTACCATTGCCCCCCCACTCCCATACATGCCCTCACCCCCCAGAGTTTTGCATCCATTGATTATGATTATATGCATGCATACAAGTTCTTCGGTTGATCTCTTATCTTCCCCACCTCTCCCTAAGCTTCCTGCTAAAATTTGACAGACTGTTTGATGCTTTACTGCCTCTGTATCTATCTTTTTGTTCAACAGTTTATAATGTTCTTCATTATCCATAAATGAGTGAGATCATGTGGTATTTATCTTTCATTGACTGGCTTATTTTACTCAGTATAATGTTCTCCAATTCCATCCAGGTTGCTGCAAATGGTAAGAATTCCTTCTTTTTTATGGCAGCATAGTATTCCATGGTGTAGATGAACCATAGTTTTCTGATCAGTCATCTGCGGATGGGCACCTCGGCTGTTTCCAGATCTTAGCTATTGTAAATTGTGCTACTATGAACATAGGGGTGCATATATCCTTTCTTATTGGTGTTCACAGTTTCTTAGGATATATTCCTAGGAGTGGGATTACTGGGTCAAATGGGAGATTCATTTTCAGTTTTTTGAGGAAACTCCATACTGTACTCCACAGTGGCTGCACCAGTCTGCATTCTCACCAGCACTGCACGAGGGTTCCTTTTTCTCCGCATCCTCGCCAATACTTGCCGTTTGGTGATTTGTTGATGATAGCCATTCAGACAGGTGTGAGATGGTACCGCATTGTTGTTTTGATTTGCATCTCTTGGATAATTAGTGACGTTGAGCATTTTTTCATGTGTCTCTTGGCCTTCCTTCTGTCTTCTTTTGAATAGATTCTATTTAGGTCTGTTGCCCATTTTTTTATTGGATCATTTATCATACTTTTATTAAGTTGTATAAGCTGCCTGTGGATGTTGGAGATTAAACCTTTATCAGTGATACCATTTGCAAATATGTTCTACCATACAGTGGGCTTTCTTGTTGTTTTGTTGGTGGTTCCTTTTGCTGTGAAAAAGCTTTTTATTTTTATGTAGTCCCATTTGTTTATTTTCTCTTTAGCATCCATTGCCCTATGGGCAGTATCAGTGAAGAAGTTCTTTTGGCATATGTCTGAGATTTTGCTGCCTGTGGATTCCTCTAGTATTTTTATGGTTTCCCGTCTTATGTTTAAGTCCTGTATCCATTTTGAGTTTATTTTTGTGTATGGTGTAAGTTGGTGATCTAGCTTCATTTTTTTTGTATGTATCTGTCCAATTTTCTCAACACCATTTATTGAAGAGACTGTCTTGATTCCATTGTATTTTCATGCCTCCTTTGTCAAATATTAATTGAGCATAGTGGTTTGGGTCGGTATCTGGATTCTCTATTCTATTCCATTGACCTATATGTCTGTTCTTGTGCCAGTACCAGGCTGTTTTGAGAATAGTGGCTTTGTAATGCAGCTTGAAATCTGGTATTGAGATCCCTCCTACTTTATTCTTCTTTCTCAGGATTGCTATGGCTATTCGGGGTCTTTTTGTATTCCAGATGAATTTTTGGAAAGTTCTTTCAAGGTCTGTGAAATATGCCGCTGGTATCTTAATGGGGAGTGCATTGAATCTATAGATTGCTTTGGGTAGTATGGGCATTTTAATTATGTTGCTTCTACCAATCCATGAACATGATATGTTCTTCCATCTGTTTATGTCTTCCTCTATCTCTTTTTTCAGTGTCCTGTAGTTTTCTGCGTATAGGTCTTTCACCTCCTTAGTTAAGTTTATTCCTAGGTATCTTAATTTTTTGGTGTGATGGTAAATGGGATTGCCTTTTTAGTCTCTCTGTAAGTTCACAATAGGTGGATAGAAAGGCCATAGATTTCTTGGTATTAATTTTGTATCCTGCTACATTGCCGAATTCATTTATTACGTCTACAAGTTTTTTGATGGAGTCTTTCAGATTTTTTATGTACAATATCATGTCGTCTGCAAATAAAGACAGCTTTACTTGTTCTTTTCCAATTTTGGATGCCTTTTATTTCTTCTTCTTGTCTAATTGCAATGGCTAATACTTCCAGTACTATATCAAACAGGAGTGGTGAGAGTGGGCATCCCTGTCTTGTTCCTGTTCTTAGGGGAAATGTTTTTAGCTTTTGTGCATTTAGTATGATGTTTGCTGTGGGTTTATCACATATCGCTTTTATTATGTTGAGGTATGAGCCTTCTATTCCCACCTTGTTGAGAGTTTTTATCAAAAAAGGGTGTTGGATTTTGTCAAATGCTTTTTCTGCATCAATTGATATGACTATGTGATTTTTATCTCTCAATTTGTTTATGGGATGTATCACATTTATTGATTTGCGGATATTGTACCATCCTTGCATTCCTGGGATAAATCGTACTTGGTCATGGTGTATATGACCTTTCTGATGTACTGCTGGAGCCGATTTGCTAGAATTTTGTTGAGGATTTTGGCATCTATGTTCATGAGGGATATTGGTCTGTAATTCTCTTTCATTGTGTTGTCTTTATCTGGTTTTGGTATTAGGGTGATGCTGGCTTCATAGAAGGAGCTTGCAAGTGTTCCTTCCTCTTGAATTTTTTGGAATAGTCTGAGGAGGATAGGTTTTATTTCTTCCTTGAATGTTTCATAAAACTCCCCTATGAAGCTGGCAGGCCACGGGCTTTTGTTTGCTGGAAGCTTTTTGATGACTGCTTCAATTTCGTCCATAGTTACTGGCCTATTGAGCTGTTTAGATTCTTCCTGATTGATTTTTGGAAGGTTATATTTTTCTAGGCATATGTCCATTTCCCCCAGGTTTTCCAGTTTGTTGGAATAGAGTTGTTCGTATTATTTTGTAACAATCCTTTGTATTTCTGTGGGGTCTGTTGTATTTCACTTCTTTTATTTCTGATTTTGTTTATTTGGGTCCTCTCTCTTTGCTTCTTGGTGAGCCTTGCTAGAGGTTCATCAATCTTGTTTATCCTTTCAAAGAACCAGCTCTTGGTTTTGTTGATCTTTTGTATTGTTTCTTTGGTCTTTATGTCATTTATCTCCGCTCTGATCTTTGTTATTTCCTTCCTTCTGGTAACACTGGGCTTTTCTTTCTGCTCTTTTTCTAACTCTTTGAGTTGTGGGGTTAGGTAATTTATTACCATTGTTTCTTTTTTTTTGCAATAAGCTTGCACAGCTATGAACTTCCCTTTCAAGACTGCTTTAGCTGTGTCCCATAGATTTTGGATGGTTGTGTTTTCATTGTCATTTGTTGCCATGATGTTTTTTTATTTCTTCCTTGATCTCTCTGGTGACCCAGACCTTATTTAATAGCATGCTGTTTAGTCTTCATGTGTTTGATTTCTTTGGATTGTTTTTATTGTAGTTGATTTCCAGTTTTATGCCACTGTGATCTGACAAGATGCTTGATATAATTTCTATCTTCTTTAATTTAAAGAGACTTTGCCTGTGACCCAGCATATGGTCTATCTTTGAAAATGACCCATGTGCACTTGAGAAGAATGTATATTCTGTGGCTTTGGGGTGAAATGTTCTGAAGATGTCAATTAATTCCATGTGGTCTAGTGAGTCATTTAGGATTGATTTTTCTTTGTTGATTTTTTGTTTAGAGGATTTGTCCAATGGTGATAGTGGGGTATGAAAGTCTCCTACTATGATTGTATTGCTATTAATCTCTCCCTTGATATCCTCCAGGAGTTTTTTTATGTATTTGGGTGCTCCTATATTGGGTGCGTATATGTTTACCAAAATTATTTCTTCTTGTTCGATTTCTCCCTTTAGTATTATGAAGTGGCCTTCCTTATCTCTTGTTATGGCATTTACTTTGAGGTCTATTTTGTCAGATATAAGTATTGCTACCCCAGCTTTTTTTTCATTTCCATTTGCCTGAAAAATATTTTTCCATCCCTTCACTTTCAATCTGTGTGAGTCTCTTGTAGACAGCATATATATGGGTAATGTTTTTCTATCCATTCAGCCACTCGATGTCTTTTGATTGGAGCATTTAGTCCGTTAACATTTAAAGTTATTACTGAAAGGTATTTGTTTGTAGTCATATCTATTTTCGTGTCTGTGTTCCTTCTTAGCTGTTTATTTCTTGTTTTTACAGTATTCCCTTTAGCATTTCTTGCATTGCTGGTTTGGTGATGATAATCTCCCTGAGCCTTTTTTTGTCTTCAAAGCACCTGATTTCCCCTTCAATTTTGATTTATATCTTTGCTGGATATAGTATTCTTGGATTCAGTCCTTTGCTTTGCAACTCTTTGTATACCTCGTTCCATTCACTTCTAGCTTGTTGTGTTTCTGTTGAGTAATCATTTGACAATCTGATGGGTGTTCCTTTGTAGGTAAATCTCTGTCTCTCTCTTGCCGCCTTTAAGATTCTCTATTTATCATTTATATTTGCCATTGAAATTATGACATGTCTTGGTGTGGGTCTTTTGGGGTTGATCCTGCTTGGGACTCTCTGTAGTTGTGTAACTTTTTTCTTTCCCATATCCGGGAAGTTTTCTGTCATTATTTCTTCCAATAGATTTTCTAATCCCTGCTGCTCTTCTTGTCCTTCTGGCAGCCCTATTATATGCATGTTACTTTGTTTCATGTTGTCCCGAAGCTTCCTTAGGCTTTCCTCCTGCTTTTTAATTTTTTTCTCCAATTGCTGTTCAGATTGAGCTTGTTTCTGTACCTGATCTTCTAACTCACTAATTTGATCCTCTGCTTCTTCTAGTCTACTGTTGAAACTTTCCATGGTGTTTTTTATTGTAGCTATATCACTTTTCATTTCTTCCTGATTCTTGCATAAGTTGTTGATTTTTTCATCCATCTGATGTATAAATTCCATGACCATTACTCTGAACTCTTTTTCGGTCATGTCGCAAGCTTCAGTTTCACTAATTTCCTTTCTTGGCGACTCCTCATTTTCTTTCCTCGTTTAATTGTTTCATCTCCCCATTCTGACTATCACCAGAAAGCTCAAGCTCAGTTTGCATGGACCTGGGCCATGTGCTGTGGGGACTTCGCTCCACCCGAGTTTCACTGAATTGCTCTGACACTAGGATGTGTGGCTGCCGTTGGTTAGTGCTAACCAGGCTTGCCCAGGGTCAGTGTCCCCAGTGTTCTGTGTGGTCTCGTGTGCACACTTAGAATCAGGGGCCCTGTCTGCACCACACTGTTGGTATGTGCCGAAAATGAGATCCTTAGCATGTGCCAGGAGTCAGAGTTTCCCTGTGTCTGCACCCAGAATCGAGTGTCAGAGTCTCTGTTGCCTTGTGCAGTTTCTCGTTGAGAATCAGGGTCCCTGTGTGTGCATGCACCAACAATTGGAGTCACTGGTTCTTAGTGTGAATGTGCTGTGAGTCAGGGATCCCAGGCAGCTGTGTCCAGCATGCCAAATTCCCTGAAGTGGAGCTGCGTCCTGTGTGTGCTCTCTCTACTGAGCCAAACCCACTAGGGCTTTGCACACTCTCAAATTCCTGAAGGGGATCTGCCTCCGTGCACTCTCCGAGATTCCCCGAAGGGGAGCGGAGTCCATCCTGCATGGCAAATTCCCCAAAGGGGAGCCCCTCTGCTCGCGCTCTAAGATTTCCCAAAGGGGAGCTGTGTCCCGCAAGCCAAATTCCCCCAAATTCCCTGAAGGGGAGCCCTCTGTGCACGCTGTCAGATTTCCCCTAAGGGGAGCTGTGTCTGTCCCATGTGCCAAATTCCCTAAAGGGGAGTGCATCTGTGCATGGGCGCTCTGCAGCTTAGGCGAAGGTAGGGTCTATCAGTTACTATGGCACTATCTGCGAGCCTGCGGGGGGGTGATAGGCTCTTTGACTCACGGAAATCTGCTGCCAGGAAGTCTGGATTCTTGTTGTCTGTTGGTCTGAAGCTGTTATAACAGTTCTCTGTCTCCAGTGGCTGCAGGGTCCTGGTTTGTGTCTGAAGCCAGGATCCTAGTCTCAGGCAGCTCTGTTTCTCAAGATGGCGTGGTCTCCAAGTCTGCACCAGCTGCCGAGAAGTGTCCGCTTTGTGCACGGGGCTCCGCTGTCTAGGACTGCCCAGTTAGGCAGCCCCTTGGAAGACCTGCAGAATCTAACTGACCCTAGCTCATACACACTCACACACCACACACGTCTACACTCTCCTCTATAGGTTCCTCACTCACACCCTCTCTCTCCCTACCTTCCTGCTGGTCACCATCTTTCCGATCCGAGATCTGCTTTTTCTCAGCCATTATTTCTTTAAGTAAGCTTTCTTACCCCCCTTCTCCCTTTCTCCTGCATTTGGAACTCCAATAATTCATAAATTGGTAATTTTGATAATATCCCATACATCTTTTTTCAGTTCTTTTTTGAATGGCTAATTTCAAAGTTCCTGTCTTCTAACTCACAGATTCATTCTTCTGCTTCAGCCATTGTAATGTTGATGCTCTCTATAGCATTGTTAAGATTTTTAATTGTATTTTTCAGTTCCAAAATTTCTGTTTGGTTCTTTTATAATATTTTTATCTCTTTGCTTTATCTCTCATTTTGTTGGTGTATTTATTTCCTTGAGTTACCTTTCTGTTTACTTGAAGCTCATCAAGTTTCCTTAAAACAGCTGTTTTGAATTCTTTATTGATTAAATCACAGATGCCCATGTCTTTGAGTTCAGTTACTAAAGGATTATTGTGACCCTTTGATGATGTCATGTTTTCTTGATTTTTCATGATCCTTGAAGTTCTATGTTACTCTCTGTATATGAATAGCAATTACCTCCTCAAGTTTTTATTAAATGTCTTTGGGATAAAGATAACTTCTGTCAGTCCTGCAAGAGATTCTGAGCCTTTCCTGGTACTTCTATGGGAACACAGACTCCATGCTTCTCTCCCCATCTTGTGGCAAAATTCTATGCTTATATGCTTTCTCTGGATCCTGCAAGGCACCAGGCCAAGTTCTGACAGCCTTTCTTTTGTTTTCTCAAATGTGGAACTACAGCTCATATTAATGGTCTCTCTGTAGCCTGCAGATTTGAGCCTGCTTTCTGCATCTGCTCTATACCAACTGCCAAAGTTTGCTTTTGTCACCACCATGAGGAGCATTTATAGGGAGCAAGTCACAAGATGAGTAGTATGTGGTTGAGGCACACAGAGTACTGGGGGATACCTGTGGGCCATCTGGAGAGGATCTGTAAGTGAGACCTTCCCAGCCACTTATTAGTGGGCTCCTTGATAGTGTTTGTGATGCATACCTTAAATGCCCTCCAAGAGTCCTATCTGTTGCTCTCTCAGCCTCTTTCCATGTTCTACTTATGTAAGTCACAATTTAGTACTCTGGATAAGGTGAGAGAGAAATTAGCTCCTTTGTCATTATCCCATACCACTGGGGAAGCCAGGTGCTCACTCTCACACTATTCCTTTCTCTTGTAGTAGAAGTCTTGGGCTGAGAAGATCTCTGATGGCCATAAGCTGTGCCACCTTGGGGTAGGGCTGGTTCAGGTCAAGCCAAGCTGTTCTTCTTACTCACTCCAATGCATTCAAACTGGGAGTTCTTTAGTCACCTGTGCTTCCACTAAGGTTCTCTTATTCATGGGTAATTGTCTTGAAGTGTATATCAGGGTCTCCTCAATGATGCCTAAGAGGGGCTGGAGCCAGTTCAAGGTCCATTTAAGGTTCCACAACTGTGACTGAGGTCTGTCTACCTATTACCTAAAACACAAGTGTGTGAGCCTCCTCTCAGGTTCCTTGGCATATGGTGCTAGACCCCACAACTCCAAAAAAGACACTTTTGTCTGTAGATGGATGCAGAAGTTTTGTTGTTGGAGAAAGTCAAATACAAAGGATATCTTACGCTCCCATAATATTGATGTCACTCTCTCTTGTTTTCTTTGGAGAATATTTGAAACCATTCCTGTCCTAAGCTGCTTTTTAGAATTCTGCTTGGCCCATGGGAGATACTCAATAAGTGTTGCTAAAGATTAATCTAAATTTCAGGGGGGAGCAGAAGTTTTCAACTTATAAAATTAAATGCCAGTGTGCACATATACTGTATATGTATATATTTCAACATATTAAATGTAAATTAATCTAAGTGTAGAATTAAACCAAAATCAACTTATAGTTTAAGAGATTTTATTTGTGGGACTTTTTAAATTTTGTCGTGTTTTTCTTTTGAAATAATGTAAATTTTAAACATCTCTTCCATTTCAAAAATTGTTTTTCTTTAAAAATTGAGTATATGAGATTCCAGTCAAGGGCACATACCTCAGTTGCAGGCTCAATCCCTCGCCTCGGCTGGGGTGTGTATGGGAGGCAACCATGATGTGTCTCTCTCAGATTGATGTTTCTCTCATTGTCTCTCCCACTCCCTTCAATCTCTCTAAAAATCAGTGGAAAAATATCCTCAGGTGAGGATTAACCAAAAAAATGAGTATATGGGCATTTTTCCTGTGCTTGGTAGATGTTTATCCAATAATAAAAACTTCAAGCATTTGTAAAACCATGGTTTCAAATAAAATAAAAGAACTTATTTAGAACCATTATATCTATTGTAAATGATATAAATGAAAATATGGCTCTCATATATCTCATGTAAATGATATTTTTAAATGACATACTGAAAATTTAAGAACATGAATTCTATATTTTTCATCTATGGATACACCATGGCTCTTGGCAGAAGATTCACATAGAAGATGAATAAATTTCATAGAGTGAGAAAATATAAGGAAAGCAGGACATATTACAATGATGGAAGAAAAGAAGAAAATTTGATCAATTTATACTTAACTACTTTCAATCTTCTTTCAAAACACAATAAATATAATACAATCTACTTACCTTGTCCCATCTAATAAATGGAAAGAAAAAGTATTGTCTCTGTAGTAAGCATGCTCTGCATTGAATATTATCATAAAAGTACTGCCCTAGTCAGTTTGGCTCAGTGGATAGGGCATTAGCCCCCAGACTGAAGGGTCCTGGGTTCGATTCTGGTCAAGGGAACGTACCATGGTTGCAGGCTCGATTCCTGGCCCTGGTCAGGGCACAAGCAAGAGGCAACCAACCGATGTGTCTCTCTCACATTGATGCCTCTCTCTGTGTGTGTCTCTTCCACTTTCTTCCACTCTCTCTAAAATTCAATGGAAAAATATCCTGGGAGGAAAGATCCAAGATGGCAGCGTAGGTAAACATTTTAACTGTTGCCATCCACAACAATTTCATAACTACAACTAAGAGACAAAACGTTTATCACCCAGAACCACGGGAAAAGCTGGCTGACTGGAGGCTCTACAACTAGACAGAGAAAAGAGCATTCAGGGCACAAACACTGAAAAACTGAGGTATGGGGGCGCGCACAGGATACGAGCTGGTGGCAGAGCCCAGTTGACACCGGGAGTTGCTTTCTTCGGCCCGAAGAGAGACAAGCTCACGATCTCTCTGAAATCCAGTTTCTGGGGAGAAACTGGGCTGTCTGCCATCGGGTTGGAAAGTAAGGGTGGCTTGCTTGCAGAACTGCAAGCAAGAATAACTGTTTACTGTGTGGGGACACGGTACAGACAGCTCACGGCCAGCCATTGTTGTTTGCCATGCCCTAGCCTAGTGACACCCTGAGACTCCACCCCGCACAATCTACCAACATACCCAAGCTCCAAGCAGTGGCTTTTGCATATGAATGGCCTTCTCTATTGCAGTTTAATCTAGTAAACTTGCAACCCAGTACAGACAGTGCCAAAGCCTCCAAACTCCAAGCAGGGAAGAGAGGACTGTGGTTCTCACTGTAGCACCTGCAGGGCAGCCTCAGACAGTAGCTGACCTGCACCCCATTGGAGATCCAGAAGCCAATGCACCTAGTGGTTAGTGTGAGATACCAGATTTCAACTCCTCGCATCCATAAGTGACAATTCGGGAGGCGGACTCAGTGAGCACCAAAGCTCCACTGAAACAAGTCCTGCACCATAAGTTTGTCTCCAGTGCAGCAGTTCTCCCATTATAGACATAGCGGGTCCTCACAGCCAATTGGCCTGGAGGTCATTTCCTCCCAGTGTACCAACAGCAATCAAGACTTAACTATACCAAGACTTTGCACTCAGCCCACAAAGGGGTGCACTAAGAGCGACCACCTTGTGTGATTGGGGAAGCTGAGCTACTGACCCCTATAGGTCACCTACCACACCAAGCCACTCCATCAACACAGGGAGGCAGCCAAAATGTGGAGACACAGAAGCATGTCACGAACGGGAGACATGGAGGAAAGTAAACTACTGAACGATAGTGTTCAGAACCACATTTATAAGGTTACTCAAAAATCTTCTAAAAACCATTGAGAAACTTGAAGAGACCTCCGAGGAACTTAGTGAGATCTTCAAGGACCTTAATGAGAATGCCAAAAAAATGGAAAAGGACCAGTCAGAAATTAAGCATACACTGTCTGAAATAAAGAATATACAGAAACTCAACTGTAGATCAACGTACCCCAAGAGTCAAACCAAAGATCTGGAATATGAGGAATCAAAAACACCCAACCAGAGAGGCGGAAAGAAAGAAGAATCCAAAAGTGTGAGGATAGTGTAAGGAGCCTCTGGGATGGCTTTAAGTGTACCAACATCCAAATTTTTGGGGTGCCAGAAGAAGAGAGAGAGCAAAATATTGAAGGCCTATTGGAAGAAATAATGTCAGAAAACTTTCCCTACCTGGTGAAAGAAATAGACTTACAAGTTCAGGAAGTTCACAGAACCCTAAACAAGAGGAATCCAAAGAGGACCATACCAAGACACATCATAATTAAAATGCCAAGGGCAAAAGACAAAGAGAGAATCTTGAAAGCAGCAAGAGAAGAACAGTTAGTTACCTACAAGGAAGTACCCATATGACTGTCAGCTGATTTCTCAACAGAAACTATGCAGGCCAGAAGGGAGTGGCAAGAAATATTCAAAGTGATGAACAGCAAGAACCTACAACCAAGATTACTCTACCCAGCAAAGCTATCATTCAGAATTGAAGGTCAGACAAAGAGCTTCACAGACAAGAAAAAGCTAAAGGAGTTCATCACAACCAAACCAGGATTACATGAAATGTTGAAGGGTATTATTTAAGAAGAGGAAGAAGAAGAAAAAAGTGAAGGTAAAAATTATGAACAACAAAAAGACATCAAATACATACATACCAACAAGTGAATCTAAAAATCAAGTGAATAAAAATTCTGAAGAACAGAATGGACTGGTGAATATAATAGAAGCAGGGACATAGAAAGGGAATGGACTGACAATTCTCAGGGGGAAGTGGGTCTGAGGGGTGCAGGAAGAGATTGGACAAAAATCTTACACCTATGGATGAAGACAGTGACGGGGGGTAAGGGCCTGGGGTGGGGTGGGGAATCAGGTGGAGGGGAGCTATGAGGGGGAAAAAAAAGAGGAACACCTGTAATAATCTGAACAATAAACATTTATTATAAGAAAAAAAATTTAATTTAATTTAAAAAAGAAAAATATCCTCAGGTGTGGACTGACAAAAACAAAACAAAAAAAGTATTCTTGAGTTCAAGGGCTTTCAGGGCTGATCAAGGAAAAAGGTATGATCACAAGGTGACAGTAGCAAACACACACTTTATAGGGAAAATGGTTGGACATGTTTGCATTCAGAGGAAGTTCCTGATAGCAAGAAACTGCCTAGAGGCTACTGGCACTGTCCCTGCTCAAAGGGGGAAGTGAGCACGAGAACTTGCAGGAGAGAGGGGGCTCAGAAATGGTACTTAAATATCTATGTGATGTTACTCATCAGCACTGCAAAAAGTCTCTGGGTCAGAAAGTTCTAATGCAGGCGTCCTCAAACTACGGCCAGCGGGCCACATGCGGGTGTTTTTGCCATTTTGTTTTTTTTACTTCAAAATAAGATATGTGCAGTGTGCATAGGAATTTGTTCATAGATTTTTTTAAACTATAGTCCGGCCCTCCAACGGTCTGAGGGACAGTGAACTGGCCCCCTGTTTAAAAAGTTTGAGGACCCCTGTTCTAATGGAACTTTTTTTTTCTTTATTAAGGTATTACATATGTGTCCTTATCGCCCCATTGTCCCTCCACCCCCCACTCATGCCCTCACCCCCTGGTGTCTGTGTCCATTGGTTAGGCTTATATGCATGCATACAAGTCCTTTGATTGATCTCTCCTCCTTTCCCCCACCCTCCCCTACCTTCCCTCTGAGGTTTGACAGTCTGATAAATGCTTCTCAGTCTCTGGATCTGTTTTTGTCCATCAGCTTATGTTGTTCATTATATTCCACAAATGAGTGAGAGCATGTGATATTTATCTTTCTCTGACTGGCTTATTTCACTTAGCATAATGCTCTCCAGTTCCATCCATGCTGCTGCAAATGGTAGGAGTTCCTCCCTTTTTATAGCAGCGTAGTATTCCATTGTGTAGATGTACCACAGTTTTTTAATCCACTCATCTGCTGGTGGGCACTTAGGCTGTTTCCAAATCTTAGCTATTGTAAATTGTGCTGCTCTTAGCATAGGGATACATATATCCTTTCTGACTGGTGTTTCTGGTTTCTTGGGGTATATTCCTAGTAGTGGAATCACTGGGTCAAATGGGAGTTTCATTTTCATTTTTTTGAGGAAACTCCATTACTGTTCTCCACAGTGGCTGAGCCAGTCTGCATTCCTAACAGCAGTGCATGAGGGTTCCTTTTTCTCCAAATCCTAGCCAGCACATGTCATTTGTTGATTTGTTGATGTTAGCCATTCTAACATGTGTGAGATGGTACCTCATTGTCGTTTTGATTTGCATCTCTCGGATGATTAGTGACTTTTTGCATGTTTTCCTATGTCTCTTGGCCTTCCTTATGTCTTCTTTTGAAAAGTATCTATTTAGTCCTTTGCCCTTTTTTTGATTGGATTGTTTATCTTCCTTTGTTATGTTATATGAGTTCCCTGTAAACGTTGGAGATTAAACCCTTATCGGATATATCATTGGTAAATATGTTCTCCCGTGCAGTGGGCTTTCTTGTTGTTTTGTTGATGTTTTAAACACAAGGCTTATCTTACCTATGGCTGGCAGTTGTTGGGTATAGTTTCTCCCAGGCTCCAAAAGGTTGAAAATCTGCTTTTTCAGATTGCAATATAGACATGTATCAAATCAACATGCTATACACCTTAAATTTATAACACATTATATGTCAACTATATCTCAATTTTAAAAAATAATTTTAATTGTAAAATATTTGAGTAAGGCTCCATAGGGCATTTGAGCTAATGAATTTCAGCCTATAGAGATGAAATAAACAATACACAGACAACATTTTTTGGCTCATTATATAATATGGATGTTGTCCATTACATTGGAATAGACATGTCATGGGAGATGCTCACTACAGAGGATCAGTTAGTACTTAAATTATAAAATACTTTTTCAGCCATTAAAATTACATTAAACCAGCTTGAAGTTTTCAAGTTTATCACATTTTATAAACTAATTCATTCAGTATATGAGGTGAGAAAGATTACAATATGTCCACGATGATCAAATGATGAAGTAGTAACTTAAGTAATAATGGCAGTTATACTTTAATATATCTTCTTTTTTACAGAGGAAAAGAAGAGGGAATATATTCCTTAAAATTTTAAATTAACTATAATCTATGATCAAGATTTTTCTTGTAGACAGAACCTGGGAGATGTATTTTTAAAAGCCAGAACAAAAATTTAAAAATGCATTAGAAATAGGTAACACCAAATATTTCATTCAGTCAGAATGAGGAAGTAATGAGCAAGCCTATTTAAATTAGGTAGATAGAAGGTATAGACAAAAGATTTCAAGAGCACACTGGCATGGGCCCCAAACACCAAAGGGTCACAGGTTCAATACCCAGTAAAGGGCACGTACCTGGTTTTGAACTCCAGCCCCAGTTGAGGCATGCGAGAGGCAATCAAACGATGTGTCTCTCTCACATCGATGTTTCTCTCCCTCATTTCCTTCTACTCTCTCTAAAAATCAATGAACAAAGGACTTGTATGCATTCATATAAGCCTAACCAACGGACACAGACAACAGGGGGGTGAGGGCATGAGTGGGGAGGTTGGGGGGGGGATCATGGGGAGGATAAGGAAAATAAAATATTTAAAAACATCAATGAACAAAAATATCCTCAAGTGAGGATTATCAAGAGCAAAGAAAAGATCTAAAGAGAGAGTGAAAATTGTCCATTAAGTATTTACTTTACTCCGGCAATATACACAGCTTGCTATGTTGTTTTTGTTTTTAATTTATATTTATTGTTGAAAGTATTACAAATGTCCCCATTTTCCCCTATTGACTCCCTCCACCCTGCTCCCATCCACCCCCTCCCCGGCTTTCTTCCCACAATTGTCTGCCCATGGGCTATGCACGTATGTATATAAATATGTTAGTCAATCTCTTCCCACCTTGCCCTTCCCTTTGAAATATACTCTGTTGCATGCTTCAATGTCTCTGCACCATTTTTATCAGTTTATTTTGTTCATTAGATTCCACATATAAATGAGATCATGTGATGCTTGTCTTTCTCTGACTGGTTTATTTCATTTAGCATAATTCTCTCCAGGTACCTCCATGCTGTCTCAAAGGGTAAGAGATCCTTCTTTTTCACAGCTGCATAGTATTTCATCGTGTACATGTACCACAGGTTTTTATTTTATTTTTTTTAATTTCTTTATTGATTAAGGTATCACATATTTTTCCTCATCCCCCCATTCCCATCCCACACCCCTCCCCACGCATGCTCCCACCCCCCTGTTGTCCTTAACCACTGGTTAGGCTTATATGCATGCACACAAGTCCTTTGGTTGATCTCTCCCCTTTACCTCAACCCTCCCCTACCCTCCCTCTGAGGCCCGACAGTCTGATCCATGCCTCCTTGTTTCTGGGTCTGTTCTTGTTCATCAGTCTATGTTGTTCATTATTTCCCCTAGATGAGTGAGATCATGTGCTATTAGAAATACACTTGTAAGAACCGAAAATGAGAAAAGCAATAATGGTTATGCTGACAGGTAAATGAATCAGTCTGTACTGAGTTTCTTCCTGGGCCAACAGTTCTTTTGAGACCCAATTTCAATGTCCAACAGTTCCTTATGTGTACATGTCAGGACTGACATTTCAGTTCTGGATGGTGGACAAATGGTGGTAATGCAGGTCCGACTCTCTCTGGTTTGGTCCTGGGCAACTTGCAGTGACGTCCAGCTGCTAACTGCTAGTATGGCAAGGCAACATCGGTGTCTTCCATCTCTGGACTGCTTCTTTTCTATCTTCATGGCTGGAGTAGTCCTGTCGATTCCTCTCTGTTGCTGGAATCCACATGGTCTCAGAGTTGTTTTCTGAAAATATACAATCATATTCTCGACCAAAAGTTAATAAAGGAATATTTTCTATAAATTTGACTTGGGATCCTATTTCATTTGTTGCCCAAATGATTTTCCTCTGGCTTGTTTGGACACCTTGTGTGTTTTTCATGGGTGATTTGCTTTTAGCCTTACAATTAATTTTCTAAACTATTAATTTTCTAGATGTAATTTACTTACAGGATATTTTTCCTTACATGATATTCTTCTACTATTCCCCCCTTTCTTGATTTAAATATTAGGAGGCTTTTAAATTTTATGATGTAGTCTTGATGGCTTTTAAATTTTAATTTTTTACACTATAACATTACTGTTTTAGGTTCATTACATGGTGCACAATTTTATCATGAGATGAACTACCAATAAAAATTTTAGTTAACATTTTAGGAACACCTTTTTGTCCAGTACAATTACTTTTTCTAGCATATTCGCTTGTTTCAACTAGCCAATTTAAATTTGCCTGAAAACTTGACTACTATTTTACTGTCAAATTTATTAGTCTAACAACAATCTTATTTTACCCTGTAAATATTAGTGGAAAGGATTATTTGCCTTCTTGAGTAAGTCCTGAGCATTCCTGGTGGTAGGCTGGATTTAGATATCATAAACCCACCTCGCCACACCATGGGTACAAGACAACTCAAACAATTCTTGTTGGAGTGGGAGGGCAGCTGCTGTCGGCCAAGTCTCTGTCGGTCACCTGGGTCCTGATTTGAGCTGGGCATGGGAAGCACAAAACAGCCATGGGGGCAGGAGACCTCCCTCAGAAGGGGCTAGGGTTCAGGCCCCTGCAATGTTGGGGGGCTGAGGTGCCCCACCTCTGTTGATCCCCAAATGCTCTCCTGATGGTCCCACTGCAACTGTGCCTGTCTTAGTTTGATCCTTCCTTGAGGAATCTTACCCGTCTCTTACTAACCAGCCATCCTCCGGGGCCAAGCAGGGTGACGTGAAATTCAGTTTTGTCTCCTTGGTAGCCTATTCCCCTGTGGCCTCCATGCCCAGCACCTGCCTTGGGATCCCCTCGTCTGCTGGTGGGGCCCCAGCACTGATCACATATCTAGGGGAACCCGGGTTTCTTCTCCAGGGAGGGCTCAGTTAGCCCCACTAGGCGAGAGACAGATCCATGGCATCAGTCATCACGAGACTTCAACCTCGACATGAACAGAGAGCTCATGCAACAGCTTTGAGCAATTAAATTGTGAGAAGAGGGTCCCTCTTGGCCTAAAGGGTAAGAGGGACCAATATAGAATGCTCAGGTGTCTTCCCAGGAGGCCCTCTACACAATGAAAGGGATTAAATCCTTACATGTCCTTTTTAAATTGCTGCCCGACATTCAAAGAATCAGTTTGTAAGTTTGCTTTGGATAATTGTATATTATGCTGTTGTAATTCTAAAATATCAAGAGATGTGTTACGTTTGTCTCCAAGCACCAAACAGATGTTTTGTGTGGTTTTTTTTATCCCCAAGGGTGCAAGGAACTATTATAAGTACTGGGGGTGATCCAAATCTGGGAAAAATTGTAATGACAGTGTAGAATAATATCATGTAAGGATATTCTTTGTTCTAGTCCATGGCAATTCCCTTTCAAACTGGCTGTCCATTTCTTTTTATATAGACAATGTCTTAGTTACATTTTCTGCACCTCTACCAGGGGCAAGTAGTGATAGTAGTGACACCCTTGCTTTGGTGTCCTCACAAGCCAGAAACCTCTCTTTAATTGTACACCCAAAGGGGCACTGTTTTGATTTTGTGTCATACAAAAGGGATGCTGGGTGGAACCCCTGTTTATTTATACTTCCTTGCCCCACCCATGGACCTCCTGGATGACCAAGGTTTTTGGTATTATTGGTAACTACATTAGTCAGGGGATCAGCCCACGTAAGGGGTCTTACCCATGATGGGTCAGAAGCATAAGTCCAAAACACTTACCCTCTTGTCCCAGGTAAAATTACCATACATCTGATGATTGCTAGCGTGGCTAGAAAGGCATCATCAGGCATTCTTGGGTTTCTGGTTACCTCACAATTTCTTCCCTGAGGTTTGACATTCTGATTGATATTTCTCTGTTTCTGGATCTATTTTTTTTCCCCATCAGTTTATGTTGTTCATTATATTCCACAAATGAGTGAGATCATGTGATATTTATCTTTCTCTGCCTGTCTTATTTCACTAAGCATAATGTTCTCCATCTCCAACCATATTGTTCCAAATGGTAAGAGCTCCTTCTTTTTTATCGCAGCGTAGTATTCCATTGTGTAGATGTACCACAGGTTTTTAATCCACTCATCTGCTGATGGGCACTTAGGCTGTTTCCAAATCTTAGCTATGGTGAATTGTGCTGCTATGAACATAGGGGTGCATATATCCTTTCTGATTGAGGTTTCCAGTTTCTTGGCATATACTCCTAGAAGTGGGATCACTGGGTCAAATGGGAGTTCTATTTTTAGTTTTTTAAGGAAACTCAACACTGTTCTCCACAGTGGCTGCACCAGTCTGCATTCCCACCAGAGGGTTCCTTTTTCTCCACATCCTCACCAGCACTTGTCATTTGTTGACTTGTTGATGATGGCCATTCTGACAGGTGTGAGATGGTACCACATTGTTGTTTTGATTTGCATCTCTCTAATGATTAGTGATTTAGAGCAGGTTTTCATATGTCTCTTGGCCTTCCTTCTGTCTTCTTTCGAAAAGTGTCTATTTAGATCAGTTGCCCATTTTTTGATTGGGTTGTTTATCTTCTTTTTGATAAGCTGCATGAGTTCCCTGTAAATGTTGGAGATTAAACCCTTTTCGTTGACATCATTGGCAAATATGTTTTCTCATCCAGTGGACTTTCTTGTTGGTTTATTGATGGTTACCATTGCTGTGCAAAAGCTTTTTATTTTGATGTAGTCCCATTTGTTTATTTTCTCTTTGGCTTCCTTTGCCCTATGAGCAGTATCAGCGAAGAAGTTCTTTTGGCATATGTCAGAGATTTTTCTGCCTATAGATTCCTCTAGTATTTTTATCGTTTCCTGTCTTATGTTTAAGTCCTTGATCCATTTTGAGTTTATTTTTGTGTATGGTGTAAGTTGGTGGTCTAGTTTCATTTTTTTGCATGTATCTGTCCAATTTTCCCAACACCATTTATTGAAGAGATTGTCTTGACTCCATTGTATGTTCATGCCTCCTTTGTCAAATATTAATTGAGCATAGTGATTTGGATCGATTTCTGGGTTCTCTATTCTATTCCATTGATCTATATGTCTGTTCTTGGGCCAATACCAGGCAATTTTGAGAACAGTGGCTTTGTAATATAGCTTGAAATCTGGTATATATAATCCTTCCTACTTTGTTCTTCTTTCTCAGGATTGCTGTAGCTATTCGGGGTCTTTTTTTTATTCCAGATGAATTTTTGGAAAGTTCGTTCTAGGTCTGTGAAGTATGCCGTTGGTATTTTAATGGGAAGTGCATTGAAATTATAGATTGCTTTGGGTAGTATGGACATTTTGATGATGTTGATTCTACCAATCCATGAACATGGTATGTTCTTCCATCTGTTTATGTCTTTGTCTATCTCTTTTTTCAGTTTCCTATGGTTTTCTGTTTATAGGTGTCCCAATTTCTCCTTCAGGGACGTAAGCACAGGTGACCAAGGGTGCCTCAGCCAGTCTCTAAACTGACACGTACTACCCAAGGTACTTACTTAATATTGGCCGAGCATAAATTACACAGGAGACAGACATGCAATGCACGAATCACTCACGGTTTATTTACAAAGTCCTGGTGGTTTCCAGACCTCTGCAGACCACCCGGGGATCCGCGCCGACAGACACACACACTGGACGTTGGACATTGCAGCTGTGGCTTGGCGTCTTGTTTGAGGCCTCAGTTTCCGGCTCACTGTTTGTACTCACAGTCCACAGCAGAGCTTGGGCAGATGCAGGAAGGGGTTGGAGAGTGACCGTCTGTGGAGGAGCAGAGCAGGCCTCTCTGATCTTCCTCTGGTGCTTCCTCTTTTTATGTGCCTAGATAGGCATCTTCAGTGTGTCTTATCAGCGGGTCCCAGGAGCCTTGCATATCTGGTTTTACATATGGGGAGCAGATCACTTTATCTATTTTCTACATACAGGCCACTCAGGGGTGTTTAATCAACCTGTTTACATTACATTCAATACTTTTTAACATCATACTTTAATATCACACTGTAAGTCCACACTTTGATGCTTATTCTATATTATTCTTATCACTATTAATATAACAATAGGTCTTTTACCTCCTTAGTTAAGTTTATTCCTAGGGATCTTAATTTTTTTGGTGTGATGGTAAATGGGATTGCTTTTTTAGTCTCTCTTTCTGTAAGTTCATTATTGGTGTATAGAAATGCCATAAATTTCTTAGCATTTATTTTGTATCCTGCTACTCAGCCAAATTTATTCATTAAGTCTACTAATTTTTTGATGTAGTCTTTAGGGTTTTCTATGTACAGTATCATGTCATCTGCAAATAAGGACAGTTTTACTTCTTCTTTTCCAATTTGGATGCCTTTTATTTCTTCTTCTTGTCTGATTGCAATGGCTAGTATTTGCAACACTATGTTGAAGAGGAGTGGTGAGAGTGGGAATCCCTGTCTTGTTCCTGTTCTTAGGGGAAATGGTTTTAGTTTTTGCCCATTGAGTATGATGTTGGCTAAGGGTTTGTCATATATGGCTTTTATTATGTTGAGCTATGATCCTTCTATTCCCATCTTTCTGAGAGTTTTTATGAAGAAAGGGTGTTGGATTTTGTCAAATGCTTTTTCTGCATTAATTGATATGACTATATGGTTTTTATCTCTCAATTTGTTTATGTGATGTATCACGTTTATTGATTTGCCAATATTTTACCATCCTTGCATCCCAGGGATAAATCCTACTTGGTCGTGGTGTATGATCTTTCTGATGTACTGCTGAAGCCGATTTGCTAGAATTTTGTTGAGGATTTTGGCATCTATGTTCATGAGGGATATTGGCCTGTAATTCTCTTTCATTGTGTTATCTTTATCTGGTTTTGGTATTAGGGTGATGCTGGCTTCATAGAATGAGCTTAGAAGTGTTCCTTCTTGAATTTTCTGGAATAGACTGAGGCGGATAGGTTTTAGCTCTTCCTTGAATGTTTTGTAAAACTCCCCTGTGAAGCTGTCTGGCCCCGGGCTTTTGTTTGCTGGAAGCTTTTTGATGACTGCTTCCATTTATTCCATAGTTATCAGCCTATTGAGATTTTTAGTCTCTTCCTGAGTAAGTTTTGGAACGTTGTGTTTTTCTAGGAATGTTTCCATTTCCTCCAGGTTGTCTAGTTTGTTGGAGTAGAGTTGTTCATAGTATTTTTTTACAATCCTTTGTATTTCTGTGGGGTCTGTTGTTATTTCACCTCTTTCATTTCGGATTTTGTTTATTTGGGTCCTCTCTCTTTGCTTCTTGTTGAGCCTGGCTAGAGGTTCATCAATCTTGTTTATCCTTTCAAAGAACCAGCTCTTGGTTTTGTTGATCTTGTGTATTGTTCTTTTGGCCTCTATGTCATTCATTTCTGCTCTGATCTTTATTATTTCCTTTCTTTTGCTCACTGTGGGATTTTCTTGTTGCTCCCTTTCTAATTCTTTGAGTTGTTGAGTTAGATGATCTATTACCATTTTTTCTTGTTTTTTGAGGTAGGCCTGTAGAGCTATATATTTCCCTCTCAGGACTGCTTTCATTGTGTCCCATAGGATTTGAAATGTTGTGTTTTTATTGTCATTAGTCTCCAGGATGTTTTTAATTTCTTCTTTGATCTCTTTGACAACCCAATCATTGTTTAGTAGCATGCTATTCCGTTTCCAAGTGTTTGAATTTTTTGGAATATTTTTATTGTAGTTTATTTCTAATATTATGCCATTGTGGTCTGAGAAAATGCTAGATATGATATGATTTCAATCTTTTTGAATTTTGGAAGATTTTGCTTGTTACCCAATATGTGGTCTATTTTTGAGAATGTCCCATGTGCACTTGAGAAGAACATATATTCCATGGCTTTTTGGTGAAATACTCTGAAGATGTCAGTTAGGTCCATCTGATCTAGTGTGTCATTTAGAATTGCTGTTTTTTTGCTGTTTTTTTTTGTCCAGAGGATTTATCCATTGATGTCAGTGGTGTATTAAAGTCCCCTACTATGATTGTATTGATGTCGTTCTCTCCCTTGATATCTTCCAGGAGATTTTTTATGTATTTGGGCGCTCCTGCATTGGGTGCATATACATTTACTAGAGTTATATCTTCTTGCTGGATTGCTCCCTTTAGTATTATGTAGTGGCCTTCCTTATCTCTTATTATGGCCTTTACTTTGAGGTCTATTTTATCTGATATAAGTATCACAACCCCAGCTTTTTTCTCATTTCTATTTGCCTGAAAAATGTTTTCCCATCCCTTCACCCTCAGTCTGTGTGAATCCTTTGCTCTAAGCTGGGTCTCTTGTAGACAGCAAATATATGGGTCATATTTTCTTATCCATTCAGCTACCCTATGTCTTTTGATTGGTGCATTTAATCCATTTACGTTTAATGTTATAATTGATAAGTGCCTGTTTGTTGCCATATTTTTCCTTAGTGTTTGTGTTTCTTCTTGCCTTTCTCTTTCTTCTTTTTACAGCAGCCCCTTTAGCATTTCTTGCATTGTTGGCTTGGTAGTGATGAACTCTCTTATCCCTTTTTTGTCTGTGAAGCTTCTTATTCCACCTTCAATTTTGAATGACAGCCTTGGTGGGTATAGTATTTGTTTTGCATCACTTTGTATATTTCATTCCATTCCTTTCTGGCCTGGTGTGTTTCTGTTGAGAAATCAGTTGATATTCTGATAGGAGATCCCTTTTAGGTAACTTTCTGTCTCTCTCTGGCAGCCTTTAAGATTCTTGCTTTGTCGTTGGTGTTCGTCAATTTAATTATGATGTGTCTTGGTGTCGGTCTTTTGGGGTTCAACTTGTTTGGGACTCTGTGTACTTCTTGGACTCGGATAGTTTTTTTCTTGACAATATCAGGGAAGTTTTCTGTCATTATTTCTTCTAACAGGTTTTCTATTCCTTGCTTCTCTTCCTCTCCTTCTTTTATCCCTATTATTCGAAGGTTGTTTCGTTTTGTGTTGTCCCAAAGCTCCCTTAGGCTCTCCTCTTTCTTTTTAAGTCTTCTTTCCAGTTGCTGCTGTGTTTGTGTGTTTTTTCCTACCTTGTCTTCTAATTCACTGATGCAGTCCTCAGCCTCTTCTACTCTACTCTTTTAGCCTTCCATTGTGTTCTTTATTGCAGCTATGTCCTTCTTCATTTCCTCTTGGTTTCTTTTCATGTTGGTGACATTTTCATTCAGCTCCTTATAGTTCTCATTGAGTTGTGTGTATTTGGCATCCATCTGTTTAAACATCCTTATAACGAATACTCTGAATTCTTTCTCTGTTAAGGTGCTAGCCTCAAGTTCATTTAACTCCCTTTCTGGTGATTCCTCTTTTTCTTTCCTTTGGAAATTTCCTTTTTGTCTCCCCATGTTTTCCTGTAATGTTTTAATTGTAGATCCAATTGCTTTGCTACCCACCTTCTTTTGGTGATGGTGCTACTGGTGTAATCTCTCAGTTCTCCTGGGCTTGGTAATCTAGTGTAGTTCCCTACTTGAACTATTTGGGTTCTTTTGATGTAGGCCTGCGAGTTTGAGAGGCACAGCTGCTGTGTCTAGAGGTCAGCAGTCGTGGAGGGTAGTATCCCAATTTTTTCTGTCTTGCCCAGTGGGGACTCACAGTGGCTCCAAGGGACCATCTGTCAAAGAGATGTGGCTCAGGGGGCCTGCACCCTGGAAAGGCGTGACTGTGTTGCCCAGAATTCTGTAGTTTGGGGTGGGCAGACTCAGCTTTTGCTGCTGTACCTGTGGTGGATAGGCGCTTACTCCCAGTGGCGGCTCACAGGAGCACCCACAGTAAGTTTGCCAGTGAGGCACACTGAAGCACTCTGGAGAGCTCTGGCAGTGTAACTGCATAATTGAGGTGCCTAGCTGCTAAAGGTTTTGCTTTTGGGCAGTTTTTCTGGCCTCAGGGAGTATTCAAATTCTATGGTGATAATCAGGGTGGAATCAGGGTGAGGCTATATTGGTTGCCTGGAGACTGGAGGGAGGGGTTATTTCTCTGGAGATAATGGCAACCGGGGATCCGATGTGAGTCAGCACCAGACACACTTCCACTTCTCCTGGATCTGTTCGCTGCCTACTCTCCCTAGATTCCACAACTCCACCCCTTCTCCTGCACCTCAGCCATGGGTAAGTGTCTGTATCTGAAAGGTCTTATGAACTAGGTTCAGTGGAGAAAGATGCAGGCCCCAGCGTGAAGAGGGACCGCGTCTTTATAAGCTCCTGTCTTGCCAGCACTGCGCGGTTGGGCAGTTAACTCTTCAGGGCTGCCTTTGAGCTCAGATCCCAAATCAGACTCCAAGGTCTAAAATCTACTAGATTTTAGGGTCCTCCCGCAGTCCCGTGGACCCTTTTTCTCACAGTCAGACGCTTTGCCTCTCCTCAGGGACGCATCTTGGTGCCGTGTAGTTTTTCCCTTACCTTCTGGGCTTAGAGATCCAGCAGATTCTATTGCCCAGATCCTTGTTTTACCTTTTTCCAGGAGATATCTGCCCTTCCAAGCTGCAAACTGTCTCACCAGCCGCGTCTCCTTAGCCAATTCGGGCTGGATTCCTCTCGTTTCAGCTGCTCCCTCTATTTACTCCTGGACAAGGATCAGGACACATCTGCCTATTTCACCACCATTTTGTTCTTCTTAGATGTACCACAGGTTTTTAATCCATTCATCTATTGATGGGCACTTGGGCTGTTTGCAGATCTTAGCTATTGTAAATAATACTGCTATGAACATAGAGATGCATATATTTTTTCTAATTGGTGTTTCAGGATATATTCCTAGAAGTGGGATCACTGGGTCAAATGGCAGTTCCATATTTAATTTTTTGAAGTAACTCCTTATTGTTTTCCACAGAGGCTACACCAGTCTGCATTCCCACCAGCAGTGTATGAGGGTTTCTTTTTCTCCACATCCTCACCAGCACTTGTCATTTGTTGATTTATTGATGGTAGCCATTCTAACAGATGTGAGGTGATAACTCATTGTGGTTTTAATATGCACTTCTTTGATCATCAGTGACTTTAAGCATTTTTTTTCATATTTCTCTTGGCCATCTGTATGTCTCCATCGAAGAATTATCTTTTTTAGGTCCAATGCTCATTTTTGCATTAGATTGTTTGTCTTTCTTTTGTTAAGTTGTATGAGTACTTTATATATTTTGGAAATTAACCCCTTATCAGATGTATTATTGGCAAATATGTTCTCCCATACACAGGGTTCCCTTTTTCCCTTTTCATTTAGATGCTGGTTTATTTTTCTGTGTATTGTACTAATAGAAGCACAGTTTAATAGATCCATTACTCAGTGGGTTATATATAGAAGCCAATCAGGATACTAATAAGAGTACACAGTAAAAACCATACAAAGTTAACCCTTTGCACTCACTTTCTTTTTTCTTGATTCCTTTATTCTACTCGGGATTTAATTTTTTAAATACCCCAGATTTTACAAAGCACGGCAGTAGAATAAAAACTGGACTTTCTTTTCATAAAAACTTATTTTTTGGATTTTTTTTATATTTCAAATTATTGATACATTCAAAGAGTATAAAAAGAGCTGCTACCGATGCTAACCGTGTCGAGTCACACTCGACATCTGAGTACAAAAGGTTAAAGTAGTATAACAAAAATCAGGCAATCAAAAATGCATTAATAAGTATAACAAAATGTCTCTTCTTTCTATAGGATTCAGTAAATCTAGTAAGTCTTCAAATTACAATTCAAAAATAAACCAGTATATGAAAACTTAGGTGACATTGGTTACAATACAGTACTGCGCTTTAGTGCATTCAAATGAACCCTTAGTGGTCAAGAAATAGTTCATTCTACTTTCAAAATGAGTCAGTTATTAGTAAAGTGTAGTTTAAATGCACAGTTACAATCTAGGTCTGTAAATATAGTAGGTTTGAAGAACTCTAACATATTCAAAATAATTATGTAAAGGGAAATTAATACCAACACCTGTCAAACTGAATTTTTTTAAGTGGTTATTTTTGTAGTATTCAGGTGAGGATTTCTTTGTAAAGCTTTCCTCTTGGAGAATCTCTAAGATAAAGGGTTAAGACATATATCCACTGGTTTTATATTTTATTTTATTTTATTTTAATGATAGTGATTTTATTTCATTTTTTTATTTTTGTTAATCCTCACCCAAGGATATTTTCCATTGAATTTTAGAGAGAGTGGAAAGGAGGGGGTAGAGACAGGGAGAAACATCAATGTGAGAGAGACACATCTATTAGCTGCCTCCCGCATACTCCCTGACCAGGGCCCAGGACCAAGCCACAACCGATACATGCCCTTGACTGGAATCAAACCCAGGACCCTTTTAGTCTGAAGGCTGACACTCTATTCACTGAGCCAAACCAGTTAGGGTTGTACCCAATGGTTTTATATGTGGTTTTCTGCAGTCAAATATAAGGGATTGGAGTTCTTGTCGATAATATGTCCTTAAGCAACATTCTCAATGCTTATTTATTCTCCTGCTCATAGACTAAATTCAGCATCAACCATTTGATTTCATTGGGATCCAAATTTGTTTTAATAGAAATATATTATGCAAAAAGTTCATAATCCACTGAAATTGCAATTTACTAAATCATACCCTGGTGACTCAAAGAGTCAATATAGTTTCCAAAAGTATCTACCACAAGGGAGTACTTTATGTCCCTGATGAAATCAATTGAGTATGCATGAAAAATTCTAGATATTATTTGCTTATATAAACTAATCAGTTTATTGTAAAATTCCTTTAGTAAAGAAATTAATAAAAATTTAAGTCTTTTGCCTTGGCCAGAGTGACTCAGTGGTTGGAGCATCAGCCTGCACACCGAAGGGTTGCTGGTTCTATTCCTGGTCAGTGTCACTGCCTGGGTTGAAGATTTGCTCCCCAGGTGAGGATTGAAGAAAAAAAGTCTTTTAAGGGAGAAAAGACATCCCTACCAATTTTTAAAATGGGAAAGAAATATGCATTAAATTTTAATTGTATATATATGTAGATACATAATATCCTACCTAATAAAAGAGTAATATGCAAATTGACCACACCTTCGCTATGCCCAGGCCATGCCCACCAGCCAATCATGGCGAGTATGCAAATTGACCCAACTAAGATGTTGGTTAATTTGCATATCAAGACAACGTAGAAAGAAGCCAAGCGCTGCGAAAGGGAGCGAAGCTGTGGAGAAGCAAGCAGGCGGGGCCGGCGGAAAAGGTAGGCAAGCTGGCGCTGCCTGACTTAGCCCACACAGTCCAGGCTGCCATGGACCCGGCAGGCCTGGTGGGCAGCGCCTGATGTCACCCACAAGGTCCAGGCCATGATAGTGACCGGGCAGGCCCGGCAGACAGCGCCTGATGTCACCCGAGGACCGGGAAGCCATCGGGACCAAGCATGGCAGCATGGACAGCACCTGACGCTGCCCGCAGGGTCCAGGGGGCTATCAGGATGGGCAGGTGGCATGGGCAGAGCCTGACATCACCTGTGGTGTCCAGGTGGCGATCAGGACTGGGCTGGCCTGGCAAATAGCACCTGACATGATCCGGCGGAGTCCAGGTGGCGATGGGGACTGGACAGTTCCAGCAGGCATCGCCTGATGCTGCTCAGGGATCCAGGGGGCAATCGGGACTGGGCAGGCAGCATGGACAGCGCCTGACGCTGCCCACAGAGTCCAGGCAGCGATCAGGACGGGTAGGCGGCATGGACAGCGCCTGATGTCATCCACGGGGTCCAGGCGGCGATTGGGACCAGGCAGGCGGCATGGACAGTGCCTGACTTTACCTGCGGGGTCCAGTCTTCGATCAGGACTGGGCAGTTTCAGCAGGCAGTGCCTGATGCTGTTCGCGGCATCCAGGGGGCTATCAGGACCTGGAAAGTGGCATGGACAGCACCTGACGCTGCCCATGGGGTACCGGTGGCAATTGGGACTGGGCAGGCGGCATGGACAGCGCCTGACGTCACCCGCAGGGTCCAGGGTGCCATCAGGACCAGGCAGGCAGCATGGGCAGTGCCTGATGTCACCCGTGGGGTCCAGGCGGCGATCGGGACTGGGCTGGCCCGGCAGATAGTGCCTGACGTCGCCTGCAGAGTCCAGTCTTCGATCAGGACTGGGCAGTTCCTGCAGGCAGCGCCTGACGCTGCTCGCAGGGTCCAGGGGGAGATCAGGACCTGGCAAGTGGCATGGACAGCGCCTGACGCTGCCCGTGGGGTCCAGGTTGCTATTGGGACCAGGCAGGCAACATAGATAGTACCTGATGCTACCTAAGGGGTCCAGGGGGAGATCAGGACCGGGCAGGTGGCATGGACACCGCCTGATGCTGCCCATAGGGTCCCCGTGGCGATCGAGACCTGGCTGATGGCATGGACACCGCCTGACGCTGTCTGTGGGGTCCAGGGGACAATCTGGACCTGACAGGTGGTATGGATAGCTCCTGACGTCACCCGCGGGGTGCAGGCGGCCATCAGGACTGGGGAGTTCTAGCAAGCAGCTCCTGATGCTGTCTGTGGGAGCTATCAGGACCCGGCATGCGGCATGGACAGTGCCTGACACTGCCCATGGGGTCCAGGCAGCGATCTGTACCGGGCAGGCGGCATAGATAGCACCTGATGTCACCCATGGGGTCCAGGGTGCAATTGGGACTGGGCAGGTAGTGTGGTCAGTGCCTGACTTTACCTGTGGGCTACGTAGGCTTGGGTGGCCAGGGTCTCCGGGATCACTGTCTGCCCCTGGGCCACCTGAGGACACCGGTGGAGCAGGCCAGGGTTGAACATTTTAATGAAAATGCGATGCCTGTGCCCTGCCCCACTGCACCCTATCCCTGGAGTGGAGAGGGAAGTGGGCAGTTAGGAGGCACTGGGGCTCTGAAGGGCTGGGAACAACCTGCAGGCGAGCTACCAGGAAGAGGTGCTGAACCATGAGGATGTAGAGGGCTGGCTGATGGAGGTGAGCAAAGGTGCAGATGAGGCAGCTTTTGCCAGCACTGAGCTGGAAAAGTGCATCGAAAGCCTGATGGACAAAATCGCCTTTCTGAAGCAGGTGCATGTCCAGTATGCTCAGATCTCCGTGGAGATGGACATGTTCTCCAAGTCCGACCTCTCCGCTATGCTCAAGGACATCCGCACCCAGTATGAGAAGCTGGCTGCCAAGAACATGCAGAATGCCGAAGAATGGTATAAGAGCAGCTTCACCATGCTGACAGAGAGCACTGCCAAGAGCACCTACGTGGTGCGGGCCAGCGACTGCTCAAGGCCAAGACCCTGGAGATGGAAGCAAGCTGGGGCATGAACAAAGCGCTGGGAAAGCAGCTGCAAGAGCTGGAGGATAAGCAGAACTCTGACGTTAGTGCTATGCAGGACACAATCAACAAATTAGAAAATGAGTTGAGAACCACAAAGAGTGAAATGGCAGGATACTTAAAAGAATACCAGGACCTCTTCAATGTGAAGATAGTTTTGGATATTGGCATTGCAGCTTACAGGAAACTCTTGGAAGGTGAGGAGACCCAGCCCAGTTTCACCAGCGTGGGAAGCATAGCCAGCGGCTACTACCTGAGTTCCCAGGTCCTTGGTGATCTGCCTACGGTGGTTTACAGAATAGCTCCTACTTGATGTCTGCTCACTCCTTCCCTTTTTAATACATCAGCCACATCCAGGAAGAGCAGATCGAGGTGGAGGAGACCACTGAGGCTGCAAAAGCCGAGGAAGCTAACAATGAACCCCCTTCTGAAGGAGAAGCTGAAGAGGAGGAAAAGGAGAAGGAAGAGGCTGAGGAAGAGGAAGGAGAGGAAGAGGAAGAAGGTGCCTAGGAAGAATTTGAGGATGCAAAGGAGGAAGGAGGTGAAGGTGAAGGTGAAGGAGAAGATGCCCAAAAAGCTGAGGAAGAGAAGAACAATGAAGGTGCTGGGGAGGAGCAAGCAACCAAGAAGAAAGATTGAGCCCTCCTTTCCTTAATTATTTCAGGAATAATCCTCCCAAAACCAGATCAACCCCGCCACCAACCAAGCAGTTGAGTTCCCAATACTATATGAATTAAGAAGTCAATATATATAACATTCTGAGGTGACTCAGGTTGGATATTAAATGTTATGCTATGACTTTTTTCCTTATTCAGAGTATCTGTTTGCTTGCAGAGTGTCTTCCTGGCTTGCTGCCAGCCTGTGCATGGTCCACGCTTATGAGTTCAGGATCTATGACAATGTGAATAATTCAGATGTTTACAATAAAAACACATGAATACACGAATTCACTAATGTTAATGTTAAACTTCATGGAAAAAATAGTCCTTTGAATCTTTGGTGGTTAGAAACTAAAGACCTCAAATCATGTGCAATAAACAGTAAATAAAGTTACACTGAATGACAAAAAAAATATATTAGGGGCCATGAAACATCAAAAGAACTGGGGAACCATTTCCAGATCAGGAAGGGAAGTCACAGGGTATATATTATTGCTACGAATACAGTATTTCCTACTACTTACAACATATACAATGTAATGTATTAGATACCTTCCTATTGGATGAAGCATGTATTCTCATAGAGTAATACTGGTAGATATGTTATAGTTATGGCAGTATGTCATATCCTATCTATATTAATAAAAGGGTAATATGCTAATTAGACCATGAGACCTTCCAGGTGTTCTTCTGGACAAAGCCATGGTGGCGGGGCTGAGGCAGAAGTGGTTATGGGTGATCAGGCCAGGAGGGGAGGGCAGTTGAGGGTGATCAGGCTGGCGGGGAGGTGTAGTTGGGGGCAAGCAGGCCATCAGGCAGAGTGGTTAGGGGAGATCAATCAGGCAGGCAGGTGAGCGGTTAGGAGCCAGTAGTCCCACATTGCGAGGGGTTTGTCCAACTGCAGGTTTAGGCCTGATCCCACAGGGGTCCCAGATTGGAGAGGATGCAGGCCAGGCTGAGGGACCACCCCCCATCCCGTGCATGAATTTCGTGCACCGGGCCACTAGTCTATATATATAAAACCCTAATATGCAAATAGACCAAACAGCGGAACAACCGAAGAACTGAACAACTGGTCGCTATGACATTTGCTGACCACCAGGGGTGCACATGGAACATGGAGGGCATCAGCCATGGCAGGATGGTGGAGCAGGTGAGCGGGGGCAGCAGGCCAAGGCAGAGCACCGTTTGCTATCATCAGGGTGAGCCTCTGGTGGTTATTGAAAATTCTTTGTTCCCATGCCCCGTGGTCCTGCTTGGTGCTCACGCCTGCTGCCAGCACTGGAGCCACCACTCACACCCACTACTGGCACTGGCCCCACTCGCACCTGCAGGTGGCACTGGAGCCACCACTCGCACCCACTGCCAGCACCCGGCACCAGTCCTGATCACTCAGCACCATCAGTGAGTATGAGTGGTGGCTGCCAGCCCCAATCACCCCTGAGGGCTTCTCCACCTCCCCCTGCTCCTGAGGGGTGATTGGGGCAGCAGCAGCCACTCACATCTGCTGACAGTACCGGCCCTGCTCGACCCCACTGCTGACGCTGGCCCCAATCGCTCTGCACCATCAGCAGGTGCAAGTGGGGCCTGTGCCATCAGCACATGGGAGAGGTGGCAGCAGGAGCAGGGCTGCCGGCAGACAGGGGACAGGGGGCCATGGTGGGAGGGGCCAGAAGGGGGCGCAGAGGATAGGCTGAGACCTGCCCCTCTTCCCACCACAGCCTCGTGGCTCACAGTACCCTTCAAGGTGCATAAATTTGTGCACTGGGCCCCTAGTATATTATATTTAGAAAAATATTTGGTCTTTTTCCCATTTCCCGGCACAGAGCTCCTAAAACTCTGGGAATTTCCTAAGTGATAAAGGTGATAAGAACATTTTCTGTTCTAACTAGAGGCCCGGTGCATGAATTCGTGCATGGGTGGGCTCCCAGTGTAACTTTATTTACTTTATCGAGGCCTATGCGGGGGGGCCAGCTGGGGGAGGGACCATGGGAGGTTGGCCAGCAGGCCCCCCAATCAGGGCCATCGGGGGGGCTGGCCAGGCAGGGGGAGGGGCTACAGGAGGCTGGCTGCCAGCCCCACCCCCCAATTGGGGCCCCATGGGGGCCAGTCTGGCTGGAGAGGGCAATTGTGGGCATGGCCAACTTGGGGGAGGTGCCATGGGTGGTTTGCAGGCCAGCCCCACACCTGATCAAGGTGGGGTGAGCCAATGGGGGATGGGGCCAGCCGGGGGGAGGGGCTGCAGGCCGATTGGGGTGGGGGGCCCAATGAAGGGTAGGGCCAGCCAGGGGGAGGGGCTGTAGGAGGTTGACCAGGCAGCCCCACCCCTGATTGGGCCAGTTGGCTGGCTGCAGTGGCCATCATAGTGACCTGTCGTTCTGGTTGTTCTGGTCACTGGCTTTTTATATATATATAGATGAGGTGGCTCTTGATGGGCCTCTAAATAGTTTCAGGATGAGAACTGGCCCAAGAAAGATCAAGCCTTGATTGGAAGTTTGAAACTTTTAGCCCCTTCTTCCCCCACCAACCTCCAGGGTGTAGAGAGGGGCTGAAGACTGAGTTAATAATAAATAACCACAATGATGTGTATGTAATGAATCCTTCATAAAAACCTGTAGATTTGCCCTAACCGGTTTGGCTCAGTGGATAGAGTCAGCCTGCAGACTCAAGGGTTCCAGGTTCAATTCTGGTTAAGGGCATGTACCTTGGTTGCGGGCACATACCCAGTAGGGACTGTGCAGGAGGCAGCTGATAGATGTTTCTCTCTCATTGATGTTTCTAACTCTATCCCTCTCCCTTCCTCTCTGTAAAAAATCAATAAAATATAGTTAAAAAATCAAAAGCCTGAAATTATAGAGTTCAAGGAGCTTCTGAATTGGTGAAATAATTCATGTGCTGGAAGAATGGCACACCCCAACTACACAGTACAGAGGCTCCTGAACTGAGGACCCTTCCAGACCTTCCCTTATGTACCTCACATCAATGTTCATTTGTATTGTTTATAACAAACTGTAATAGTAAATATATCTTTTTCTTGAGTTATGTGACTCATTCTAGCAAGTTATCAAACTTGTGGAAGTTGTGAGAATCCTCAATTTAGTAGCCAAGTCGGACATAAGAGTAGATAATCCAGGTAGCCAATACTTGTAACTGGCATCTGAAGTGTGTGTGTGGGGGGGGTAGTCTTGTGGGACTGAGCCCTTATATTTTTTGGAATCTGATACTAATACCAGGTAGTCAGTGTCACAATTGAATTGAATTGTAGTACACCTAGTTGCTTTACATCTATATCTATCTATAAATGCATTATAATATTTTAAAGCATGTAGACCTGAGGCTTAAGATCCATACATTAGAATTTGAGAGTTAATAGTCCTAACACTTGTATTAAAATAATAAAATTGTTTTGTACTTATGTAATTAATTTAGATACCCTGTTTTGGGATGTAATTTAATCAGAATATTGGCTTTGGAAGCATCTTAGAAGGACATCACAGATGAAGATACTGAAATAAAAAAGGTTAAGTAACTTGTTCAACTTCATATGGGTAGAATTATCAAAACTGGAATTAGAGCTAAATTAACTCTCAATATAGAGTTAGTTTTCAACATTCTATGTTGCTTTCTATTAAGATATATAATATATTTTAGAATAGTACATGTTTCATTACTTAATAATCAGTTAAAAAGAAATATAATATCCAAACCAATGCCCAAAATTAACCAAAAAGTTTTCAGTCAAGATGAGAGATCAAGTATGCACTCTTTCCTCCTTTTCCTCCTAAAACCTCATTAAACAACAAGAAAGGAAAGAAACATATATAACCCCAAAACAGTAGAGAGGATAGAAGAAAAGGGATTTCTGTGAGTTCCTGCTAGATAGGATGCCATGGGCTAATGAAGCAAGGTAGAGGGAGCAAAAGTCTAGAACATGCATGGAATGTAATATAGACAAAAAGATATTTACAGTACATAATAAAGTACCAACATTTGAAATGCCAGAAATAATGATTAGCAGAAAGATAAAGAAATTTAAAGTCTTACTGCTTACTGACTCCCACATGAGGTATGGAATAATAAGTTGGGCAGATGTACAGATGCAAAAATTCTTGCATGTGAAGAGTGCCAAAAATAGTTAATTAAAATTTATACAAGGATTGACTACCTCAGAAAAATGGCAATTCCTCTCTCAATCCATTCAATTATTTTTAGGAAAACATTGAATAAAACAGAGAGAGTTAACTAAGAATAATATAATTAAATTTTTGAGTCAAGATAGTAATTTATTTGCAATGAGGTAGATGTGATTATTTCATGAATATAATTTTTGTCATTAGATGGTTCTATGAAGGCTTACTAAATTTTCATATATTTCTAATTAACAGAAACCATTCATTTCTGTCCCTGTGTTAAGCAATACTTGGATCGTGCATACTTTCTTTCACTATGTTCAATTGTACTGATACCAAAGAAAAGTACTTTAGCTCTTATGCCAATAAACACCACTCCTCACAGGTAAAACTATGAACCAACTAAAATGCTTTGTTATCAAGATTAATAGCTTACCTCACTGTGTTTACCAATTGAAAGCTATTATGATATAAACTCTGTGGACTCATAACCAATTCCCTACATTGCAAGACTTGACTTAAAAGCATCCATCCCAGACCCCAAAACCCTAATTTCCCCACTTTGAGATATTGCTAACCTTCTGTCAAAATGTTCTACCTTACTGCAGTAAATCTAATAAACTTAGACTTGCTTGATTAACAGTTATTTCTGGTGCTCTTTTAGGAGTTGATGCTTGACAAGAATACTCAACCATAGTCTTTTGCCATGTTATCACTCACTGAATAACATTTGTTATGTGCTTGGCATATGCTAGGGATACTAGTGGGATTTGAGGGCCTTGATCATAAATATGAACTCTCAGTCTAGCAAGAAGTACATGCTAGAATCAATCATTTCCAGATATGGGGATCTTGTTAAACGTTATTCTACTTTTTTATCTTTTATGCTGGACTTGACTATGACATAAATGTGACATTTACATCTTGGAATTAACTAACCAGATATCAAAGGAAGTTTGGGAGATTGCCTCAATTTGAAGTTTATCAGCTTGTATTCAAAATCCATTTGTTTGTTTTTTAAAATCAAAACATAAAGGTACTAGTTAAGAAGAGTAGAACATATAATTTTTAGAACATATAATTTTAGACATTTTTAAGGTCATGGAGATATATTTTTATTAATCCAGTTCAGTTTGGTATACAATGCTGAGATGATTGGCTTATTTTTGATGTAGCCTGAGGTCATAAGTTCATATTTCAGGCCTGAATGTATTAGTTTCCACTGTAGTTCCAGAAATAGTCTAGCCTCCTAGGAATACTGCAAAGCAGAGCTGAGATCATTTGAGTGATTTAAAAAATAAAAAAAACACCCTTCTACACTACACCAATTCTAATTTGTCCACCATTAAAATGGATAACCAGACTTCAATTTTAGGTTCAAAATTCTTCCTGTGGCTTTTCCTAACCAGAATAAGTAGACTAAATAGCTATTTGAAAAGTACACCTAAATGTTGCTCAAACTGATGTTATAGCTTTCTAAAGAAAGTCATACTTTTTAAAGCATTGAAGACTCTTTAGATGAACCAGTTTTTTATCCCTCTCCTTGCCAAAAAAAGAAAAATATCTTGCTACGGATGTGAGATAGGAGTGGGATTAAGAAGGGAGGTTACTTCAATAAATCTTCCTTGAAAACTTCCATGTCTTTCTTTGAATATTTCTAGGCAAATCTACTGGAAGAGTTAAATGTTTGTTTAATTATACTATAAAGAGGTGTTTTCCATCTTGTAAAATGTATTTGTAATTCATTACTCGGGATCTTAGTTCAATTCATTACCAGAGTAAACTATTACTCTGATTTATAAATAAGAACAATTGAGAAATGTTAAATAAAGAACCTTCCTTATTTATATCACAGGGCTAGTTTGTGATGAAGTCCTTTCTAAAACAAGGTTATTTTAACTTCAATCCAGTGTTCCTTAATCATGTCAAGAAGTGGGAAACTAGAGGATTTCAAAATGGCAGCAGAATAAGTGAAATCTATACTGAGACACTCTCAGGACCAAACTGGAATTAAAACTAAAATACAGAACAGCCATCCTGAATAATCAATTTAAGACTAGCTGCAGAGAATCCTGATAACCAAGGATGAAAAGGGGAGACCACGTAGAGACTGATAGAAAGTGCAGAGGCACAAAAGGGCTGGCCCGGCAACCATAGACAGCAACTGGAGTTCCAGAGGGATATCTCAGCTGTGGGGGATTCCCACTGAGAACTCTGGGGTTTAATATACAAGCTGGGCTCCACAGTCCAGAGCACCAGAACTTAGAAAGGTGCCCATACAACATCTGGCTGTGAAAAGCATCAGGGTTACTGTCTGCCAGTGAGAGATGGCTGGAAACGCAGACACCCTCTGAAAGGACAAACACAAAATTTTGTGTGTGGCTATTCACCTTGGGCTCCAAAAGAGGGTGGGCAGAGTGGATTTGAGCTGTGTGAGCAGAAGCCAGGGTTGGGGGTTCTGAAGTTGGAGCTTGGAAGGCAGATACCCTGGTTTCCTGTGCTGATTAATTCCTTCATACTGCAGAGGACACCTTTCTCCAACAAACCTTTACCGTCCAGGCAGCTATTGCTGGGAGAGGAAGCAATTGCCCCACCATCTTGGAAAACCTCTTACTGCACCCTGTGGAGTTTCTGAGGCCCATTAAAAGACTGAGAATAACAATCAGCCTGTAGGCAGAAGCAAGTGCCCCACACTGTTGGAAAACCTGTCACCCCACCCTATGGTCCATAGTCTCAGACTAATAAAGACTGAATAACAATCAGACTACAGGAAGAGGTGGATCTAAAGAGACTTTGAGGCTTTGCCTGATCTAATTTGGGGCTAGGAGCTAAGAAAAACATATCTTGGTGCACATCTTGGTCAATTCCAAAGGCACCAGCCCCAGCAGAGGGAGTCACAAGCAGTGAATTCCTGATAGCTCCAAACAGGATACTCAGGGCCCGTCAAAAACAACATCTGACATGGTGTTGCACTGGAGATTGGGAGGCATAGCCGATCTACCTAATACATAAACACAAACACAAACAGGCAACCAAAATGGGGAGACTAAAAAACAAGTGCCAAATGAAAGAACAAGAGAATTCTCCAGAAGAAGAGCTAAATGAAATAGAGACAAGAAATTTATCAGACATAGAGTTGAAAATAATGATGGCATGAGAAAAGATATAGTAAGCATGAAAAATGACATGGTGCTAATAAAAAACACAGTGGAAGGAATACACCGTAGATTAGGGAAAGCTGAGAATAGGATAAATGAATTAGAAGACAGGGTAGAAAAATTACTCAATCAGACAACCAAAAAGAGAAAACAATTAAAAAACAGGAGGACAGCTTAAGGGAGCTGTGGCACAACATGAAATGTAGCAATAATGGCATCATAGGAGGGCCAGAAAGAGAAGAAAATGAAGAAGGGATAGAGAACTTGTTTGAAGAAATAATAGCAAAAAACTTCCCTAACCAGGTGAAGAAAAAAGTCACACAACCCAGGCTGATTTGGCTCAGTGGTTGAGCATTGAACTATGAACCTAGAAGTCAGTTTGATTCCTGCTCAGGAAATATGCCCGGGTTGCAGGCTTTATCCCCAGTGTTGGGTGTACAGGAGGCAGATGATCAAAGATTCTCACTCATCATAGATATTTTTATCTCTCTCTCCCTCTCACTTCCTCTGTGAAATCAATAAAACTATATAATTTTTTTTAAATGTCACATAGGTTCAGGAGGCAAAGAGAGTCCTAAGCAAGAAGAACCCAAAACAGGCCCACATCCAGACACATCATAATTAAAATGCCAAAAATTAAAGACAAAGAGATAACCTTATAGGAAGCAAGAAAAAAAAGCAATTTGTTAACTACAAAGGAGCTCCCATAAGTCTGACACCTGATTTCTCATCAGAAACTCTACAGGCCAGAAGAGAATGGCATGAAATATTCAAGGTAATAAAATGCAATGATCTGAAACCAAGATTACTATATCTGACAAAGCTATTATTCAAAATGGATGGTAAAATGGGCTTCCCAGAAAAGAAAAGGCTAAAGGTGTTTATCACCACCAAACCAGCACTGCAGGAATTTCTAAAGAGACAGCTGTAATGAGAAGAAATAGGGAGTGAGAGGAACATAGGCATAGGAATTAAAATAGCAGTAAATAAGTACCTATCAATAATAACATTAAATGTAAATGGATTAAATGCTCCAATCAAAAGACATAAAGTAGCTGAATGGATACAAAAACATGACTCAAAATGTATGGTGACTACAAGAGACCCACCTCAGAACAAAAGATTAGAGTGAAGGGGTGGAAAAAAATTTCCATGCAAATGAAAACAAAAAAACGTTGGGGTAGCAGTACTCATATCTGACAAAATAGACTTCAAAATGAAAGCCATCACAAGAGACAATAAAGGTCACTACTTAATATGAAAGGGATTGATCCAACAAGAGGATAAAATCCTGATAAACACATATGTATCCAATATAGGAGCACCTAAATATATATATATGAAAATTTATGGAGGACTGTAAGGGAGAGATTGACAGCAATACAGTCATAGTAGGGTATGTTAACACCCCACTGACTTTATTGGATAGATATTCCAGACAACAAATTAACAAGGAAACAGTGATTGTAATGACACACTGGTTCAGATGGTTTTAATTGACATTTGTAGAAGATTTTACCCCAAATCTGCAGAATATGCATTCTTCTCAAGTGCACATGAATCATTCTCAAAGATAGATCACATATTTGGAAGCAAAACAAGTCTCTACAAGTTCAAGAAGATTGAAATCATATCAATCATCTTCTCAGATCAGAATGGAATGAAATTAGAGATCAACTACAGTAAAACACTCAAGAGCATTCAAACATATAGAGGCTAAATAGCATGTTACTAAACAACAAATGGGATACCAATGAGATCAAGAAAGAAATAAAAGACTTCCTGGAGGCAAATGAAAATGAATACACAACCCAAAACTATCTGGGACACAGCAAAAGCAGTCCTGAAAGGGAAGTTCATAGGATTACAGGCCTACCTAAAAAACAAAGAAAAATTAATAATAAACTATTGAACCTTACACCTTAAAAAATTAGAAAGAGAACAACAAGAAAAGCCCAGAGTAAGTAGAAGGAAGGAAATAATATAGATCATAGTAGAAATAAATGATATAGAAAAAAAATATATATATATCCTATATAATAAAGAGGTAATATGAAAATTGACCATCACTCCAACACATAAGATGGCTTCCCCCATGTGGTCAAAGATGGCCACCCCCATGTGGACACAAGATGGCCACCACAAGATGGCCGGCAGGGGAGGACAGTTGGGGGTGACCAGGCCGGCAAGGGAGGGCAGTTAGGGGTGACCAGGCTGGCAGGGGAGGGCAGTTAGGGGTGACCAAACTGGCAAGGGAGGGCAGTTAGGGGCGACTGGGCTGGCAGGGGAGGGAAGTTAGGGGCAATCAGGCTGGCAGGGGAGTTGATAGGGGGTGATCAGGCTGGCAGGCAGAAGCAGTTAGGGGCAATTAGGCAGGCAGGCAGGCGAGCAGTTGGGAGCCAGCAGTCCTGGATTGTGATCCCAGATTAGAGAGGGGGCAGGCTGGGCTGAGGGACACCCCCCCTCCCGGTGCACAAATTTTGTGCACCGGGTCTCTAGTATATATATACAATGAAACCAAGAGCTGGTTCTTTGGTTCTTTGAAAAGATAAACAAGATCAATGAACCTTCAGTCAGACTAATCTAACTAAAGAAACAAAGAGAAAAGACTAAAATAAATAAAATCAGAAACTAAAGTGTTGAAGTAACAACTAACCACAGAAATACAAAAGACTGTAAGAATATACTATGAGCAACAATATACCAACAAGCTGAAGAATATGGATGAAATGGACAAATTCCTCAAAAATATACAGTCTTCATAAACTAAATCAGGAAGAATCAGAAAACCTTAATAGTCCAATAACAATTGATGAAATTGAAGCAGTAATAAAAAATCTCCCAGCAAACAAAAGCCCAGGTCCAGGTAGCTTCACAGGAGAGTTTTACCAAACATTCAAAGAACTAACACCCATCCTCCTCAAACTATTCCAAAAAAAATTCAAGAGGAAGCACACTTTCAACCTCTTTCTATGAGGCCAGCATTATCCTAATTCCAAAACGAGATAAAAGCACTACAAAGGAAGAGAATTACAGGCCAGTATCCCTGTTGAACACTGACACAAAAATCCTCAACAAAATATAAACAAATCAAATCCAGCAATCTATTAAATAGATTATACATCATCACCAAGTAGTGTTTATTCCAGGGATGCAAGGCTGGCACAACAGTCACAAATCAATAATTGTGATACATCACACAAACAAATTGAAGGATAAAAATCATATGATCATATCAATAGATGCAGAGAAAGCATCCTACAAAATCCAACACTCAGGTTTCATAAAACCTTTCAGCAAAGTGGAAATAGAAAATCATACATCAACATAATAATGTCCATATATGACAAATCTATGACCAACATCATATTCAATGGGCCAAAACTAAAACCATTTCCCATTAGAATAGGAACAAGAGAGCAATGTCTGCTTTCACCACTCTTGTTCAACAAGTCATAGAAGTCACACAAGAAGGCAATATAAAAGTCATCCAAATTGGAAAGGAATAAGTAAAACTCATTATTTGCAGATGACATGATATTATACATAGAAAACCCTAAAGACTCCATCAAAAACTAATAGACTTAATGAGTGAATTCAGCAATGTAGAAGGATATAAAATTAAGACCCGGAAATAAATGGCATTTTTATACACCAACTAGAGGCCCAGTGCATGAAATTTGTGCACAGGGGTGGGGGGGGGGTGTTCCCTCAGCCCAGCCTGCACCATATTTTTGAGGAATTTGTCCATTTCATCCACATTCTTCAGCTTGTTGGTATATTGTTGCTCATTTAAATTAAATGATAATTTAAAAAGGATAATTTAATCCTTATTAAATTTTCATCTCCTAGGGATCAGGCCTAAACCAGCAATTGGACATTCCTCTCACAATCCAGGACCACTGGCTCCTAACTGCTTACCTGCCTGCCTGCCTGATTGCACCTAACTGCCCCCCCTGCTGGCCTGATCACATTCAGCTGCCCCCCCACCAGCCTAGTCATCCCCAACTGCCCCCCTCCGCCAGCCTGGTCGCCCCTCACTTCCCCCCACCTCCGGCCTGGTCGCCACTTACTGCCCCCCATGCCGGCCTGGTCACCACCAACTGCCCACCCTGCTGGTCTGGTCACCCCATGCAGCCTGATGCTCGGTCATTTGGTCGCCTCTCACTAACCCCCCTGCTGGCCTGGTCGTGCCATGCAGCCTGTTCAGTCGTCCGTTCGGTTGCGATGGTCACTTAGCCTTTTATATATATAGATAATGAATTCTAAGAAAGAGAAACTAAAAGAACAATCCCATTTACCATTGCAACACAAAAATTAAGATACTTAGGAATAAACATAACCAAGGAGGTAAAAGACCTGTACTCAGAAAATTACATGATGATAAAAAGAAATAGAGGAAAATATAAACAAGGACAAGAATATAACATGTTCATAGAATTGACATCATTAAAGTGTTCATATTACCCAAAGCAATCTTTAGATTCAATGCAATCCTTATTAAATTATCATTGGCATATTTCACAGATCTAGAACAAACACTCCACAAATTTATATGGAACCAAAAAAGACACTGAATAGTGACAAAATCTTGAGAAATAAGAACCAAGTTGGAGAAATCACAATATCAGGTATCAAGCTATACTACAAAGCCATTTTACTTAAAACAGCTTGATACTGACATAAGAACAGGCATATAGATCAATGTAACAGAACAGAGGACCCAGAAATTGACCCAGGCCATTACTGTCAATTAATATTTGACAAAGAAGGCAAGAGCATACAATGGAGTAAAGACAGTCTCTTTGATAAATGATGTTGGGAAAATTGGACAGGGACATGCAAAAAATAAAAATAACAAATATAAATCTTCTGCACAGCAAAAGAAACCATCAACAAAATGAAAAGGAAGTCCACTGTAGGAGAGAATGTATTTGGCAATGATACATCTGATATAGGGTTAATATCCAAAGTATATAAGGAACTCATACAACCTAACAAAATAATGACAAACAATGCAATTAAAAAATGGGCAATGGACCTAAACAGACACTTCTCCAAAATGAACATACAGATGGCCAAGAGAAATCTAAAAAAATTCTTAAAGTCATTAATAATCAGAGAGATGCAAATTAAAATTACATTGAGGTATCACCTCACATCTGTCAGAATGGCTAGCATCAACAAATGAACAAATGACAAGTGTTGGCAAGAATGTGGAGAAAAGGGAACCCTACTACAGTGCTGGTGGGAATGAAGACTGGTGTAGCCACTGTGGAAAATAGTATGGAGTTTCCTTAAAAAATTAAATATGGAACTTCCATTTGGCCCTGTGATCCCACTTCTAGGAATATATCCTAAGAAACCTTAAATACCAATCAGAAAGAATGTATGCACCCCTAGTATCTAAGATCTGGAAACAGCCTAAGTTCCCATCAGTAGATGAGTGGGGAAAAAGCTGTGGTACATTTACACTATGGAATACTATGCAGTGTAGGAGGCTAAAGCAAACAGCAGTTAGCATAAAAGTGCAAAAAGAAACATTGGAAGGCCAATGGACTTTGGTATTCAGCAGGGCTGAAAATAAGCACATAATTGCCCTGTTGTGGGTGCAGTGGCTCAAGACAATTTCCTGACCTGATAATCCTTACATTGTTGACCAAACTTTACCTTTGATCTGCCTGTATGCATTGCTAAAGGGAAAATGTGTATTCAATTAAATAAAAGTAGTCTAGGCCAGAACTTTGTGTGCCTCTTCACGGAAGAAGTCTCCACCTGGTGCCCAATGCCTTCTAAATTCAGATTTCTTGTATAGCATTTTCATTTGTGCACCGGCCACTCCTTCAGATCCTGGACTTCACTGTGCAGGTCATGGCAATGCAGCAGTAAAAAAGAAGGATCTCCTTCCCAGCCAGCATGGCTCAGTGATTGAGCACCAACCTATGAACCAGGAGATCACAGTTCATTTACTGGTCAGGGAACATGCCTGGGTTGTAGACTCATTTCCCAGTGGGGGGCATGCAAGGGGCAGCCAATTGATGATTCTCATCATTGATGTTTCTATTTTTCCCTCGCTCTCCTTTACTCTCTGAAATCAATAAAAATATATTTTAAAAATAGAATGATCTCTTACCCTTTGAGACAGCATGGAGGGCCTGGGAGAGTATTATGATAAGTTAAATAAGCCATTCAAGAAAGACAAGTATCACATGATTTCACTCATATGTGGAATCTAATAAGCAAAATAGAGTGTTGAACAAAATAGACCCAGAGACATAGAAACATGGGACAGACTATTGAATCTCATAAGGTGGGAATGGGTGTGTGGGAGGGAAGAGATCATCCAAAGAACTTGTATGCATATGTACATAACACATGGACACAGACAATAAGGTGGTGAAGACCTGGGGTAGGGGATGGGGGTGGGCTAGAAGGGGTCAATGGGGGAAGAAAGGGGGACATATGTAATACTTTCAACCTAAAAAGACTGAAAAAAAGAAGTGGGAAACCATTTACTGAGTTAGATATAGAAAAATAATGTGATTATATCTAAATGTATAAAATTGAAATTAGAGAAGGTTAGGTGTCATTTATTGAGATACTAGAGACCCAATGCACAAAATTCGTGCAAGAGTAGGTCTTCCAGCCCTAGCTGATTTGGCTCAATGGATAGAGTGTCGGCCTGTGGACTGAAGGGTCCCAGGTTCGATTTCAGCCAAGGACATATGCCTGGGTTGCAGGCTCCATCCCCAGTAGGGGGCATGCAGGAGGCAGCCAATCAATGATTCTCATCATTGATGTTTCTCTCTCTCCCTCTCCCTTCCGCTCTAAAATCAATAAAATATATTTTTTTTAAAAAAAGAGTAGGCCTTCCTTCCCCTGGCTGCCAGCACCGGCTTCCCTCTGGCACCCGGGACCCGAGCTTCCCTCGCAGCCCTGGCTTCATCCTGAAGGTCATCCAGAAGGAAGTCTGGTCTAATTGGCATATTATGCTTTTATTATTATTTAGATGTTTCTTTATCATACTAATATATAAGATTACTGTAATGTTTACCTAGTATCTGTAGGAGGTTTATAAATACCACTTAATTTAATCTTCACTAAAAATCTTCAATGCAGATATATCCTTCATCATTTTTACCTTGGCTTCAGCCCTGGCTCCTTGTACTCATCCTGCTTCTCTATTCTGTACTCTACTGCTTGTAGGAACAACCAATGGGTCATTGGCAGTAGTCTGCATCTTGAAAATGATAAAGACACAGTGAAGTATTCAAAAGTTGAAAATGATGATGATAATTGAGCAGAGGTGAAAGTAGATTGGCCATAAGTTTAGAATAACAAAATGAAAAATATGCATTTTATGAACTAAAACTCTCCTCCTATATAAAGACGACTACCATGATTGTTATCAGGGAAGATTTTCAACAGAAAAATATGATAACCTTTTAAATCAAGGATATGGAAATCTTTGTTGTTGAATCCCAGAATACTTTCTTACGTTACCTTGAAAATTATAGTACTTTTGTTCATTATTTCCCAGCTTTTCCTTCAAATGCTGTAGTGCTAGCCCATAAAAGGTCAATTTTGGATGTCCCATTATTACTGCAGATCCAATAAGTAGGCATGAAATATAAATATTTCATATTTTCTTACATAAAGTCTAAAATACAAATACTTGAATGCTCTTGTGTTCCCTGATGGTATTTACAACAAAAAAAATTATAGTTATTGAAAAAGAGAGTGAACTAGGATAAACTATCCTCATATATTTTCCTTTAAAGTCTTAATTATCTATTTGTTACTAGACTTAGACTTAGTCTACTCATAGGATATATGCAATAAGAGAGGCTGGCAGAGAAAAACAAAATATGTCTACCAATCTAGAAAGATGTTGAAGTGAGTGGGATACATTAATAAATGTTGAATCTGATCAATACATTTTTTCAACTAGATTATCTCAAAAACAGTCACGAGACATTAGTAGGAGTTGATGAGTAAAATGTTTCTCTGTGCAATAAATTCAGTCTTTACTATATTTGTTCTCATGTTTACCAGCCTTTTGCATGAGACATATATCCCCCTATAGGGAAATAGGTCTTATATATGATTAAGCATTGAAATTATCTGGTATTGATACTGCTAAAATGTACTACATTAATAAAGAAAGACATTCAGGGTTCTCAATGACAAAATCTATGTGTGGGCAAAGAGAGAGAGAGAGAGAGAGAGAGAGAGAGAGAGAGAGAGAGAGAGAGAGACACAGAAGAAGGAAAAAATTAAAAATGATAAAAGAAAAAGAAATATTTAAAAAGAATGGCAGGCAGATAGGTTTAGAAAGTGTTTAGAATTTTCATAAGTCTCCCAACTTGTCAGTAGTAGAATTGACATTTAAATTCAGGTCTGATGCTAAAGTCACAAACCCATATAGCCTCTAGAATTTCTATCACCAGTATATTTCCAAAGCAAATTATTCCTTCTATTACTCCCTCTCCCTAAAGTTATAATTTTCCGTAGGTTTCTGCAACTTTATACATCTATAAATTATTATATATTATTAATCAAGTACTCATGTATATGTTAGATAAGTTGACTTCACTTTTTAACGTGAGCTTAATGTTCTTAAAGTTTGAATGTCTTTTTAGCAGATTCCTTAAAATCGTATACTTCTGAATTATTTTTGTTATTCAGATTCTTTAATATTAAAATGACATATTTCATAAGGCTTCCAATAACTTATTACACAGATTTAAGATCGTTATTTTACTAAATGCTTATTGAAATCCAATTAGTAATTTAAATAGCACGTCACCAATTTGCAGAGATTGTCTCATTCATTATGATGACATTAAAATATGTTTTACATTTTAATTAGCATCAATAAAGGAAGGAGTAGATTTTTTCATTTATTATGGTGAAAATTACATGAATTTTAATGTCAATAAAATGCAAATATTAATATCTTAAGTCTGGTCATCATGTTTATTAAGTGTCCCCAACACTAATTTTTTTATGTATTCAAATTTATTGATAATTCCCTGCCAGATTTTAGACATGTAGCAAATTATTCAAAAAGTGGTCATCTGTACTTAGAAGATATATATTCATTTATTCACTCATTCATTAATTCAACACCTACTAAGTATACTTCTTTTTGCTAGAATTTCTTGTTGGTTCTGGTTTTACAGTAATGAGTCAAACAGAATAGGATCATACGCTTTTGGCACTGAACAAATACTTATCTTTTGGTAAGTGCCATAAAGAAGAAACAAGAAGTTTATGGGAAACTGGAGGCTATTTAATATCTTTAATGGCTGACAAATCAGATTAGACAAATTAAGAATAGACTTCATTTTGTAGCAGCATCTTCAAGGTGATATGTTGGGCAGTTTCTTGATTATAGAGGGATTTGAGGGGCCTCAGGAGTAAAGGTGAGGAGTCTGGGCAGTAGAGGCCCACTCAGGGGGCTTAGAATATAGGATCTTTACTAGCCCTAGTGTGATTTCCTTAAAAGCATACTATGACATGTCACAGTATTGTGAGTTTAAAAAGTTTCAAACAGCCTCGACTGTCAAAAGCACAAAAGTACAGAGAATGTAGCTTATACTTCTGTTGACATAAGAAATGTTCAATCCTATAGAGAATTTTTTAGTTTATTTGAACCAGACTGACCAGAATTATCAGGAAGCAAAATCTTAATAGATTGAGATAATGCCCAGGAGAGTGGTAGTTTTGGAGCTTATTTTATCCATTACAATCAAAGGAGATGTAAGGAGGGTTACATGAAATTCATTGGTGGTAGATTAGGGAGGCAGGAGAAAGCAAAGTGGGAAAATCTCTGAGATTGGATAGAGAATAAGACAGACAACTACTTCTTTGATGTTGGTACAGGATAGTTCACAATGAACATTTACAAGACATAGAGATGGCTTTCTGGGAACAAGATAACAATGAGGGGTTCTGTGGTCATGAGCTCTGATGTAGTGGGTGTAGCCTAAGGGATCCAGAAAAGGGGGATTATTCTGACATTTCAAGGGTATGTTATCTTAGATGCAATAGACAGGTTCACTTAGGGTAAAGATTGAGCTATGTCAGGAAGCTACAGGCCTTGGACATGACTACGCACCATGACTCGTTAGGTCAAGTTAGGAATTTTTATGTTCAGATCATCCTATGTGTTTACTTTCCATTTCTGAGTTTTGTAAGGCCTCCCCTGAGCTTGTCAGTTTTAGTAAATGGTCCCTTTTTTGTCCACACTTCCCATAACTAACTATACACTGAACTCAGCAATTCCCCCCAAATCAGGTAGTTATCATTTCCTAATCCTCTCATAATCCCCATTTCCAGTACAAGAATTTTATGTTACATTTAAGAATAGGTTCAGAAATGTTTAAAAAAAGAATAGGTTATGGACAAAAGACAGAGGTCAGGTGGCAGTCATCAGTCATACTATATCCAGAGCACTCTATTTCAATATTTTAAGATATGAAATATCCTTTAACATATGACATATATTATGTTGAAACAAAGATTACCTCTTTGTGACTTCTTTTTGTTTCTAACATGATTTTGAGGAGCAACAAATACAGTTATAATGCGTAGGGTATCCCAGAAAAATGTATATACATATGTGAATAATTTTAAAGGCAGTGTTTATTAAAATACATTTCATTTTCAAAATTGAACTATCAGCTGTTAGAGTCTGTATATATGTGTTTGGGACACACTGTATTTTATTTTATTTATTTAGATATTATCTATTCTTTCAACAAATTTTTTATGTGACCTGGTTTTTGTATCTCAGCTAACTTCTCTTTCTAATGTATTCTCCTTAGTAATGATGTGAAGAATTTATATAAAGCTCCTGATCCAGGTACTGTTCTAAGAGGTTTCTGTATGTTAATTTATTTAATCTCACAAAGATCCTATAAAATAGATTCTATTGTTATCCCCACTTTATAGATGAAAATTTGAGGCATAAAGAGGTTAAGTACATTGCATAAAGCAACACAACTAGTACAGTCAGAGATAATAAACAAACTCAGGTAGTCTGGATCCATATTCTGTGCTTTGATAAAATGTCCAGAATCATATTAAAATGTCAATGTTTTTAATTGCTTGACATTTATACTAGTATATTAGACTTTATGTATATATTTATTTGTAGTTGGCACATTGTCTTTATCTGTATGCATGGATGAACTACATGATTTTTTTCTAAGCATAATATGGGGAATTGCCAAAGTATATGCTAAAATTATTCTGGCTTTATTTTAGCCCAAGTTTCATTTATTGTTAAACCATAAGAGAGAAAAATATCCACTAAAATCCAAGACATATGGAAGGCCAAGAGGCATATGAAAAAAATGCTCAAAGTCACTAATCATTGGAGAGATGCAAATCAAAATGACAATGAGGTACCTCCTCACACCTGTCAGAATGGCTAATCATCAACAAATTAACAAATCAAACAAGTGCTAGTAAGGATGTGGAGAAAAGGGAACCTGCATGTACTGCTGGTGGGAATGCAGACTGGTGCAGCCACTGTGGAAAATAGTATGGAGTTTCCTCAAAAAAATTAAAAATGGAACCCCCATTTGACCCAGTAATCCCACTTCTAGGAATATATCCCAAGAAATCAGAAACACTAATCAGAAAGAACATATGCACCCCTATGCTCATAGCAGCACAATTTACAATAGCTAAGATTTGGAAACGGCCTAAGTGCCCATCAGCAGATGAGTGGATTAAAAAATATGGTACATTTATATAATGGAATACTTTGCTGCTGTAAAAAAGAAAAAAGTCTTACCATTTGCAATAGCATGGATAGACCTGGGAAGTATGCTAAGCAAAATAAGCCAGTTAGAGAAAGGTTAGTATTATATAATCTCCTAATTTTTGGAATATAATGAACAACATAAACTGATACACAAAAATAGATCCAGAGACATAGAAGGATTGAACAAACCATCAAACCTCAGAGGAAAGGCAGGGGAGGGTTGGGGGGGGTAAGAGATCAACCAAAGGATTTATGTGCATGCATATAAGCATAACCCATGGACACAGACAATAGATGGGTGAAAGCCTGTGCTGGGGGCTGGGGGTGTGCTGGTAGAGGTCAATGGGGGAAAAAGGGGACATATGTAATACTTTCAACAATAAAGAATTTTTTTTAATCTATTAAAATCCAGAGTTTGATATACATACACTTTAGAAAAGAGGGGGGGGGAGGGAAAAAGGGGGAGGAGGGAAAAGAAACAAACTAGCAAACTAAGTAAAAATTGAAAAACCTAAAGAACATTTGCTATAAACCCCTTTTTTCTTGTAGAGAGACCAGGAATGTAATTTTTCTCATGATATAACGGATGGGAAAAGATACTTGGGCATATCTAAAATCAGAAGAGGGAGGCCCGGCCTGTGCTATTCAGTGGTTGAGTATTGTCCCATGAACCAAAAGGTCGCTGAGTTCAATTACTGCTTAGGGCACATGCCCAGGTTTCAGGCTAGATCTCCAGTAGGGGGCATACATAAGACAGCTGATCGATGTTTCTCTTGCATCCATGATTCTATCTCTCCCTTCCCCTCTCTCTAAAATCAATAAAAACATACTTTAAAAAATAGAAGAGGGAGGTGAGAAGCCGTAGTGAATATCAGGCAGCCCAGGTTCGAGAAGGCTCTGGGTAGATGATGGCTCTCAGGCATGAGCCCACCCCACTGCTATGATGCCCAAGAGAAAGGTCAGCTCTGCCAAGGAGGCAGCGAAGGAGGAGGCTAAGAGGAGATTACAGAGGTCGTCAACTAAACCTGCTCCTGCAAAAGTGCAAATGAAACCCCAAAAGGCGGCAGGAAAGGATAGATGTGCAGAAAAAAACGTGCAAATGAAAGGGAAATGGTAGCAAATGGAAAAAAGGCCAAAGAGGGCAACCAGGAACCTAAAGATCTACCTTCAGAAAATGGAAAGACTGAAAATGAAGAGAGTCCAGCCCAGATGAAGCAGGAGAAAAAGAAGCCAAGTCTGATTAATATCATATACTATGTCTTATAAGTGGCCCCTATCTCCCTTTTTGTACAATCCAGAGGATTATTTTTATCAGCTACTAGGGGCCTGGTGCATAAAGATTCGTGCACGGGGGTAGGTCCCTCAGCCCGACCTGCACCCTCTCCAATCTAGGAGTTTCTCTCTGTCTTTGCAATCATATGAGCGAATTGTCTGAGACCACAACCCAGTTTGGTTTGGTGCTCACAGAATAATAGAGGCTTTTTTTTTTCTTTGCTCCATTGGTGGAGATTTCCTAAAAGTTGCAGGATATCTTCCCTTTAATTTTTCCTCAACACTGTGACTTTACTTATGTCTCTCACCTTTGCTTTCCCTCCATCCCCCATACACAACAGTAACTTGCTCCAGGCTCACTTTGCTCTATGAGATCCTACAATGCATCTGTCACCAGAACTCCGATTCCCAGAATTCCTGGTGTTCCCCATGCTCTTGGTTTTCGCTTCTGTTCCAGGGACTGCACAAACCAAAGGACTGCAAACTCCAGCCGCCCCCAGGAAAGGCTGACAGGACTGGACACTCCAGTGGTGTCCCCGGGACCCCAGCCGCTCAGTGCAGGTGCACGTGCGCTGGCCACAGGCTCGAAGGGGGCGGGGTCCTGGGGATGCCCGCCGTATATTGCCCCGACTATGCAGAGGGGGGGTGGGAGTCCCACCCCACCCCCAGCCACTTAGCCCTGAGTGGCTGGGGAGGGGGCAGGAACGCCCACTGCATCACCACCGCTTGGCACCTGCACGTATGCATGCTGCCCACAGGCCCACCATCTTTGTCGGGTTAATTTGCATACTCACTCCTGATTGGCTGTGGGCATAGGGGAGGTACAGTCAATTTACATATTTGTCTATTATTAGTATAGATTAATTAACACAAGTTTTTTAGTAGTTCTAGATACATTTTTGAGAAGGGAATATCACTTCATACCCTTTTTTAAAAGTGTAAATGCTTTTTTTAAAGAGGTTAAATCATCTGTTGGTTGTTGTTGTTTTTGGTACAACCAAAAAAATAGTAGGATAGTGAATATGGTAGGTGTTGATTGTCTTGGGTGTCAGTTTAACATTCCACAAATGAGGTAGTTTTTATATCCTATCAGAGGACCAGTGCATGAAATTCATTCACTGGGGGTAGGGGTGGTTCCCTCAGCCCAGCCTGCACCCTCTCGCAGTACGTGACCCCTCGGGGGATGTTCGCCTGCCACCAGTCAGACATCCCTCTCAGTCTGGACCCCTCGCTTCTTACTGCCTGCCTGCTCACTGCTCTTTACTGCTCAGCTCGCTGCTCTTTAGTGCTGCCATGGAGGCAGGAGAGGCTCCCGCCACCACCTCTGCGCTGGCCAGCCGTGAGCCCGGCTTCTGGCTGAGTGGCACTCCCCCTGTGGGAGTGCACTGACCACCAGAGTACAGCTCCTACATTGAGCAATGCACCCTGGTGGTCAGTGTGCATCATAGCGACCGTTCGTTCTGCAGGTCATTGCGCCATTTGGTCAATTTGCATATTAGGGTTTATTATATAGGACTAGTGGACTGGTGCACAAAATTCGTGCATGGGGGGGTGTCCCTCAGCCCAGACTGCACCCTCTCCAATCTGGGACCCCTAGGGGGATTTCTGACTGTCACAATCTGGGACTGCTTTCTCCTAACTGCTCACCTGTCTGCATGTCTGATCACCCTTAATGACTCTGCCTGCCAGCCTGATCACCCAACTGCCCCCCCCCCCCCGCTGGCCTGCTTGCCACCAACTGGCCCATCCTGCCAGCCTGATCACCCCCAACTGCCCCCACTGCCAGCCTGCTTGCCCCCAAATGTCCCCCCTGCCAGCCTGATCGCCCCCAACTGCCCCTCCCTGCCGGCCTGCTCTCCCCCAACTTGCCCCACCCTGCCAGCCTGCTTTCCCCCAACTGGCCCATCCTGCTAGCCTGATCACACCCAACTGCCCCCCCTGCCAGCCTGATCTCCCCCAACTGCCCCTCCCTGCTGGCCTGCTCTCCCCCAACTGGCTCCCCCTGCCAGCCTGCTCGCCCCCAAATATCCCCCCTGCCAGCCTTCTCACCCCCAAATGCCCCCCTGCTGGCCTGATTGCCCCCAACTGCCCCCCCTGCCAGCCTGCTCTCCCCTCACCGCCTCTGCCTCAGCCCCGCCACCATGGCTTTGTCCAGAAGGATGCCCGGAAGGTCTCCTGGTCTAATTAGCATATTACCCTTTTATTAATATAGATAATACAAAAGCATACTACTAGTAAATGGCAATTTGGAGTCAGTCATGCATTTAATATTTCTTGAACAGTTTAAATTATTTCTATTCCCATGGTTCAGTCATGCATTTAATATGTCTTGAACAGTTTAAATTATTTCTATTCCCATGTTTTTTTGTTTGTTTGTTTCCTAAATAAAACCTCTCCTTGATTTTGGCTCTCCTTGTCAGAATTTTGTGCATCTGTAACATCTTTTTTGTGGTAGTCCAGTTTTTCTAAAAACTTTGTCAATGTGCTGTGAAAGATTGAAAATTTGATTATGTAGTATATTTGATATTAAATTGTGAATTAGTGGGACTTTGATGTAACAGCATGTCAACATTTGAATATATTGGTACTTGATACTTCATTAAAGAAAATTAGCCTCCAAACTTTCAGCTGGACATTCACCAGAATAACTATTTAGAAAAGAATCACAACTACATGGCTTTACATTTTGGGTACATGTGTTAAGAATTGTGTACAAATTGAAATTCTGCTTATTTATCCTCAAAACAACCAATAAAATCTCAATTGTGAAATAAAATAAAATCAGAAGATGGAAAAAATTATAAGTCCTTACTTATCCATAGCTTACTAAATTAGCAAATATTGACACTGCAGTTGAAACTTGCTACATAATACATAAGAAGAGCTTCTGAGAGTATAACACATCCACATGTTCTGTGCTTTTCTGAAGCTCACTGTAGATATGCATTTTCAGAACTCTCTCCTAAGCACTTTTCAGCACAGGAAATCTTGCTATAAAGCACTTTATTAAAATATAAATTTACCTTTCTGAGAGTCTAAGCCTATGTCCCACATTCTTAAGAATATATAGTGAACTCTCACTATAACAGACAAAGCCCATAAGTAGTAGTACTTGTCCTCATTTTCCAATATCTGATTTAGGTCAGAGTTAATACTTGTTTAATGAGTGCTGTTATCCCTTAATAGGTAATTCTACCCTTGCTCCCACCAAGATCATAAAGGAAATGTCATTTTGAAGGAGACATTACTGCATATTTAAAATAACTGATTATAAAATCCTATATGGAGCAATGTCATTGTTTGGTTCCTGTTTAAAAAGGAACATTTATTGCTTACACCTGAGTATGATATAAATAAGAATTAATCATAAATAGGTTGCACATACTACTCATGAATAGGAAATTTTAGCATTACAAATGTTAGTTTATTAACGTTTGAATGCACAAAAGCTTGCAATAATATAAAAGCGTTTAGTTCTAAACAAAGGGTGGATGCACCATTCAAAAAGAAGGAAAGATAGAAAGAAAGGTTATGCAGTGAGGTTTTATTAAAATATTAAAAATAAAAATCCATTCTCGACAATTACATTTCTCGACATTAGCAATAAAATAATAAATAAATAATAAATAGTAAATGATGAGAACAAATACAATTTTGTGAATAGTTGAAAAACTTCTGCATTGAGACTTTATAAAATGAAAATTGATCAATAGTGTGTCAGTCTTTTTAAATTTATTTTAATATGACATGTATTTATCTGCATATTCTTCTCTCTCTCTCTTCCTCTCTTCCCCCCTACTAATGAATTTGAAAACAAAGGTCTCAGTGTAAATGAGTACATCTTTCAATTTGATATTGGTCATGCTTTCAGATTAAACTGTAACCTAAAAATATGATATCAGTTCTAGCCGGTTTGGCTCAGTGGATAGAGCATCAGACTGCAGACCATAGGATCCCAGATCTGATTTCGGTCAAGGGCATGTACTTGGTTGTAGGCTCCTCCTGGCCTGGGCCCTGGTCAGGACTCATGCAGGAGGCAACCAATCAATGTGTTTCTCTCACATCAATGTTTCTCTCTGTCTTTCCCTCTCTCTTTCCACCCAATGGAAAAATATCCTTGGATGAGTATTAAAAAAATTAAAATTAAAAAATATATCAACTTATGAAAATGTATTTAGTTAAATATCAGTAGAAAAAATCAAGTAAAAAAATTACAGAAAGCCAATAAAACGTGTTTTAAGTACAGAAGTTTGTTTGGGACTTATAGTTTATTCAAAATAAAAGTAGAAATGACCCCTATTCCAACCACTCAAAAGTCATGTCAAAATGGAAATATAAATTACTGTAGCTGAAATGTGAAGTAGTCTTTTTTATTTCGCATCATGGTTTCATATGGGCAGAGAGATTGGTGGGGGCGGGGAGAGCCATTTTAAGGGAAAATAGAGTATGCACATGTCACCCATACATCCCACTGCCCTAATGTCTTATGATTTACTGTGACATTTTCCATCTGGGAACACTGCATACATACACTCCATAGTAACACTGTGCCTGTTGTAACTCATTGGTGCTTTATGCTTAGGTATAGATGTTGAAGAACCAAAAAAGTATCTATACAAAATTTGGAAAGAGAGAGAGAAAAAAAGAGTGAGAGAGATAGGTTTATTTATGAAGCAACTTCTGGATAAAAGCAATTATGGAAAATTCCAAAGGTTTTAAAATTTAATTTAAAAACTACTCACTGTGAATGATAGGGAATTCTCTCTGTTTTCTATGCATTATTGTCAAAAGTTGAGGCCAATGTACACAAGTCAGTTTGAATCAAGAGTAGAATACAGTCAATCGATTACTCACATATTGTTTGAAAACTAACCATTGGTTTGACAAGTTTAGCTCATGCTTGATATTTCAACATTTGTATATGAGTAGGAACAACCAAAGAAGAACTTAAAAGTGTTGTTGCATTCTGATATCAGAATATATTTGATTGCATTCTCTTCTATTTTAATAGCCTGCAGCTGTGTGAATATAAGGGTTGCCGTCTCTGTTCTCAAAAAGCAAGCACTACATAGTAGAAGATAATTTCCTTTAGTCTAACTTGGAACCAACAATAATATAAAATCATAGCATTTATCCCCAACTTCTATCACTCTCTGAGTTCTACAGGAACAATAAATTTACCAGAAGAAGGGTACGAAAAAATCACGTGATTCTTCAAAGGCAGGTTAATGAGGTTACTGTGGCAACCATTTTTTTAAAAAGCATTGCAATACAATTTAACCTGAAAGAAGATACTTTACTGCTAAAGCCGATTGATTGCTTTAGAGCTGTTAGACTTTAGCTACTCATTCTGGGCTATTTCTTATGATTGTGAAGTCACATCTAAGAAAAGAGTGGCAACCCTAGATATACATTAAGTCTAAGCATCTGGCATCTGAGTAGTATATGTGTTGTCTGGACAAAAGATTGGAAAATAAAATCTAATTTTTGAAACTGATTTAAACTTTAATATAAAATTATATTAACTAATTATTTTTTGCTCATTCTCTCTAGCATCTTTTAGCTATTGGAAAACATTTTTGGTACTGAACATCTTTCTTTTTTCTACTTTGCTTTCCTAGTCAGGTTGGGGGAAATAATCTCTTTAAGAATTAAGTTCCAAGATAATAAAGTAATTAGTGGGCTGGCCAAGAATGACCCTTGAGCAAGATGGATTTTTTTTCCCTTCTGCATGACTAGGTAAACAATTTAATCTCTCTGTTCTTTATTTCCCAACGTGCCAATGGGAGTAGTTCATGGAACAAGTGTAAAAACATAACATACTTTAAGAATTTAGGTTGTATATAATAAAGTAGGGGAAATTTTCCTACATATACACTCTGAAATCTCTCCTAAAAGAAAAAAAGAACAAAATGAAGAATAAATAATACAATAAACATTTCCATATCCCCATGTGACTAAGAGTGAGAAGTCAGGACTGAAACAATGTTGAAGGCTACTAGAGCCAACTCAGACTCCTGAATAGACACTTCTCTAAAGAGAACATCCAGAGGGCTAATAGAGATATGAAAAAATGCTCAATATTACTAATCATCAGAGAAAAGCAAATTAAAACCACTATGAGGTATCACTTGCCAGAATGGCTACCATCAATAAATCAACAAACTCAAGTGTTGGCAAGTATATGGAGTAAAAGGAATCCTAGTACTCTGGGAATGCAGATTGGTACAGCCACCATAGAAAAAACTATAACGTTTCCTCAAAAAACGTAAAGCAGAATTGCCATTAGACCCAGCAATCTCATTTCTGGGGATGTATACTAAGAATCCCAAAACACCAATCAGAAAGACTATATGCACCCCTATGTTCATAGAAGTGTTATTTACAATAGCTAAGATTTGGAAACAGTTCAAGCACCCAAAAGTAGATGAGTGGATAAAAAAGCTATGGTACATTTACAGAATGGAATACTATGCAGCTGTACAAAAGAAATATCTCTTACCCTTTATGACAGCATGGATGGACTTGAAAATTATTATGCTGAGTGAAATTAATTTGTTGTTTTGGGCTGTGTGTGTGTGTGTGTGTGTGTGTGTGTGTGAGCAGGGTAGGGTTCAAGGGTGATTTCTTTCCTGGGTTCTTGTCCAGATGGATTCAAAGAATGACGCCACAGACAAAAGGTGGTAGGTGAGAAATACAGAAATGTTATTGCAAGCAGATACTATCTCTAAAACTCCTAATTCTAAGTTTCTATTCCTAAGACTCTGTCTCCTAGTTAATGAGAGATAGAGAGATCCACTAAAGAGGGTGGCCCCTGCTTTCTTTGTCTTGAGGCATTATAAATCCTAGAGACCCTGTTCCCTTAATCTAGGACCCCCGTTCTTTCCTCAATCGCCACTCTACTACATACTACCAGTTTCAAAGGCCAAAGCCCACATGGTGCCCCCTCTTTCTTTTCCCTTATTTTGCAACATTCCTCTATCCTCTGTGAAAATATGTTTCCCTTTTCCCTGTATCCTGTGTCTTTTCTTTGTCCTTCACATATCCATCTTATCTGTTCAAGTTGAAGTTACTTTTTTTTAATATCCTATCTAATAAAAGAGTAATATGCAAATTGACCATCACTCCAACACACAATATGGCCGCCCCCATGTGGTCAAAGATGGCCAGCAGGGGAGGGCAGTTGGGGGGGACCAGACCTGCAGGGAAGGGCAGTTTGGGGGGACCAGACCTGCAGGGGAGGGCAGTTGGAGGCTATCAGGCCTGTAGGGGAGGGCAGTTAGGGGCAACCAGGCTGGTAAGTGAGGGCAATTAGGGTGACCAGGCCTGCAGGGGAGGGCAGTTAGGGGCTACCAGGCTGGCAGGGGAGGGCAGTTAGCGGTGACCAGGCCGGTGGGGGGGGGCAGTTAGGGGCAATCAGGCCAGCAGGGGAGCACTTAGGTGTCTATCAGGCTGGCAGGGGAGTGGTTAGGTGGTGATCAGGCTGGCAGGCAGAAGCGGTTAGGGGTAATCAGGCAGGCAATCAGGCGAGCAGTTGGGAGCCAGCAGTCCTAGATTGTGAGAGGGATGTCCGACTGCCCCCAGGATCAGGCCTAAAGGGGCAGTTGGACATCCCTTGAGGGGTTCCAGATTGGAGAGGGTGCAGGCTTGGCTGAGGACACATACACCCCCTCCCCTGCATGAATTTCATGCACCGGGCCTCTAGTATATATATATTGGTTTCAGAGAGGAAGGGAGAGGTAGAGAGAGATAGAAACATCAATGATGCGAGAGAACCATCGACCAGTCAACTTCCACATGTCCCATGATGGGGACTGAGCCCGAAACCCAGGCACATGCCCTGACTGGGAATCAAACTGTGACCTCCTGGCTCACAGGTTGACGCTCAACCACTGAGCCAAGTTGGAGTTACTTTTGATTTACCTTACGGTACCTAGCAACCTTATCCTGCCAAGTCTTTTTTTACAAATATTTTTTATTTATTTCAGAGAGAGGAAGAGAGAAGGATAGAAAGACAGAAACATCAATGATGAGAGAGAATATTTAATCAACTATCTTCTGCAAGCCCCCTACTGGAGATCAAGCCTGCAACCCAAGCATGTGCCTTGCCCAGGGATCCAACCATGACCTCCTGGTTCATGGGTTGATGCTCAAACACTGAGCAGCACCTTCTGCCAAGTCTTGAGACTGAAACAACTAGCTTCTCGGCTCAAAGAGTAAAATGACCTCTTTTTTCATAACCAGAGATGTTTTATTACCCCTATGGCTGTCCTGGCTGCTCAGGTCAGAGCTGCTTTTGATCTAACTTGTGGCTGCTTTAATTGTTCAGGCCAAGATGCCTTTATCCTCTCTGTACCCTCTCCCTTCCTGTGTACCTAATTAAGCTAGCTAGCTAACCCTTATCAAAATAAGCCAGAGAAAGTCAAATATCACACCATCTTGCTTACATCTGGAATCTAATAAAATTAACCGATGAACAAAATAGGTCCAAAGATGTGGATGCATGAAACAGACTGACAAATCTCAGAAGGGAGGGGGTGAGGGAGATGAGAAAAGATTAACCAAAGAACATATTGCATATATGCATAGCCCATGAACCCAGACAATAGTGTGAGATGAAGGCCTGGTGAGGGATGGGGGTTGGGTGGAAGGGACAAAGTAGGGGAAAATGGGGGGGGGGCCATCTGTAATACTGTCAATAATAAAAAAAACAATGAAGAATGAAACCAGCCAATAAATGGGTCTGTTGTAGGCAGTTAAACAGACATGAGCAGAGCAAGGATGTTATGCCAGGTACAGAAGATCATCATGGTGGAAAGCCCCAGGTGTCTAGCAATGCACAATCAATTGTAGGGTGGGACCTTGCCCCCAGGGTGACTTTTCCTCCCCTAGCATATGGTCATGAGGTTTGGACCCCCTGACCTTTCCTCCCTAGAGATAACATCTATATCTCAAGTTGTATTTCAGCTCCAGGTGAGATAAGCAATAAAACCAGCCATGGCTGATATCAGGACCAGCTGGATTGAATAATGGCCTCCCTGCCCTGGTGCTGGCCAATCAATCAGTGGAAACCATACCCTGAAAGGACACACCTGGAAAGCTGCTGAATATTCTATTAAGATCTTTCCCTGAGACCTCCCCTCCACCCTTAAAACACTTAGGACAGAGGATCCAGTATGCTCTCTCCAATACTCATGCCTTTCCCTTCCCCCTCCCTTCCTGAAGGCACATTACCATTAGCTTCCTCCCTCCCAAGCTCCAAGGGCCCTTCCTTTACCTCTACAACACGTTTCCTAAGCCAATTTCTTTTAGGAATTACTGTAATTCACCCAATAAATGTTCTTTTACAGTTTGGGTCTTGCTCTGAATTCTTTCCTAGCCAGAACCCAAGTATCAAGGTTGCTAAACCCAGGTTTGGTCTGACCATCCCTTCTGACAACTGGTGCCATTCCTGGCACCTACAATGGGTCTGGCCTGCCTGTTACTACTTCAGCCAATTAAGCAGAGACAGGGTTGAATCATATATGAGTGTTTATTCCAATAATTCTGGCAGTACGGTCATCCATGAAAATCTGCTTTGTGCCTTCCCTCCCTCCCCCGCCCCCAGCCACATAAGTAAGCTGCTTATATTGGGTAATAGGACAAAGATTACATGGGGAAGTGGGCAAAAGCAATTACAGGCATGGGGAAGTAGGCAAAAGGAATAAGAATGGGTATGATGGTTACAGGTTACAGGCAATGTGGGCTGGGGTGTGCTTCTCAGGGGACTCCATTGTTTCGGCAACAAGGTTGTTAATTTTTCCATGATAATGAGGATGAAACTGGTCTTGCAAGGTGTGTCAGGCCATAAAAACTGTGAACAATGCACTGCCCTGGAGAGGGGGGAGGGTCATTATTGCTGGCCCCAGGACAGATCATTGAATATGGCTTGGGGACCCCCAACACCTGGGGGCCTTCCTGTAAGCCTACAAAAGGGGGCAGAACCATATCTGCAAGACAAAGACCCCAGAAGGTTATAAAAAGTGAAGCCCTCTGCATGTTTCTTCACTCTGATTTGGAAATTATTCCCAAAGTCCACTAGTGTTAATAAATGGGGTCCCTCCCTTTCTCTAGGAAGCGTGCTTAGTATTTCCTTGGTCTTCTGCAACATTTGGTTCCCTGAACCAGGAAACTAACCGCGTTTTGCTCTTGCCTCTGGTGAGGACGGGGTTTGGGGCCCAGGGGCACGGGACAGGCCTCCAGAAGGTGCACGCTGCTGATTTTAGCAGAATTGAAGGGGGGGGGGGGGCGCGGGACGACTCCAGGTGCTCCCAGACCGGCTGGCATCTGGAGAAAGTGGACAGACATCTCTGGACCTGTCGACAGAATCAGTAAGGTAGGGGCCCCAGTCAGTCAGGCCCACTCCAAGTGAGTGGAAGGGGGAGCTTGATCACCTCCCCGGAAGTCATAGGACTTTGTCAGGTAAATCAGGAATCAGGACTCCAGAGATGAGTGCATTCAGATTCGATTAAGGAATTATGGGTTCACTCTTCTGTTTATTTGTGTGTGGGACTAGCCAATTTGCTACCAAGAAACGGGGCTGGACGCAGTCTTAACTCCTCCGGTAGGTTCTCACCGAGATATCTGATATCTGTCGAGAATTCTGGTCTGGGGAGTGGGTGCCGGGAGTGCCCCTATGTCCATCTGGGGAGTTGGGCATTATCTGCTCAGCTCCAGTCTGGGCGAGTCTACTGAGAGAGTATGAGTACGGATGTTTGTCTATCTTGGCATAATTATCTGCTGATTAACTGGTCTGTGTGAAAGCGAAAGCTACTTTGATATTCTGTTTGCTCATCTGGTTAAAACGTTTGATTTACTGAAGGCTGAACCCATGATGGTTTGCAAAAGTTGCAAGCAGCTCTGTTGAGTTAGTTTTCTCAGAGACGTTTGCTCTCTATCACAGATGGATAGTTGATAAAAATTTCTGTTTATGTTTGTGTACTAGGGGCTTTGGTTTTCTCTGTGATTTTGCTGTGTTAGGTTGAAATTTTGGAATTCTGGGGTAAATTTAAAAGTATTTGCGGCTTTTCTTGTCTCTTTTATGACAGACTGGACTCACTTTAGCTAAGCCTCCACGAGCCCATGGTCAGAATGAAAATTGGGGGCCAGATGTGGACTTTATGGTTGATACGGGAGCTGAGCACTCAGTAGTCACTCAGAAAGTAGTGCCTCTCTCAGGAAAGGAGGTCACCATTATTGGAGCTACTGGGGACCAGACCCGTAGACCATTCTGCCGCCCTTGCCAATGCCAACTTGGAAGCCATCAAGTAATTCATGAATTCCTGTACTTGCCAGACTGTCCAGTGCCTCTAATGGGTAGAGACCTTTTAGCCAAAATGGGGGCAGAAATCACTTTTGCTCCAGATGGCTCAGCACAGCTTCGCCTAGGTAAGGAGACCTCCCCAATGATCCTGTCCTTAGCAGTGCCGAGGGAGAAAAAATGGAGACTTTATACCCCCCAGACAAAGGCCTCACCATTAGAACCTGAATTAGAAAAGGAATTCCCACTGATCTGGGCAGAAGGGAATCCTCCAGGCCTGGCTAAGGACCACACCCCAGTGCTAATCGAGTTAAAGCCTGGGGCACAGCCTGTTAAAACCGCCAATATCCAATTCCAAGGGAAGCACACCTAGGAATCCAGATCCACTTAGACCAGCTGCTTGAGTGGGGACTTGTTAAACGATGCAGATCTCCATGGAACATGCCTCTCTTGCCTGTCAAAAAGCCTGGGACTAATGACTACCTGTCCAGGATCTATGGGCTGTTAATGAGGCTGTTATAACCCTGCATTCAGCACTGCCGAACCCCTACACTCTTCTGGGACTCATCCCATCAGAGGCGGAATGGTTTACATGCCTAGATCTGAAAGATGCCTTTTTCTGTCTTCGATTAGCACCTTCCAGTCAGCCTCTCTTCGCTTTCGAATGGGAAAACCCAACTACAGGGGCCAAGGAGCAGTTCACCTGGACCAGACTGCCACAAGGGTCCAAGAACTCCCCTACTCTTTTTAGTGGAGCACTAGCATCTGATCTAAGTTCCCAGGACAGGACTTGGGGTGTGTTCTACTCCAGTATGTAGATGACCTCCTACTGGACAGCTCCACAGGAGCTCAGTGCTGGGAGGGAACATGAGCCCTTCTGAGACTACTAACTGAAACAGGTTATTGCGTGTCTAAGAAAAAGGCACAGATTTGTCAGAAAGAAGTCAAGTATCTAGGCTTCTGGATCACCCAAGGGAAATGAAGGCTAGGGACTGAAAGGAAGCAGGCAGTATGTGCCATCCCAGTTCCTAGCACCCAGTGGCAGATTCGGGAATTTCTGGGAGTGCAGGATTCTGGCGAATTTGGATCCCAGTGTTTCCAGACCTGGCCAAGCCTCTCTATGAAGCTCTAAGAGGAGACAAGAAGGCACCCATCGACTGGAGTCCCAAACAGGAGAAAGCCTCTGTCACCATAAAGGTAAAGCTCACTGAGGCCCCAGCACTAGGGCTACCAGATGTGATGCGAGACTTTAATCTTTTTGTTCATGAGAACAGCGGGGTAGCCCTAGGAGTTCTAACCCAGAAGTTTGGACCCTGGCAAAGACCAGTAGCCTATCTCTCCAAGCGATTGACCCAGTTGCCTCCAGGTGGCCCCCGTGCCTCAGAGCCCTTGAAGCCACGGCAGTATTAGTCAAGGAAATGAATAAGCTTATCTTAGGACAAAAGTTAAATGTAAAAGTACCTCATGCTGTTGTCACCCTCATGGAAGCAAGGGGGCAGCACTGGCTGACTCATGTTCAAATGGCTCAGTATCAAGGGCTGTTATGTGAGAATCCGTGGGTATGATTAGAAGCAGTGAGAACACTTAATCCTGCCACCTTTCTACCCATCACTGAGGGGGCCCCTGTGCATTTCCTGGAAGTCCTAGAGGATATTTATTCCAGCCAGCCAGACCTAAGGTATAGGCCCCTGGAAAATGCAGACTTGGTATTGTTCACAGATGGCAGCATCTTCTTAGATGAAGGAAAAAGACGAGCTGGATATGCAGTGGTATCAAACTTTGAGACAATTGAAGCACAGGCTCTGCCTAATGGATGGTCAGCGCAGAGGGCAGACCTTTGGGCCCTAGTAAGAACCCTAGAACTCAGTAATAATAAGTGTGCCAATATCTACACTGACTCACGCTATGCCTTTGCTACCCTGCATGTCCATGGGGCCATATATAAGGAAAGGGGGCTCTTGACAGCAGGTGGAAAAGGAATAAAAAATCAGAATGAGATTTTAAAGTTACTAGAAGAAGTCTGGGAACCTAAGGAAATAGCCGTCATCCATTGCAAAGGTCACCAGAAAGGGATAGACTCAGTATCAGAAGGAAACCAGCATGCTGACGCCACAGCTAAGCTGGCTGTTAAAGAACAAGCAGCACCAGCATGAATCATGTGGGCCCCTGAATTACCTGAACCTCCAAAATACACTCCACAGGAAGAGAAATGGGCCCAGAAAGAAGGGGACAAGAGAACAATGGAAGGCTGGTGGATACTCCCAGATCATAGGGTATATGTCCCAGAACAGTTAGCCCATAAGGTAGTCCTCCAGCAGCATGAACTCACTCATTTAGGAAAGGCTTCCCTAGAAGCTTTGTTAGGCAGGTACTACCTAATTGCACATCTACCCTCCTTGTGTGCCTCAGTCTCTCAGCGTTGCCTCCTCTGTGCTCAGAACAATGCTAAACAGGGTCCTGTGGGACCGATAGGAGTTCAGCGCTGTGGGCACGCTCCCTTTGAGGACTTAGAAGTATATTTTACAGAAATAGAGCCCAGCAGAGGGAATACATACCTGCTAGTCTTTGTTTGCACCTTTTCAGGTTGGGTCGAGGCATATCCCACGTGCACTGAAAAGGCAAGAGAAGTCACTAAGGCATTGCTGAAGGATATAATTTCACAGTATGGAATGGCTCTGACCATAGGGTCTGATAATGGCCCAGCCTTTGTAGCAGAAATAGTACAACAGGTAGCCAAGGCTTTAGGAATTAAATGGAATCTACATACAGCTTACAGGCTTCAGAGTTCAGGGAAAGTGGAGCGCATGAACTGGACTTTAAAGCAGGCTATGGCTAAGCTATGCCAAGAGACAATCTTACCCTGGACAGATATCTTGCCTCTTGTATTCCTGCGGGAATGCTGTGTCCCAAGGGCCAGGGTAGGTTTCTCTCCCTTTGAAATTCTATATGGTAGATCCCCTCCCTTAATTCGGCCAAAGGGAGATTTGGGGGAAATAGGGAACTTAGAAATCCAGAAACAACCACAAGGACTTGGAAAAACTGTCTTTGAAGTCCACAGGTGGGTTATTGACCAACTACCCATCTTTCTAGGAATAGCTGTACATCTTTATAAACCTGGAGACTAGGTTTAGGTAAAGGATTGGAAAAAGGAGCCCCTCAAGCCTACCTGGAAGGGACCCTATACAGTCATATTAACCACCCCCACAGCTCTTAAGGTTGCAGGACTAAATACCTGGATCCACCACTCCCAGGTGAAGGCAGCCCACCAGCCGAGTGACGTCCAGTCTGAGTTGAAGGTGACCTCTGACCAGAAACACCTGCTGCAGATCGCCCTCAAGAAGACAGTAGACCTGGTCAAGCAACCTGCCCCAAAGAATTCAGATAACACCCTGCTGAATTCTCCCTAACACTAATCTTTCTTATCTCCTCCTAACGTAACATGCTCTAGTATTTCTGGATAATCACTGGTTTTATCTAATAATTCTTATTTTGTCTTTTTATGAGTGCCAGTGGAATCCGAGACTAGTACCAGGAAGAGAACTCATCTTCTCTTGCTGGGACACAGAAGCACCATAAAATTACTGCTCCCCAAACAGCAAGGAAACAAAGGCCTTATCATAAATTGTTGGATTACACCTTGTCATGCCATCCTTTGCTCCTTGCTTAGAAACTCGCTACCCAAATATGATAGACCAGGTAGTCCACAAGAAAACCCAATCAAGCCAGATTTTTCTTAGCTATACTTATCAGCCTGCAGCATGTTACGACTCTACTACCAAATGCAGATGGCGGGGGGGATTGTATTGGATGGAAAAAAAATAATAATAGGACCTGTCACGGCCAATGTGCAGCTAATTAATGTTGCTCCTATTTGTTTCAGCAGTACGCAGGGCCAACATCCAACAGGTCACCTCCCAGATGAACTATGCAACTCTACCCCCAAGGCTGAAAACACCACCTACCCCTGGTATCCCCTGCAGGAACATTCTATGCGTGTGGGACCACTGCTTACCTCTGCCTGCCTACAAACTGGACGGGAATGCCTTTAAACTTCAGATGGTCCTACAAACCAGAAGAACTCCCTACAAACCCCTCTGAGAGGAAGAAGCGGGATGCTAACCCCTTAGTCATCGTCCCTTTCCAGCATGAAGTAGCTAAGAGTGGTCGTCACCCCTGTTCACCATAACATCCCGTGGTCGTTGCTCCACAAGGCTAAAAGAAGCTTGTGGGACAAGGGGGGGAATGAGGAAGAAACTGGTCTTGCAAGGCATGTCAGGCCATAAAAACTGTGAACAATGCACTGCCCTGGGGAGGGGGGAGGGTTATTATCGCTGGCCCCAGGACAGATCATTGAATATGGCCTGGGGACCTCCAACACCTGGGGGCCTTCCTGTAAGCCCACGAAAGGGGGCGGAACCATATCTGCAAGACAAAGACCCCAGAAAGTTATAAAAAGAGAAGCCCTCTGTGTGTTTCTTCACTCTGATTTAGAAATTATTCCCGGAGTCCACCAGTATTAATAAATGGGGTCCCTCCCTTTCTCTAGGAAGCATGCTTGGTATTTCTTTGGTCTTCTGAAACAATTATAGGCAGTTCTAAGATAAGGAGAATGGACCCCCTTCCCTGTTAACTTCTACATCCCAGGGCGTACAATTCTCAGTCAGGTTAGAATGTGCTTTCCCTAATTAGAACAGAACAATCAAGATTAACAGAGCATGATTAATATTTCTGCCCCTAACAAGGACCAACATTCTGAAAGACATACCCAATGTTCCTTTCTTTATGTCAGAGATGTTAAGGTCACCAAAGGAGGAACACACAAGGCCAAAAGGGGTAAAGAATAATATATTTATTGTTACATCTGCTAGAAGAAGAGCTGAGACCAAAATGGCATCAGCAGGGCAGAGTACGGGGAACAGGATATTTATGCCTCTTGTAAAGGTTAGTCAGAGTAACCAGTTGGACCAGGTGCAGGTGGGGGCCAGGTATAGGTGGTCCACTGGAAACTGGGTAAGGTGGTTTATTGGAAGCTAAAGGCCATTAATCATGAGACCTATAATGAGAATAACAGAACACTCACCAGAAGGGATGACAGCCCCAAGCAGGGCATAATGGAGCACATGAATATGCCTAACAAGGGAAGGGGAAAAACTCCCTCCTATTATTCTTAGTTCTTTTGGCTGGTCTAAAACTAAATTGACACAATACAGATTAACAAGAAAAAAATAAATTTAATTCATACATAGGGAGATCTCATAGAAATGGGACCTAAAAAATTACTAAAGCAGGCAGCTTTTATATATTTTTAGGCAAAGAAACCATAAATTCATGAAGATAAAGAAATGTAGACTCAGGTGCTTAATTAGTAAAGAAGTAACAAGGTTTATTTATTCAGGGGTCCTCAAACTACGACCTGTGGGCCACATGCGGCCCACCTAGGACATTATTTATCTGGCCCGCCGGGTGTTTGTGCTGCCACTGCCTGTCCTGCTTAGCAGCCGACTTAGCAGTGTGCATAGGAATTTGTTCATAGTTTTTTTTGTTTGTTTTTTTAACTATAGTCCGGCCCTCCAACAGTCTGAGGGACAGTGAATTGGCCCCCTGTTTAAAAAGTTTGAGGACCCCTGATATAGTCCTTGCATCCCTGAATTCTCTCCCTGGTGATAAGGATGTCTCTCTACCTCTTGGTATAAGGAAGGTACATTTCACAGTGGATAATTTATTTCCTGATTTCAGGGGGATACAGAAGAGTCAAAATGTCTTTTGTACACTGGCTGTTTCTCAAGTAACTATCTCACTGTTCATGTAAGAAACATTCAAACTTGTAAAGATGTTTTGTGAGTTTATTGGAGTCAAACTAAACAACTGGCAGGAAGCAGAATCTCAACAGATTAAGATAATGCTCCAGAGAATTGCAGTTTTGCACCTCATTTTATACATTACAATAAAAAGAGGAGATGTGACCGGGCGCCTCGCCATCTTGCAAGGAAAGGAGGATTTTATTGGAAACGTGACTTTCCGCGACAACTGCAAACACTGAACAGCTGCGAGCACCAGAACAACAGTCCCCTATCGGCGCAAACATTCGGATTCAAAGGAACTCTTCACTGCACCACGGAAAGGTCAGATTTCGCCTGAAATAAGGTGTGGTTTCTAATCCCCGCGGTGGGAGGGAAGTGCCCGAGCCGTAGGACCAGCAGGAACCCGGAGGTCTGTGCCTAGAAAAATCGGCGGCAGTTGGAGCTGCCGTGATCCATGAATGTGGAAGGGGGTCCTCTGAGATGCTAACAGAAGTGACCTCTTAAAAGCAACTCATTTTAATCTGACGAGGAAGATCAGACTAAGAATTTTCAAAGGAGTGCAGGCTCCTTAGTCTGGCGCACGGACCCACTGTCCGCACACTTGGGCTCTTTCCAACTCTGATTACTAAGCCCAATACATAGGAAAACCCAGGTGGAAAAACCCTGAAAGACTGCAGGGGGAAGTTGTTTTTTCGGAACCTGGGGAGCAGAGCTGGGTGTGACCATCGGAGAGGCAGCTCTGAGGCACACACCTCCACAAACCAGTAGTGAGTGCCATAGAGGGGGAAAAAAAATAAGCTAGAGAGGCCCGGAAGTCAATTCAGAAACACTGCCACCCAGGGGCTGAAACGCAAATTGTCTCTGGTGTAATCAAAAATAAATACGAGAAATTAAGACAAGGCCGGCTTAAAAAGCAGGACTGGCTTACAACACTGAGAAGCAGTGGAACGAAGCAGAACTGAAATACCGCCCAGGCTGGGAAACAGGCATACCAAACAGAATAATAGAGGAAGTGAATGACAGCCGCTACTGCACATTTTAGTCTTCCTATTTTTTAATTTTTAATTCTTTTTTCAATTTTTTTTTAATTTTTTTATTCTATTTTTTTTATTTTCATTTTTTGCATCTTTTACTTAAGAAAATAATTTTTTTTCTTTTTCCTCACTCGATTTTCACCTTTTTAATTATTACATTTTTATTTTCAATCAGCATTATTATTACTATTATTTTACTTTTTTATTTCTTTAAATGTCATTTGATTTTCCCTTTCTTGTGTTTTGGCATTAGTGTCCTACATTCTATTTGCATCTTTCCCTTACCCTATCTCAACGCTAACATTATGCCATCACTCTCCTCCTAACCTTTCCCCTTTTGGTCTCCTGTTTATCTTAACCCTTTCTGGCTATAGATTTTCCCTACTTTTTCAGTTTACCCTCTGCTAAAATTTCACCCTACGTATATATCTAATTCCCAACCCCCTGCTCCAAATCCATACATACCTCTCTCTACACTACCTTAAAAAATTATTTTTCTCTCTGGCCTTTTGTTGTTGTTTGCTTGAATGTTGATTAGATTGAATTTTTATGCTTTTTTATGAGATTGTTTTGATTATTCTTTTTGTTTGTTTGGTTGGATCTATTGTTTGCTTTGTTTTTGTTTGTTTGTTACTTTTCTTTTCCCTTGCCTCACTTGATATTAGTTGGTGTTGCAGTTTGTATTAATCTCCAGGATCGTGTTGCTGGAATTTGCTGGGATTAGTGGTTGTTCTAGTGGAGTCTACTCCCCATATATATAGTTTGTTCCCCTTCTCTCTCTTAGTATTGTTCTTGTCTCTCTTACTTTTTTCTTTTCTTTTTTTTCTTCTCTGCTCTTTTCCCAAGTTCAGATTCACACTCTTTTTTTTTGTTGTTCTTTCTTTTTACTCTCCCGCTTCCAATCCTATTCCCTAATTTGACTTTCTCTGGTGGTTACCTTTATTGGAGGTTATTAATATTGTGAATACAATTCTGTTCAGTGCCTTGTGTGTTGTGCCTGGTTGTGTTGTATTTTGTACCTTTAAATCAACGCCAGAGAGAGAGAACTATATAACCAGACATCCGGAGAAGAGAGACCATGGGGAGACAAAGAAAAAGCCCCCATAGGAAGGAGAAGCAGGCATCACCAGAAAAGGAAGTAAACGAATTAGAGGCAAACAACCTATCAGAAAGAATTCAGAGAAATGGTCATAAGGTGGCTGAAAAGGATGGAAGACAAATTCGACAATATGAGTAAGAACCAAGAGGAAATGAAGAAGAACCAAGAAGAAATGAAAAATGACATCGCTGCTGTAAAGAACTCAATAGAAAGCATCAAGAGTAGACTAGATGAAGCAGAGGACCGCATAAGTGAGCTAGAAGACAAGATGGAAAAAAATACCCAATTACAACAGCTTCCAGAAACAAAAATTAGAAAGCATGAGGAGAGCCTAAGGGAACTTCGGGACAACACAAAACAAAACAACATCAGGATAATAGGGGTACCAGAAGGAAAGGAAAAGGAGCAAGGAATAGAAAACCTGTTAGAAGAAATAATAACAGAAAACTTCCCTGATATAGGGAAGAAAAAACGCACACAAATCCAAGAAGCTCACAGAGTTCCAAGCAAAATAAACCCCAAAAGACCGATGCCAAGGCATATTATAATTATGTTGGCAAACACCAACGACAAAGTAAGAATCTTAAAAGTGGCCAGAGAGAGACAGACAGTTACATACAAAGGAACCCCCATCAGACTAGCAACTGATTTCTCAACAGAAACTCATCAGGCCAGAAGGGAATGGAATGAAATATACAAAGTCATGCAAAGGAAGGGTCTCAATCCAAGAATACTGTACCCAGCAAGGCTATCAATCAAAATTGAAGGTGAAATCAGGAGCTTCACAGACAAAAAAGGGCTAAGGGAGTTTATCACCACCAAACCAGCAATGAAAGAAATGCTAAAGGGTCTGCTGTAAAAAAAAAAAAAGAAAGAAAGAAAGAAATAGGAAGCAAAGAAGGAACACAGGGGTATAGAATAAAAATGGCGAAAAATAAGTGCCTATCAATAATAACTTTAAATGTAAATGGATTGAATGCCCCAATCAAAAGACACAGGGTAACAGATTGGATAAGAAAACAAAACCCATATATCTGCTGTCTACAGGAAACCGACTTCAAAAAAAAGGACGCATACAGACTGAGAGTAAAGGGATGGAAAAAGGTTTTCCTGGCAAATGGAAATGAAAAAAAAAAAAAGCTGGGGTAGCAATACTTATATATGACAAATTAGATCTCAAAGTGAAGGACAGAACAAGAGATAATGAAGGCCACTTCATAATACTAAAGGGAGCAATCCAACAAGAAGAAATAACTCTGGTAAACATATATGCACCCAATACAGGAGCACCAAGATATATTAAAAAACTCCTGGAAGATATCAAAGGAGAGATTCACAGCAATACAATCATAGTAGGAGACTTCAATACCCCACTATCACCATTGGACAAATCCTCTAAACAAAAAATCAGCAAAGAAACATCAATCCTAAATGACTCACTAGACCAGATGGAATTAATCGACATCTTCAGAACATTTCACCCCGAAGCCACAGAATATACATTCTTCTCAAGTGCACATGGGTCATTTTCAAAGATAGACCATATGTTAGGACATAGGCAAAGTCTCTCCAAATTCAAGAAGATAGAAATCATATCAAGTATCTTCTCAGATCACAGTGGCATAAAACTGGAAATCAACTACAATAAAAACAACCCAAAGAAATCAAACACATGGAGACTAAACAGCATGCTATTAAACCATGACTGGGTTACCAAAGACATCAAGGAAGAAATAAAAAACATCATGGCAACAAATGACAATGAAAACACAACAATCCAAAATTTATGGGACACAGCGAAAGCAGTCCTGAGAGGGAAGTTCATAGCTCTACAAGCCTACTGCAAAAAACAAGAAACAATGGTAATAAATTACCTAACCCAACAACTCAAAGAGTTAGAGAGAGAGCAACAAGAAAACCCCAGTGTAAGCAGAAGGAAAGAAATAATAAAGATCAGAGCGGAGATAAACGACATAGAGACCAAAGAAACAATACAAAAGATCAACAAAACCAAGAGCTGGTTCTTTGAAAGGATAAAGAAGATTGATGAACCTCTAGCCAGGCGGACCAAGAGGCAAAGAGAGAGTACCCAAATAAACAAAATCAGAAATGAAAGAGGTGAAATAACAACAGACCCCGAGGAAATACAAAGGATTGTTACAAAATACTATGAACAACTCTATTCCAACAAACTGGACAACCTGGAGGAAATGGACATATTCCTAGACAAATACAACCTTCCAAGACTCAATCAGGAAGAATCTAAACAGCTCAACAGGCCACTAACTATGGAAGAAATTGAAGCAGTCATCAAAAAGCTTCCGTCAAACAAAAGCCCGGGGCCAGACGGCTTCACTGGAGAGTTTTACCAAACTTTCAAGGAAGAACTAAAACCTATCCTCCTCAGACTATTCAAAAAAATTCAAGAGGAAGGAACACTTCCAGGTTCCTTCTATGAAGCCAGCATCACCCTAATAGCAAAACCAGATAAAGACAACACAATGAAAGAGAATTACAGACCAATATCCCTCATGAACATAGATGCCAAAATCCTCAACAAAATCCTAGCAAATCGGCTCCAGCAATACATCAGAAAGATCATACATCATGACCAAGTAGGATTTATCCCAGGAATGCAAGGATGGTACAATACCTGCAAAGCAATAAATGTGATACATCACATAAACAAATTGAGATAAAAATCACATAGTCATATCAATAGATGCAGAAAAAGCATTTGACAAAATCCATCACCCCTTCTTGATAAAATCTCTCAACAAGGTTGGAATAGAAGGATCATACCTCAACATAATAAAAGCTATATATGATAAACCCACAGCAAACATCATACTCAATGGGCAAAAACTAAAACCATTTCCCCTAAGAACAGGAACAAGACAGGGATGCCCACTCTCACCACTCCTGTTCGACATAGTACTGGAAGTATTAGCTATTGCAATTAGGCAAGAAGAAGAAATAAGAGGCATCCAAATTGGAAAAGAAGAAGTGAAGCTGTCCTTATTTGCAGATGACATGATATTGTACATAAAAAACCCAAAAGATTCCATCAAAAAAACTAATAGACTTAATAAATGAATTCGGTAATGTAGCGGGATACAAAATTAACGCCAAGAAATCTATGGCATTTCTATACGCCAATAGTGAACTTACAGAAAGAGAGACTAAAAAAGCAATCCCACTTACCATTGCACCAAAAAAATTAAGATACCTAAGAATAAACTTAACTAAGGAGGTAAAAGACCTATACGCGGAAAACTACAGGACACTGAAAAAAGAGATAGAGGAAGATGTAAACAGATGGAAGAACATACCATGTTCATGGATTGGTAGAATCAACATCATTAAAATGTCCATACTACCCAAAAAAATCTACAGATTCAATACAATCCCCATCAAATACCAACAGCATATTTCACAGACCTAGAAAGAACTCTCCAAAAATTCATCTGGAATAAAAAAAGACCCCGAATAGCCACAGCAATTCTTAGAAAGAAGAAGAAAGTAGGAGGGATCTCAACACCAGATTTCAAGCTGTATTACAAAGCCACTGTTCTCAAAACAGCCTGGTACTGGCACAAGAACAGACATATAGATCAATGGAACAGAATAGAGAATCCAGATATCGACCCAAACCACTATGCTCAATTAATATTTGACAAAGGAGGCATGAACATACAATGGAGTCAAGACAGTCTCTTCAATAAATGGTGTTGGGAAAATTGGACACACACATGCAAAAAAATGAAACTAGATCACCAACTTACACCATACACAAAAATAAACTCAAAATGGATACAGGACTTAAACATAAGACGGGAAACCATAAAAATACTAGAGGAATCCACAGACAACAAAATCTCAGACATATGCCAAAAGAACTTCTTCACTGACACTGCCCCTAGGGCAATGGAAGCTAAAGAGAAAATTAACAAATGGGACTACATCAAAATAAAAAGCTTTTTTACAGCAAAAGAAACCATCAACAAAACAACAAGAAAGCCCACTGCATGGGAGAACATATTTGCAAATGCTATCACTGATAAAGGTTTAATCTCCAACATCTACAGGCAGCTTATGCAACTTAATGAAAGGAAGATAAATGATACAATAAAAAAATGGGCAACGGACCTAAACAGAATATTTTCAAAAGAAGACAGAAGGAAGGCCAAGAGACACATGAAAACATGCTCAAAGTCACTTATTATCCGAGAGATGCAAATAAAAACAACAATGAGGTACCATCTCACACCTGTCAGAATGGCTATCATCAACAAATCAACAAAGGACAAGTGTTGGCGAGGATGCGGAGAAAAAGGAACCCTTGTGCACTGCTGGTGGGAATGCAGACTGGTGCAGCCACTGTGGAGAACAGTATGGAGTTTCCTCAAAAAACTGAAAATGGAACTCCCATTTGACCCAGTAATTCCACTCCTGGGAATATATCCGAAGAAACTAGAAACACCAATCAGAAAGGATATATGCACCCTTATGTTCATAGCAGCACAATTTACAATAGCTAAGATTTGGAAACAGCCTAGATGCCGTCAGCAGATGACTCGATCAGAAAACCGTGGTACATCTACACAATGGAATACTATGCTGCCATGAAAAAGAAGGAATTCTCATCATTTGCAGCAACCTGGATGGAATTGGAGAATATTATACTAAATGAAATAAGCCAGTCAATGAAAGACAAATAGCACATGATCTCACTCATTTATGGATAATAAAGAACATTATAAACTGATGAACAAAAAGATAGATACAGAGACAGTAAAGCAACAAACAGACTGTCAAATTACAGCAGGAAGGTTAGGGAGAGGTGGGGGTGAAAAGAGATCAAACGAAGGACTTGTATGCATGCATATAAGCATAAACAATGGATGCAAAACTCTGGGGGGGGGTGAGGGCATGTATGGGTGTGGGGTGTGGGGGGGAATGGTAAGATATGTACACATATAATACATCAATAAAAAAAAAAATAAATAAATAAAAAGAGGAGATGTAAGTGGGTTACAAAAACTCCATTGGTGATAGATTAGGGAAGCAGAAGAAAGCAAAGCATGGAAACCTCTGGAATTGAATAAAAAGTAAAATGATAGACACATACTTATTTTACTTAGGTGGGTACAGGATAGTTAACAGTCAACAATTAACTCAATAACAATGAGGAGATTTGTGGTCTCTTCAGATTGGTGCCTGTGCTTTGAGGGGTCTGAAAAAAGGAAAATTGCTTTGACATTCCAACGATATATTATCATAGATGCAAAAAGACAATAGGCTCAGTTAAAGTAAGATTGACCTTTGACAGGGAAGATACTGGCCTAGGAAATGACTAGCCACCATAAACTGCTTTTCTTGCCAAGGCTGACCAGCAGACTCTGAGCAATAGATGAATGATTATACAACTTTTGCTGTGAAAGAGAGGGCTAAGGGACTACCTGGCTAAAGGAACCAGACAGCCTTGATTTCCTGCCTCTTCAGGCTTTTATTATAACAACAGCTTGATATAAAGTTTATTTTTTAGATACAATCAGCAGGATAAGTAATCTTGGGAGGACACATGTGTGTGCAGTGTTCTTTAAGCAAGGAAACCTACAGATTAAGCATAAAGATTCTGGTAAACACCAGGGAATCTGCATGTGCACAGTCTTGTTTGGAAAGGTCAAGGCAGGGTCTGCTGCCTTTGGAAAGGCTCTCCTAGAGGCCCCCGACCTTTTGGAGATTCCTCCTTACAGACTTTCCAACCAAGTCTCCTGTGCTTCCCCACACTTTTTAATTTGAAAGGTTTTAATTTCAGACCATCCTTTGGGGTTACTTTAGGTCTCTGAGTTTTCAAGGCCACCATGCAGGCTTTCCTTGAAATAGTCAGGTTAGCATGTGGCCCCGTTTTGTCCACACCACTTTGGCATATTTGGAGGAAGCCTACACTGAACATCATCAGTTAGAATATACTGAAATCTATGATCACAGGAAATGAGGAGGTCCTACAGAGGCCCCAGTATGATGATACAGAACTACAGGTTTGGAGATCTAAAAGAAAGCATGTGCTGGTAGACCATAAGCTAGTTCCCTTTGAAGGGGAACAGAATTTTCCACTCCAAAATATGTCTCTCTGCCATAAAGATTATCTTGAGCTGGTTATTTTTTAAGATAGAGAAGACACAGAAAAAGCTCTGAACACCTTGAAGTTACCCTTTTCTAAGAGACATTTACATTTTTGTTTATATTTCTGAGATGCATTATATAACATCTAAATCAATTATCTCCATCTTTACGGGTGTCTCCCTCACTGTACCAGGAAAAGGGGGATGAATAAATCTCTAGAAACTCTTATCAAGGACTTAAATCTGCATAACAACCTTAGTATTTATTGTGCTTTGCCTGGTAACCTCCTATTACTGTCCTCTACCCCTAACATCCTTTATTTTTAGTAGTTAAGGTTATGACTTGGAATATTTTAAGTTGTTGATCTATTTTCCTGGGTCTCTCTCAGGCATACAAGAGGTATACATGTTATTAAACTTCTATTTGTTTTTCTTCTGTTAATCTCTTTTTATTACTTGGTGGTGGAGGGGAGAGAGTATCTCAACCAACAACCTAGAAGGGTAGAGATAGAATTATTTTCCTCCTCCACACAGCATACAAGATCTAACTATGAAAATCAATATTTCTACATATTACAAATGATTATTCTGAGAATGAAATGAAGAAATAATTTTACTCACAATAGTATCAAAAAGGATAAAAATCTCAGAAGTAAATTTATCAAAAGAGGTATAAGGTTTAAATATTAAAAGTACAGAATATTTCTGAGATGCATTAAATAACATCTAAATCAATGAAAATGGTCATAAATTGGAAGACTCAATATTGTCAAGATATTAATTCTCCCCAAATTGATTTATTAATTACTGGCATTTCTTTTCAAAATCCAGTCATTACCAAAACTTCTAGGTTATGCTAATGACTCCTCAATTTTTACAACCCCTGCTCTAGTCTTTTTAAAAATATATATTTTTAACAATTTCAGTAAGGAAGGGAGAGGGAGAGAGAAATAGAAACATCAAACATCAATGATGAGAGAGTCACTGATTTGCTGTCTCCTGCACACCTCACTCTGGGGATCAAGCCTGCAACTCAGGCATATGCCCTGACCAGGAATCAAGCCATGACCTCCTGGTTCATAGGTCAATGGCTCAACCACTGAGCAATGCTGGCCAGGCCCCCTGATCTAGTCTTTAACCAACTCAGTTTGCCAAAAGCTTTTTCTTCTCTTTTTCTTTTCTCTTCATATGTTTTATTCCAGCCAATGGGTCCAGAGGGGGTATTGCTTGTTCTTACAATAGTACTTAGCATTAAGGCTATATTTTTACCACTATGTTTATAATGTATACCAGTTTACAATTTCAAACATTCATTAAAGAATAAACCAAGAGACTTCCTCAAGATAATAATGTTTATTTATCTTGCAGTCCAGACTTCTAAATGTCCAAAGTCTATCTTGCCTTCTAAAAGAATATGATTCTGGAGGTGACACTTCTTTGTTTCCACAACTCTTTTATTCACTGTTCTTATTTCTCCTAAAAAGAGGGTAGGGAAGGCCCTGTCCAGTTAGCTCAGTTAGTTGTTTAGAGCTTTATCTTCATACTACTGACCCGGTGCACAAAATCCGTGCACATTAAAAGGGAATTAATTAGAGGAAATATTTTAATGTTTCTATTTGCCCTTTCTCTATAATAGAAGTGTCAGAGATGAAAGAAAGTTAGTAAAATGTATATGAAAATCTTCTTCCTGTCAGAGTCTGGGGCACACAATGGGAACCAGAGTCAAGTCCCCGTCCACCCATGTGCACCTCAAAATCACACGAGACCCAGACCCTGCCGGCCCCAACCCCATTGGGCTAGATCAAGGCCTGGCCATCCCCACTCCTGTCAAGCCCCACTAGGTGGGGGCATGGCCTCAAGTTGCCTGGCCTGGTGCCAGGGTGGGGGGCACAGCCTGAGGTCCCCTGTCAAGCCCTGTCAGGCGGGGGGTACAGCCTCAGGTCCCCCAGCCCAACACTGGGGTGAGGGGCATGGCCTGAGGTCCTCCAGCCTGGGCCAGGGCAAGGGGTGCGCCTTGAGATTCCCTGTCAAGCCCCATGTGCAGGTGGTGTGGTCTGAGGTCCCCTGTCAAGCCCCATTGGTGGGGTTGCTGCCTGAGGCTCCCGTCAAGCCCTGCATGACAGGGGGCATGGCCTCAGATCCCCTGGCCTGGTGCTGAGGTAGGGGGCATGGCCTGAGGTCCCTCATCAAGCCTTGCTGGGCGGGGGGGGGGGGCATGGCCTGAGGTCCCCAGCCAGGCACCAGGTCAGCAGGCGCAGCCTGATGTCTCCTGTCAAGCCTCACCTGCCCTGGCCCAGTGCCTCGCAGCCTCAGGTCCCTGCTGATTGCTCTTTAAGACTCGTTATGGGAATTCGGCCTCCTCTAGGGGGGAACCATCTTGTGTTATAAAATCCCTGCCTTCACTGTGGGCGCAGCCATTTTTGTTATGGCATGACAATTAATTTGCATATTCCCTCTTTATTAGATAGGATGCCAAGGTCATGGGTTTGATCCCAGGTCAGTAAATATATAAGAATCAACCAATGGATGCATAAATAAGTGAAACAACAAATAGATGTCTCTCTCACTCTTTCTCTCTCTCTCTAAAAAATTAATTAAAATTTTTAAAATAAAAAAGTTATAATAAATAAAGAGGATGGAGAGAGGAGAGGCAAGGAGAGAGGAAATTAATAATCAAAGAAAAGTCTATGGCCTTGAATGGTTTGGCTCTGTGGATAAAGAGTAGGCCTGCAGACTGAAGAGTCCCAGGTTCGATTCCAGTCAAAGGTATGTACCTTGGTTGTGGGCACATCCCCAGTAGGGGGTGTGCAGGAGGCAGCTGATCAATGTAACTCTCTCATCAATGTTTGTAACTCTCTATCCCTCTCCCTTCCTCTCTGTAAAAAATCAACGATCAACAATATATATATATATATATATATATATATATATATATATATATATATATATATATATATATAAAAGTCTATGGTTCTTACAAATAAGAATATTATAGTTGCATACTTAGATTTTTTCTTCTCCATTGTATGTATTTTTTAGTAATGAAAAAAGCTATTTGAACTATTTGGAAACCATTCAAATTTGAAAAAACATTTTCAATTTTTTCAACTTGAGTTTTAAGCTCACCGAATTAAGTTGGATTCCTCACATTGCTTCTAATGAAGCAAGAAAGATTGTGCTATTTTTGCAGCCATATATGTTTGTCAGCTCATTAGTATTGCTTATTTATTTACACTTTCTCTTCATTCTTTCATATATTTTTTCCCCTCAAAGTATTAAAAAAAAAGGAAGTACAAAAGGTGTATCTTGGCATCTATGTGGAAAGTCAGTTTATAAAATTCCATTCTTTGTACATATAGGACACACAAACCATTCCTTATTTCCCCAGAGATATATACTGCTTTCAGTTAAATTAATGTTTTCTCTCTAAGACTCTTATTTTTATTAAAAATTATGCTAGTTTTCCCATTTTTAAACTATGCCTACTTAAAGTCTCATTTCTAGGACTTCAATTTATGAAACAACTTGATTTGGTATAAAAAGTAGCCCCAAATATATTTAAAAATGAATGTTAAGAAATCTTTTTTGAAAGAAAGAAAAAGAGCACTAAGTAAACAAAATATCTTATTTGTCAGAGGCAAAATTCCCAAGTTATTTTATGCTCTAAAAAGAATCTACCTATATTAGTTATCTATTATCTATAATAGCAAATTACTCCAAAATTTAGCAGCTAAAAACAATAAAATTTATAGTCTCACTGTTTCTATAAATCAGGAATATGGAAGACATTTAGCTGGTTGCTCCCTTATGAGGCTTTGGTTTCTTTGGCAGGGGCTGCACATCTGCAGTGCTAAATGGTGTCGGGGTGGGGATTGATATTCAAACCCACTAATGTGTATGTTGGTAAGCCTTGGTCCCTCTCTAGGTAGGCCTCCCCATTGGACTTCCTCACAGAATAGTAGCTGGCTTCCTCCAGGGTGAAAAATGCAAGAGAAAGAGTATACGCTTAAAACAAAAACCACCATATTTTTGTAACCTAATCGTCTCACTTCATTACTCTGCTATATACCATCCTACCTAATAAGAGAGTAATATGCAAATTAACAATTACTCCGCTACACCCACAAGCCACGCCCACCAATCAATCAGGAGCGATTATGCAAATTAACCCCAACCAAGATGGCTGCGGCCATGGAGAGAAGGAGGGAGGCTTGATTTTCCCCGCCAACACAGGAAGCGAAGCTTTCTACACACCCTGGCCAGCCGAGGCCTCCACTCCAGGCTACAAAGTTTCAATTATAGAAGATAAATCTCAACAGAAATGGTGGCAGCCATGGAGCTAGAGAGAGTAGGAGGGTAGGGTTGCCCCTGGCGATGGAGGAAGCCAAGCTTTCCACACACCCTGGCCAGCTGAGGCCTCCACTCCAGGTTACAAAGTTCCAATTACAGAAGATAAATAAATTCCAACAGAAATGGCTGCCATCATGGAGCAAGCAGGAGGCTTGGCTTCGCTCCAGGCTACAAAGTTTCAATTGAAGAATATAAATAAAATCCAGATACCAGGGCCTCTGCTTGAGTTGTGGGGGGGTGTGGCCAGCCTGCAAACCACCACAAGCCCCTTTCCCAGGCCACCCCATGTCCCAAGGGAACCCCCACCTTGATCTGGGACACCCTTCAGGGCAAACCAGCCAGCCCCCACCCATGCACCAGGCCTCTATCCTATCTAATAAAAGAGTAATATACAGATTGACCATCACTCCAACACATAAGATTGCTGCCCCCATGTGGTCAAAGATCCTGCCCCCATGTGGACACAAGTTGGCCACTACAAGATGGCCAGCAGGTAGGGAAGTTGGGAGGGACCAGGCCTGCAAGGAAGGGCAGTTGGGGGTGACCGGGCCTACAGGGAAGGTCAGTTGGGGGGGACCCAGGCCTGCAGGGGAGAGCAGTTGGGGGGTGACCATGCCTGCAGGGGAGGGAAGTTAGGGGAAAACAGGCTGGCAGGGGAGCAGTTAGGCATCAATCAGGCTGGCAGGGGAGTTGTTAGGGGGTGATCCGGCTGGCAGGCAGAAGTGGTTAGGGGAAATCAGGAAGGCAGGCAGGTGAGCAGTTGGGACCCAGCAGTCCTGGATTGTGAGAGGGATGTCCGACTACCCGGTGGGATTGGGCCTAAACGGGCAGTCGGACATCCCTTGAGGGGTCCTAGATTGGAAAGGGTGCAGGCTGGGCTGAGGGACACACACACCCGTGCATGAATTTTGTGCACCGGGCCTCTTGTCCTATGTAATAAAAGCCTAATATGCTAAGTGTCTGGTCATCTGGTCGGCCATTCAACCTATCCTCTCTAATAAAATGGTAATATGCAAATTAACCATCACTCCGCTACATAAGCCATGCCCACCAGCCAAGCCACGCCCACCAGCCAATCAGGGCGAGTATGCAAATTAATCCCAACCCAAGATGGCTACAGCCACAGAGAGCAAGGTTTCCCAGGTAACAGAGGAAGCCAAGCTTTCCATAGCTGTTGCAGGCCTAAGCCTCCACTCAAGCTACAAAGTTTCAATTATAGAAGGTAAACAAATTCAAACAAATGGCGGCAGAATGGAGCTTGAGAGAGCAGGCCAGGGTTGCCGGCGGCAACAGGGGAAGCAAAGCTTTCCGCACACCCTGGCCGGGCTCACCCGCTTAAGGCTACAAAGTTTTAATTGTAGAAGGTGAATTAACTGCCACAGAAATGGCTGCCGCCCCAGAAATGGCTGCCGCCCCAGGCTACAAAGTTTCAATTGTAGAAGGAAAATGAATTCCAGATACCAGGGCCTCCCCTTGGGTTGCCAGGGGGCGTGGCCGGCCTGCAAACCACCACAGGCCCCTCGCTCAGGCCACCCCACACCCCAAGGGAACCCCCACCCTTATCTGTGACACCCTTCAGGGCAAACCAGCTGGCTCCCACCCGTGCACCAGGCCTCTATCCTATCTAATAAAAGAGTAATATACAGATTGATAATCACTGCAACACACAATATAGCTGCCCCCATGTGGTCAAAGATCCTGTCCCCATGTGGACACAAGATGGCCACTACAAGATGGCCAGCAGGAGAGGGCAGTTGGGAGGCACCCGGCCTGCAAGGGAGGGCAGTTGAGAGGGACCAGGCTTGCAAGGGAGGGCAGTTGAGAGGGACCAGGCTTGCAAGGGAGGGCAGTTGGAGGTGATCAACCCTGCAGGAGAGGGCAGTTAGGGGTGACCAGGCTGGCAGAAGAGGGAAGTTGGGGGCAAAAAGGCTGGTAGGGGAGCAGTTAAGCATCAACCAGGCTGGCAGCGGAGTGGTTAGGGGATGATCAGGCTGGCAGGCAGAAGCAGTTAGGGGCAATCAGGAAGGCAGGCAGGCAAGCAGTTGGAAGCCAGCAGTCCTGGATTGTGAGAGGGATGTCCGACTGCCCGTTTAGGCCCGATCCTGGTGGGATCGGGCCTAAACGGGCAGTCGGACATCCCTCCAGGAGTCCCAGATTGGAGAGGGTACAGGCTGGGCTGAGGGACAACCCCCTGCCGTGCACGAATTTCGTGCACCGGGCTTCTAGTCAAAACATAATATGCTAATGATATGCTAAGGCCACTCAACTGCTCACTATCATGTGCACTGACCACCAGGAGGCAGATGCTCTGACTGGTAGGTTAGCTTGCTGCTGGGGTCCAGCTGATATGGACTGAGCAAGACTGCTGGACATGCCCTGGAGTCCTCCCGAAGTCCCTCCCCACCAGGGGACAGATGCAGTGTGACAAGCAGTAAGGATCAGCAAGCAGGTGGGCGGTAAGGAGCGATGGATTCCGGACTGCACGAGGGTGCAAGCTGGGCTGAGGGATCCCCCAGTGCACGAATTTCATGCACTGGTCCTCTAGACTATAATAATAAAAGCATAATATGCTAATTAGACCAAACAACCTATGGACATAGCTGCAGAGGTAGAGGCTGAGCCCCTTCCATGAATTTCATGAATCAGGCCTCTAGTCCTATCTAATAAAAGAGTAATATGAAAATTAACCGTCACTTCGTGATAAAGATGGAATCACCCACAGCCAATAAGGAGGGAGTATGAAAATTGACGTGACAAAGATTGTGGCGGTCATAGCAGAGTGAGTGGGGGTGGCTTGGCTTCCTCTGTCTCCCCAGCAATGGCAAAAGCCAAGCCGACTTGAGCGCACACAAGCAGGGGGCTTGGCTTCCTTGGTTGCAGGGACAGCCACCATGGCGGGCCAGATTGACGTCCTCCTGGCCATGCCACGAGGATTTGCGGATCTGTGTAGCCACAGGCCTCTGGTGCATGCATCCTCTCCTCCACCCCTGCGTGCGAACGTCGACCAGCACACTGTCTCCCATGCGTGCCTGCAACAGTCCCGGACCATGGCATGTGCAAGTTACCCTCCTGCCCCTCCGCCACACTTCCATCAACCCCAGCATGCCTATGTCCCCCACAGGATGTGCGCACATCCTCTCTTGCACCCTCACATCCTTTGGAGAGTGTCTGGGTGTTTTGGGTGCTGGGGGTTGGCGCCTGTGAGATGACAGTGAGAGGGCAGAATGGTGATGCCCTGTTCCTGCAGAGGCCAGTGCAGCGATGAGATCACCTCCGTGGGGCTCATTCAGTTGCTGAGGCAGGAGCAGGTGTGGACAGACACACCTAGTGGGCACAGGAGGCCCTCGCTAAGGTGCCTTTGGTCAGTGTTCAAGATCGGGAACTCAGAAGAGGCGAGGAGTTCTAACCTCTCAGTGAAATGGTGGGATAGTCGGGGCGACTGCAGAGGAGGAATGTGCACTTTGGCTGCTGGCACCCATAAGTGAAGGCTTCCCTGACTGAGCCTCACTCGCTTGTGGTCTAGTGCACTCCTGCCGGGCAGCGGATGACAGGACATGCTTTTCTGAATTAATGAGAGGAAACATTGATTCTCCCACTGCCTGTGAAAGTGGAAAGTGCAGTGGGGAGACATGCCAGGAGTGAGCAAGGTTCCCTGTCTGGGGGTTCCAAATCCACCATTGGATCCTTTCACTGCTGACTAGAGGTATACAGTGTGTTCCCCCAAAATGTATACACACTTTGAATACCTACTAATTCCAATGGGTTTAAGCATGAAAAGAAAGAGACAACAATGGAGCTGTCATCTGTTAAAAGTGTGGGCACAAACCAACAGCTGGACATTCCCCGAGGGGTCCAGGATTGGAGAGGGTTCAGGCTGGACTGAGGGGTCCCCTCCCCCATTGCATGAATTTTGTGCACCGGAACTCTAGTCTATACTAATAAAAGAGATATATGCAAATTGACCATAACTCCGTGACGCCCACCAGCCAATCAGGAGTGAGTATGCAAATTAACCCAACCAACATGGCGGGTTAATTTGCATACACAGGTGCAGAGCGAAGACTGAAGGCTCCAGCTTCAGCAAAGACTAAAGACTGAAGACTGAAGAGGCTTGGCTTCTCCGCTGTAGCCAGGGCGGAGAAGCCAAGTCTTGCTGTGGTTGGAGCAGAGAAGCCTAGCCTCGAGACTTCTCTGCTCCAGCTGGATCGAAGGCCTGGGGAAAACTGGTGCCGGCAGCCAGGGGAAGGAAGGCCTATTGCACGAAACTTTGTGCAATGGGCCTCTAGTCTATATATAAAACCCTAATATGCAAATAGACCGAATGGTGGAACAACCGAACAACTGAACAACCAGTCGCTCTGACGTGTGCTGAACACTAGGGGGTAAGCATGGAACATGGTGGGCATCAGCAGCGGGTGGCAGAGCACAGAACATGGTGGGCATTGGCTGCGGCAGGATGGTGAATCAGGTGAGTGGGGGCACCCAACCAAGGCAGAATGCCAGTTGCTGTCATTGGGGCGAGCCTCTGGTGATTACTAAAAATTCTTTGCTCCCACGCACCACGGACCCACCAGGTACTCGCACCTGCTGCTAGCACTAGCCATGCTCACACCCACTGCCAGTGCCGGAGCCTCAGATCACACCCACTGCCGATGCCATCAGCAGGTATGAGTGGTGGCTGCCGGCCCCTATCACCCCTCAGAGCATTTCCACCTCCCCCTGCTCCTGAGGGGTGATCGGGGAAGCAGCTGCTGCTCTCACCCACTGATGGTGTTGGCCCCACTTGCACCTGCTGCTGCTGCCGGCCCCAATCACTCCACACTATCAGTGGGTAGGAGCGGCAGTGGTGGGAGTGGGGCTGCCAGCAGACAGGGGACCAGGGCCACAGTGTGAGAGGTGGGGTGGGGGCATGGAGGATGGGTTGAGACACACCCCTGTGCCCACCGTAGTCTCATGGCTGACAGTTCCTTTCAAGATGCACAAATTCATGCACTGGGCCCCTAGTTTATTAGAAGTGAGTCAAAAAGTCTAGCACAGTCTCCAGCAGAGAGGATTACACAGAAGGGAAAATACCAGGAAGCAGGAATTATTAGGGACCAATTTAGAGGCTATCTCCCACACTAGCATGCAAACACAAAATAATGTCATTCTTTTTTTTCTCCATATTCACATAATTTCCTAATTAACTAGGAATATTATATCTGTAGTTGCATTGTTGAGAAATTATTACGTACATAATTTGATATCATTGAACTGTTACTAAGAAAAAGGTGTTACAAAATTCCATGTACTTTTTAAAGCATAAAGACTGAAATTTTAGGAAGAGATAGGGATAGAAACAATAGAGGTATAGATACACAAATACAGAGATAGAGATATAATATGTATACAGTTATCAACATAGATATATCAATATCAAGATAGATAATATATTATTGTATCATTAAGGTATGGCAGTAAACAGGTTGTATACTCAAAAGTGTTTAACTGGAAAACTGATTTTTAAAGGGTCTATTTACAGAGATGTTGGCAGAGTTATGTGATTTAACAAGGAACTAATGACAACAGAAAGCCATTATGACCCCTGGACCAGAAGAATCAAGAAGAAAAAAATGTGCTAACCTGGTGAAAGCTGGAGCCTTGAAAAAAGGAGTGCACATTAAAGATAATCCTATAAAATAAAAGGCTAATATGCAAATCGAGCTAACTGTGGAATGGCAGGTCACTATGATGCGCACTGACCACCAGGGGGCAGACACTCGACACAGGAGCTGCCCCCTGGTGGTAAGTGTGCTCCCACTGCTCAGCCAAAAGCTCACAACTGTGGAGCACAGCAGCAGGGGCAGAACACCGTCCCCCCAGTGAATGAATTTCATGCACCAGGCCTCTAGTATGTATATAAAACACTAAGTTATCCTATTTAAATACAGATTCTGATTCAGTAAGTCTGGAGTGAGCCAGAGATTCACTGCTTCTAACAAGATCCCAGATAATGCTAATGTTACTGATCCCGTTGATCACACTCAGAATAACAAGGTCCTAGTTACTCAATCACAGCAGCACTTCAAGGAGGCAGGGAAGACAGAAAGAATGAACACACCAGTCTTTCTTATCTATCCACCTTCTAAGAGTGCTTCCATTGTCTAAATGTAACCAAAAGTCAAAGGCAAAGAATATCAAAGAGATGTAATCTATAAAGAGAATCTTCCTGGGGCCCAGAGCAGAGCAAAAACAGCCACAAAATATATAGAGGGCCTTGTAGAGTTCCTTACACTTATGCACATCAATACCTAACTAAATACTCAAGAAGACCTCTTTATGGATCTCCAGGATTCTCTCTATGCTTAGCTCTCTCTTCTCAGATAACCTGTCCTATGTACTCAGCTGCTTTGGTTTCCTCAGATTCTAACCTCTGTTTCTTCAACTCAAGGGGTCTACTAGATTCTACCTAGGTTCCCCTCCCTGTGCTATGTTTTTGTGTTTCCCAGTTTTTTCGGTTGTTTCCAAGATTCTTCATTTTTGAATACTGCCAATATATTTGTTATTTCCAATATATTGCCTGTTTTATTTTATTGTTGCTTTTGTTATTTCAAACAGGACGGTAAGTCCAGTGTCTGTCACTCCATCTTGGTCAAAAGTAGAAATTCCCCACATGAATTATTCTTAATAATTTATTGTTAAGTAAGGGGCACAGAATCATATTTTTGATATTCAAAATGAGTCTAATGATAAACTTTTAAGAAGGATGAGGACAGGAGGTTAGATAAAGGGTTGTCTTTGAAATTTAAAAGGCAATATTATAGTAGTATTTCAACTTTATTATTTAGTCAGAAATGGTATAAATATATCAACAATTGAACTCCCATGCTCCTATATTCCCATTCTAGTCTCATTTCCTTAGTAGCTTTGCAAATTATTCTACTTTTGTGTAAAGATATTTTATGATCCATCTTGGTCTCAGTTAAAAATTCAAGATGTCTTATTAGTATAAATAAAATGAATCAAGAAAACATAATTTAGAAGTAGGTGAAGAAAGATAAAGTCAAAACAGAAACAAGAATAATTCATGTAATATGATATGTCTCATAAAAATTTTACAACATATAGTGGCCAGGATAGGAAAAGGATGTGCAAGCAACTTCTAGGATGCTAAAACATTCTCTATTTTGAACTGGCTGGTGAATTCCTAGGCATAACAAATCAACATAACATAAAAATTCATTAATCTGTACACTCAAGATTTGTGTACTTTATTGTATGGAAATTATACGTCAATAAAAAAGTAGTTAAAATGTATTTGACACCTGTGTATTTGCCACAGATGAAATTGAAATTTAGCTTCCCAGCAATCGGTGAACTAAAAAGGAACATTTATTTAATTTCACAAATCACACTACAGAAAGAATAAAGGAAACATATTGTTACATAATTAACTGTAACTTAATTATTAAAACTATTTAAAAGTTTACCAATAATTTAATAGAAACATCTGTGTTTGGTATCTGTGCTCTGGGAGAGGAAGGGAGAAGGAAGAAAGTATTGGGTTTAAATTGATTCATAGAAATAATATATAAAGTTAATTAACCCAACTTGCTTAATATTATTTCTTGTACCTTTTTTAAGCACACTCTAAAACTATGGCATAATTATGTTGCAAGAAATAAAGGGTCATGGTGGTCTTGGGAGCAAACAGGAAATGATTCATGATCTATTGTGGAATGTACTGAACATTCCACAAAAAATTCCTTTGCCCTTTCTGAGAGTAATACCTTCTTGAATCATGGGGCTGTGTAAGGTTTCCTACAATTTCCTGTGATAATATAGATCATAAAACACATTCATGAAATCTTCCTTATCATTTGTTACACAATAAGGAAGAGAAAATGTTGTTACATAATAAGATATGTTTTATCCTATGTCAAATTACTTATCCATAAAAGCAGAAGAAATGGCTCAAAAATTGAAAAACATAATTGAAATAGGCTGGCCTAGAAAATTTGTAGAGCTCTAAAAAAGTATGATCTCTATCTTGAAAAAGATGACGACCGGCAGGAAGGTAGGGAGAGAGAGAGTGTGAGTGAGGAACCCATAGAGGAGAGTGTAGACGTCTGTGCTGTGTGTGTGTGTGTGTGTGTGTGTGTGTGTGTGTGTGAGCTAGGGTCAGTTAGATTCTGCACGTCTTCCAAGGGGCTGCCTAACTGGGAAGTCCTAGACAGCGGAGCCCCATGCACAAAGCGGACACATCTCGGTGGCTGGTGTGGACATGGAGACCACACCATCTTGAGAAACAGAGCTGCCTGAGACTAGGGTCCTGGCTTCAGACACAAACCAGGACCCTGCAGCCACTGGGCACAGAGAACTGCTATCACAGCTTCAGACCAACAGACAACAAGAATCCAGACTTCCCGGCAGCATATTTCCCTGAGTCAAAGAGCCTGTCCTGCTCCCCACAGGCTCTCGGATAGCACCATAGTAACTGATAGAACCGCCCCTCGCCCAAGCTGCAGAGCACCCACGCACAGCGCACAGACACATGTGCTCCGCTTTAGGGAATTTGGCACACGGGACAGATGCAGCCCCCTTCGGGGAAATCTGACAGCGTGTACAGAGGGCTCCCATTCAGAGAATTTGGGGAAATTTGGCTTGCGGGACACAGCTCCCCTTTGGGAAACCTTAGAACATGCACAGAGGGGCTCCCCTTTGGGGAATTTGGCATGCAGGATGGACTCTGCCCCCCTTCTGGGAATCTGGGGGAGTGCACGGAGGCAGCTCCCCTTCAGGAATTTGAGAGTGTGTGAAGCCCTAGCCAGTTTGGCTCAGTAGAGAGAGCACACACAGGACACAGGTACACTTCAGGGAATTTGGCACACTGGACACAGCTGCATGGGATCCCTGACTCACAGCGCATTTACACTAAGAGCCAGTGACCCCAATTGTTGGTGCATGCACACACAGAGACCCTAATTCTCAACGAGAAACTGCACAAGGCAACAGAGACTCTGACACTCGATTCTGGGTGCAGACACAGGGAAACTCTGACTCCTGGAACATGGTAAGGATCTCATTTTCGGCACATACCAACAGTGTGGTGCAGACAGGGCCCCTGATTCTAAGTGTGCACATGAGACCACACAGAACACCAGGGACACTGCCCCTGGGCAAGCCTGATTCCCACCAACCAATGGCAGCCACACTTCCTAGTGTCAGAGCACTTCAGTGAAACTCAGGTGGAGCGAAGTCCCCACAGCACATGGCCCAGGTCCACACAAACTGAGCTTGAGCTTTCTGGTGATAGTCAGAATGGGGAGACAAAATAACTCACAGAGGAAAGAAAAGGAGGAGTCACCAAGAAAGAAAATTAGTGAATATGAAGCTTGCAAGATGACTGAAAAAGAGTTCAGAGTAATGGTTGTGGAATTTATACATCGGATGGATGAGAAAATCAACAACTTATGCAAGAATCAGGAAGAAATGAAAAGTGATATAGCTACAATCAAAAACACCATGGAAAGTGACAACAGTAGACTAGAAGAAGCAGAGGACCAAATTAGTGAGTTAGAAGATCAGGTACAGAAACAAGCTCAATCTGAACAGCAATTGGAGAAAAAAATTAAAAAGCAGGAGGAAAGCCTAAGGGAGCTTTGGGACAACATGAAATGAAGTAACATGCATATAATAGGGCTGCCAGAAGGACAAGAAGAGCAGCAGGGATTAGAAAATCTATTGGAAGAAATAATGACAGAAAACTTCCTGGATATGGGAAAGAAAAAAGTTACACAAGTACAGAGAGTCCCAAGCAGCATCAACCCCAAAAGACCCACACCAAGACATGTCATAATTTCAATGGCAAATATAAATGATAAAGAGAGAATCCTAAAGGTGGCAAGAGAGAGACAGAGAGTTACCTACAAAGGAACACCCAGCAGATTGTCAAATGATTACACAACAGAAACACAACAAGCTAGAAGACAATGGAAGGAGGTATACAAAGTGTTGCAAAGCACAGGACTGAATCCAAGAATACTATACCCAGCAAGGCTATCAATCAAAATTGAAGGGGAAATCAGGTGCTTCGAAGACAAAAAAGGCTCAGAGAGTTTATCACCACCAAACCAGCAATGCAAGAAATGCTAAAGGGAATACTGTAAAAAGAAGAAATAAACAGGTAAGAAGGAATACAGACACAAAAACAGATATGACTACAAACAAACACCTTTCAGTTATAACTTTAAAAATAAAAGGTCTAAATGCTCCAATCAAAAGACATCGAGTGGCTGAATGGATAAAAAAACATGACTCATATATATGCTGTCTACAAGAGACACACCTCAGAACAAGAGACTCACACAGATTGAAAGTGAAGGGATGGAAAAATATCTTTCAGGCAAATGTAAATGAAAAAAAAGCTAGGGTAGCAACACTTATATCTGACAAAATAGATCTCAAAGTAAATGCCATAACAAGAGATAAGGAAGGCCACTTCATAATACTAAAGGGAGAAATCCAACAAGAAGAAATAATTCTGGTAAACATATACGCTCCCAATATAGGAGCACCCAAATACATAAAAAAAACTCCTGAAGGATATCAAGGGAGAGATTAATAGCAATACAATCATAGTAGGAGACTTTAATACCCCACTATCACCATTGGACAAATCCTCTAAACAAAAAATCAGCAAAGAAACAGCAATCCTAAATGACTCACTAGACCAGATGGAATTAATTGACATCTTCAGAACATTTCCCCCCTAAGCCACATAATATACATTCTTCTCAAGTGCACATGGGTCATTTTCAAAGATAGACCATATGCTGGGCCACAGGCAAAGTCTCTTCAAATTCAAGAAGATAGAAATTATACCAAGCATCTTCTCAGATCACAGTGGCATAAAACTGGAAATCAACTACAATAAATAAAATCCAAAGAAATCAAACACATGGAGACTAAACAGCATGCTATTAAACAAGGACTGGGTCACCAGAGAGATGAAAGATGAAATAAAAAATATCATGGCAACAAATTACAATGAAAACACAACAATCCAAAACCTATGGGACACAGCGAAAGCAGTCTTGAGAGGGAAGTTCATAGCTCTACAAGCCTATTTCCAAAAACAAGAAACAATGGTAATAAATTACCTAACCCTACAACTCAAAGAGTTAGAAAAAGAGCAGCAAGAAAAGCCCAGTATAACCAGAAGGAAGGAAATAACAAAGATTAGAGCAGAGATAAAAGACATAGAGACCAAAGAAACAATACAAAAGATCAACAAAACCAAGAGCTGGTTCTTTGAAAGGATAAACAAGATTTATGGACCTCTAGCCAGGCTCACTAAAAAGCAAAGAGAGAAAACCCAAATAAACAAAATCAGAAATGAAAGAGGTGAAATAATAACAGACCCCGCTGAGATACAAAGGATTGTTACAAAATGCTATGAACAACTCTATTCCAACAAACTGGACAACCTGGAGGAAATGGACATATTCCTACAAAAATATAACCTTCCAAAAAATCAATCAGGAAGAATCTAAACATCTCAATAGGCCAGTAACTATGGAAGAAATTGAAGCAGTCATCAAAAAGCTTCCAGCAAACAAAAGCCCGGGGCGTGATGGCTTCACAGGAGAGTTTTACCAGACATTCAAGGAAGAACTAAAACCTATCCTCCTCAGACTATTCAAAAAAATTCAAGTGGAAGGAACACTTGCAAGCTCCTTCTATGAAGCCAGCATCACCCTAATACCAAAACCAGATAAAGACAACACAGTTAAAGAGAATTAGAGGCCAATATCCCTCATGAACATAGATGCCAAAATCCTCAACAAAATTCTAGCAAATCGGCTCCAGCAGTACATCAGAAAGATCATACACCATGACCAAGTAGGATTTTTCTCAGGAATGCAAGGATGGTACAATATCCGCAATTCAATAAACGTGATACATCCCATAAACAAATTGAGAGATAAAAATCACATAGTCATATCAATTGATGCAGAAAAAGCATTTGACAAAATCCAACACCCTTTTTTGATAAAAACTCTCAACAAGGTTGGAATAGAAGGCTCATACCTCAAAATAATAAAAGCGATATTTGATAAACCCACAGCAAACATCACACTCAATGGACAAAAACTAAAAACATTTCCCCTAAGAACAGGAACAAGACAGGGATGCCCACTCTCACCACTCCTGTTCGACATAGTACTGGAAGTATTAGCCGTAGCAATTAGACAAGAAGAAGAAATAAAAGGCATCCAAATTGGAAAAGAAGAAGTAAAGCTGTCTTTATTTGCAGACGACATGATATTGTACATAAAAAATCCGAAAGACTCCGTCAAAACACTAATAGACTTAATAAATTAATTCGGCAATGTAGCAGGATACAAAATTAACACCAAGAAATCTAAGGCCTTTCTATACACCAATAGTGAACTTACAGACAGAGAGACTAAAAAGGCAATCCCATTTACCATCACACCTAAAAAATTAAGATCCCTAGGAATAAACTTAACTAAGGATTAAAAGACCTATACACAGAAAACTACAGGACACTGAAAAAAGAGGTAGAGGACGACATAAACAGATGGAAGAACATACCATGTTCATAGATTGGTAGAATCAATATCATTAAAATGTCCATACTACTCAAAGCAATCTATAGATTCAATGCACTCCCCATTAAAATACCAATGGCATATTTCACAGACCTTGAAAGAACTCTCCAAAAATTCATCTGGAATAAAAAAAGACCCCGAATAGCCACAGCAATCCTGAGAAAGAAGAATAAAGTAGAAGGGATCTCAATACCAGATTTCAAGCTGTATAACAAAGCCACTATTCTCAAAACAGCCTGGTACTGGCACAAGAACAGACATATAGATCAATGGAATAGAATAGAAAATCCAGATACCGACCCAAACCACTATGCTCAATTAATATTTGACAAAGGAGGCATGAAGATACAATGGATTCAAGACAGTCTCTTCAACAAATGGTGTTCGGAAAATTGGACAGATACATGCAAAAAAATGAAGCTAGATCACCAACTTACACCATACACAAAAATAAACTCAAAATAGATACAGGACTTAAACATAAGACGGGAAACCATAAAAATACTAGAGGAATCCACAGGCAGCAAAATCTCAGATATATGCCAAAAGAACTTCTTCACCGATACTGCCCCTGAGGCAATGGAAGCTAAAGAGAAAATAAACAAATGGGACTACATCAAAATAAAAAGCTTTTTCACAGCAAAAGAAACTATCAACAAAACAACAAGAAAGCCCACTGTATGGGAGAACACATTTGCAAATGGTATCACTGATAAAGGTTTAATCTCCAACATCTACAGGCAGCTTATACAACTTAATAAAAGTATGATAAATGATCCAATAAAAAAATGGGCAACGGACCTAAATAGAATCTTTTCCAAAGAAGACAGAAGGAAGGCCAAGAGACACATGAAAACATGCTCAACGTCACTAATTATCCGAGAGATACAAATCAAAACAACAATGCGGTACCATCTCACACCTGTCAGAATGGCTATCATCAACAAATCAACAAACGACAAGTGTTGGTGAGGATGCTGAGAAAAAGGAACCCTTGTGCACTGCTGGTGGGAATGCAGACTGGGGTAGCCATTGTGGAGAACAGTATGGAGTTTCCTCAAAAAACTGAAAATGGAACTCCCATTTGACCCATTAATCCCACTCCTAGGAATATATCCTAAGAAACTGGGAACACCAATAAGAAAGGAGATATGCACCCCTATGTTCATAGCAGCACAATTTACAATAGCTAAGATCTGGAAACAGCCTAGTTGCCCATCAGCAAATGACTGGATCAGAAAACTATGGTACATCTACGCAATGGAATACTATGCTGCCATAAAAAAGAAGGAATTCTTATCATTTGCAGCAACCTGAATCAAATTGGAGAACATTATGCTGAGTGAAATAAGCCAATCAAGAAAGAAAAATACCACATGATCTCACTCATTTATGGATAATAAAGAACATTATAAACTGTTGAACAAGAAGATAGATACAGAGGCAGTAAACCATCAAACAATCTATCAAATTACAGCAGGAAGGTTAGGGAGAGGTGGGGAAGATAAGAGATCAACCAAAGGACTTGCATGCATATAAGCATAACCAATGGACTCAAACCTCTGGGGTGTGAGGGCATATATGGGAGTGTTGGTGGGGGGGCAATGGTAAGATATGTACACATATAATACCTTAATAAAAAATTGGAAAAAAATAAATAAAACAGTATGATCTCTTGGTTAAATGTGAAGGGTTTTGTGTGTTTGTCAGCAGTAAAAGCACAATCCTCAAAGCAGTACTAACCTGGCACCAAGAAAAAATGATGTCAAACTCTCCTTTTTTTAAATTAATTTTTCTCTTAAGAATTTAGATAATAAAATCAATTTAAGTTTTAAGCTAGGCCATTTAACTAGTTTTATACAATGTTCAGATCTGGAAGGAGCTGGTTTCCCATTAGCAAATATTGTGGGATGGGGTAGGAAGAAGCAGGTGAAAACCAGAAGCAAATTAGATTTCTTTTAGCATTTTCTTCTTCCCTAAGATAATTTTGCTAGTCTATGATCCTTGAATTGAAGTTCAATTAATTTGTAATAAATTCATAAAGCAGAAGACCTTTTCACTATGCTCCCAAAATAACAATTATTATATTATTTTAAAACAGCAAAATAATTTTAAAAATGAAATTGTTATTATAATTTTAATAATGAAAACAAATGAAATTAACTTTCAATTTTACAGCTAGTAAAAAGCCACTGCTTTTAATATAGAAATATTTATTGTAAGTGTGAAAATTTTCTTTCCAATAGAGTATTTTAACAAAGATACTCAAAATAATAGCCATCATTGGAATTTACCTTTGAGAAAAATTTATGATGAGCAGATGAAACTATCCTATATAATAAAGAGCTAATATGCAAATGGCCATTACACCCTCATACCCTCACGCCTTCACCCTCTCATGCCCTTGTTCCCTCACACTGGGGCCAGGGGACCTGAGGCTGCGCCCCAGTGCTGGGGCCGGTGGACCTGAAGCCAGGCTGGGGGACCTGAGGCTGCGACCCCCACCCTGCAGGTCTTGACGGGGGTGGGGCTGGCAGGGTATGGGTTTCACTCAATTTCCAGGCAGATGCAGGTGGACAGGGACTTGACTCTGGTCCCGTGGCACTCCCCAGACTCTGACAGGAGGGAGATTTTCATATATATTTTACTGATTTTCTTTCATTTCTGACACTTCTATTATAGAAAAAGGGCAAATAACAAAATTAAAGTATTTCCTCTAATTAATACACTTTTATTTTATTTATTTATTTTTATTATTTTTTAAATAAATCTTCATTGTTCAGATTATTACAGTTGTTCCTCTTTGTTTCCCCACATAACTTCCCTCTACCCAGTTCCCACCCTACCATCTGCCCTTACCCCCCCACTGTCCAAAATCCATAGGTGTACAATTTTTGTCCAGTCTCTTCCCACACCCCCAACACCTCTTTCCCCCTGAGAATTGTCAGTCCACTCCCTTTCTATGCCCCTGATTCTATTATATTCACCAGTTTATTCTGTTCATCAGATTTTTTATTCACTTGATTTTTAGATTCACTTGTTGATAGATATGTATTTATTGTTCATAATTTTTATCTTTACCTTTTTCTTCTTCCTCTTCTTAAAGAATACCTTTCAGAATCCTACCTAATTAAATAGTAATATGCAAATTGACCGCACCTTCGCTATGCCAAAGCCATGCCCACCAGCCAAAGGCACACCCACCAGCCAATCAGGGCAAAGTATGCAAATTACCCAACAAATATGGCGGTTAATTTGCATACGCCGAGGGAGGGAGGAGTGAAGACTGAAGACAACTTAGAAGGAAGAGGGAGGAAAAGCAGAAAGCAAGGTGGCTGCCAGAGGGAAAGCCTGGGCGGAGCGGGGCAGGGCGGAGCGGGGCGGAGTGGGGCAGAGCGGGGCAGAGCGGGGCTGGCAGCAGCGGCCCGAGGGTGCAGGCATGGTGGCCGCAACGGTGGCGGCAGCGGCAGCGCACACGGCCGCAGTGGCCGCTTGCAGGATTCTTCCTGCAAATGGGCTACTAGTTTCATATAATACTGGTATGGCGGTGATGAACTTCTTTAGCTTTTTCTTATCTGTGAAGCTCTTTATCTGACCTTCAATTCTGAATGATAGCTTTGCTGGGTAGAGTAATCTTGGTTATAGGTACTTGCTATTCATCACATTGAATATTTCTTGCCACTCCCTTCTGGCCTGCATAGTTTCTGTTGAAAAATCATCTGACAATCGTATGGGTACTCCCTTGTAGGTAACTGTTTTTCTCTTGCTGCTTTTAATATTCCCTCTTTATCTTTTGCTCTTGGCGTTTTAATTATGATGTGTCATGGAGTGGTCCTCTTTGGATTCCTTTTGTTTGGGGTTCTCTGAGCTTCCTGGACTTGTAAGTTTATTTCTTTCACCAGGTAGGGGAAATTTTCTGTCATTATTTCTTCAAATAGGTTTTCAATATCTAGCTCTCTCTCTTCTTCTGGCACCCCCATAATTCAGATGTTGGTACACTTGAAGCTGTCCCAGAGGCTCCTTATACTATATTCATATTTTTGGATTATTTTTTCTTTTTGCTTTTCTGGTTGGGTGTTTTTTGCTTCTTTGTATTTCAAATCTTTGACTTGATTCTTGCGATCCTCTAGTCTGCTGTTGGATCTCTGTATATTATTTTTTATTTCAGTCAGTGTATGCTTAATTTCTAGCTGGTCCATTTTCATATCCTCAAGGGTATCACTAAATTTATCGGTGATTTCTAGAAGATTCTCGAAAAACCTTATAACCATGGTTTTGAACGCTATATCCAGTAGTTTGCTTTCCTCCATTTCTGTCATTTGTGACCTGTTTCTTTGTCTCTGCATTTTGGCTGCTTCTCTGTGTTGATAGAGTGGCTTTGTGTGCTAGGTGTCATATTGGGCCCAGTGGCTCAGCCTCCCCAATTACCTGAGGTGGACACTCTTGGTGCACCCCTTTGTGCATAGTCTTGTTGTAGTTAAGCCTTCATTGTTGTTCGTATCACTGGGAGGAATTGACCTCCAGGCCAATTGGCTGTGAGGATCAATTCTGTCTACGATGGGAGAACTTCTGTGCTGGAGACACCCTTATGGGGCAAGACTTGCTTCAGTGGGGCCTTGGTGCTCACTGAGTCTGCTCCTTGAGTGTGTCCCTTATGGATCTGAGGAGTTGTAATCTGGATGGTCCCACTCTGTCCACTGGGTACACTGGCTCTTGGATATCCAAGGAGGTTCAAATTTAGCCTCTGCTTGAGGCCACTCAGCAGGAGCTATGGAGTGATCTGCAGATTCCTCTTCTTTGTTTGGGGTTTGGAGTTCCCCAGATGAGGCCCAGCTGTGAAGCAATGCAAGCTGCTGTGTGTCCTTGGGCCTTTTTTTGGTGGCTCTGGGGCTCTCTGACCCAGCTGCAGTTTGTTAGGTAATTTTAGATTGCAAAGGGCCAAGCCATTCATATGCAAAAGCCTCTGTGCACAGCTTGGGTGGGGCAGGGTCTCAGGGAATCAACAGGGTGGAACAAACAGCTATGGCTGATCCTTAGCCCTGCCCCAAGAGGCCCCTGGTTCTCAGTGTCCCTCGGTAATTGCTGCAAGCACCTCTGAGAGAAAGCCACCCTCAAGTTCCATCTGAAGCCAGACAGTCCAGTTTCTCCCGTATGAGTCTGGGTCCCCAGAGTCTTGCCCAGAACTGGAGTTCAGAGCAGTCAGGAGCTTGTGTCTCCCTCGCAATTGAAAAAGACAGCTGCGTACTCAGTTGGCAGCCCTTTCCGTGTGCATGCCTCCGTACCTCTGCACTTTACTTCCACACCTCCTCTGAGTCTCAGTGTGCTTTCCTCTTTCCTTTTAGTTGTAGAGTTTCCACTCAGCCAGCATTCCTGTGGTTCTGGATGATGTCCGTTTTGTCTTTTAGTTGTAGTTTTGAAGTGGTTGTGCGAGGCAGCAATTTCAGGTGTTTACCTATGACACCATCTTGGTTTCCTCTAATTAATACCCTTTTAATGTGCATGAATTTCATGCACCGGGCCACTAGTGTAATTATAAAAGGCATGGTAATACATTACTTGAGAGTAAGTGATAGAACTTTTGTGGTATTCAAAAGCATTTAACCTAAATGCAATGGACAAGAAAGATACAATTCATGTTCTATGGATTCTATATTCTAGTGGGATAGTGCATAAAGGTATACAGAATTGCCTGGCCAGCATGCCTCAGTGATTGAGCATCGACCTATGAACCAGGATGTCATGGTTTGATTCCCAGTCAGGGCCCATGCTCAGGTTGCCATTTCGATCTCCAGTGTAGAGCATGCAGGAGGCAGCTGATCAATGATTCTCTCTCATCATTGATGTTTCTATCTCTCTTCCTCTTCATTCCTCTCTGAAATTAATAAAATTTTTAATAGCATACAGAATTACCTCCACAATTATTATTTAATTCAATTATGATGGATGCTCTGTAGCATGAAAGTGCAATATAAGAATTCTTTCAATCAACATGTTTTTATCATAGAGGAAGAAAAATAATTTTTCCTTTACTATTCTATGTTCTTGGTTGAGAGTCCCTGTGATAAAAGACAAATTAACAAGAAAAAAAAAGACAGAAGTTCAATAACATGTATACCTCCTGAATATATGGCCAACACCCAGGAAAACTGAGTATGGTAACTCTTAGAAATGGCCCAAGCCATCACCTTAAATACAGCTAAACACACAAAAAAGGTATTGATAGGGTAGGAGGGGAAGAAGGGAGACCTGTTATGGGAGGTTGGGGGGTGGTGGAGCAAAGCGTAGTTAACAAGGGTAAGGTTGTTATGCAAATTTAGGTAATAGTCTTCTCTATTGGTAAGAGTTTCTAAAAATTTAGTCATCCTCCTCTTCTTGGTACAGATGGGGAGACACTCTGACAAATGAAGATATCCCTTATAAATTTACAAAAGGGTAACTTCTGCTGGGTTTTCAGAGCTTCTCCTGTGTCTGCTATTTTTTAAAAATACCAGCTCAAGATAATCCTTATTATGAAAAGGCATATTTGAGGGCAGCAAAATCTGCTCCCCTTCACTAACATTTTAATATTTTCTCTAAAGATGAAAAGGACATTTTCTTTTAAATGAAAACTTAAAGAGTATGGTAATAGTCTTTTCTTTTATGCTTAAATCCTAGGCATCTTTCATCCAACTGTGAGCCACAACTTCCCCTGGAGACTTTTCCATAAATGTCAGCTTTTAATGATTTTTCTTTTTTATAAACTATTAAATTTAGAGTGGTGCAGATTTATACTTAATAGTTCTCTAGTAGAATTATTTATATTCAGTGTATCTCCCCAAATAAGAACTAAGTGTTCTAAAAGTAAAAATTATATAACTTCTGTTTATTTTGCACTGTATACAACTCCAATACATATTTGTTGATAAGAGTACTTGATAGAATAAAACATTATTCAGATGAGTTGTAAAAACTAATGGCTCTTGAGGACAAAATTCAATGAAGTACTGCCACAGGACTAAAGGGGTACATTTGTCTGTATGCATCAAAGCATCAAAGCCCAAACACAAGCAGGCATTTATTAGTTGAGGAAATGGCACTCATCCCAGAACCTCATGTAAGCTAGTCAAAGACTTGGAGCTCGCTCTGATGAAGTCCAGGGGAAGGGTTATATGGGGGAGGGGGGGAAGGGGGAACATTAATCATGGTGGCTAAAGGAGTTGGGATTGGTCATGGTCTCTACTGATTGGTTGAGGCCAGGATAGGGTGTATTTGATCCTTGTATCAGGTCCTGATATCAGCCAGGGTATTTTTCTGTCTGGTTTCATGAGGGTGTGGTCCATATGTCACTCAGGTTTTATAGGCCTGGGGCTGAACACAACTAAAGTCAACATGTTACCTTTAGCTTGACCAAAATTCTATTTCTATGGTCAACAGACCTAAGGCTTTGTTCTTAAGACAGGTTGATACAGACCTGAATCTGTTGTCCTAAGGGCTCATGTTTAAGGAAGGGAGTTGGTAAACAGAAAGGAGAAAGGGTCAGGTTCTTACCATAAACAGTGAGTCACAGGGCCAGCCTGAGTGGGGGGCTGCACAGAGGATGCAGGCACATGTGGATCCAAGTGTGCCCTATAGACTCCAACTGGCTCCCCCAGATGTGCGGCCTGTGTCCAGCACTGAGAGGCGAGCTGAGTCTATGGTATCTTTGGACTTCCTGACAGTGGCAGATCCTACAGCCTCCCACACCCCACTGAACCTGATAGGAGGACAGTTGGGGAGTGCAGGGGAGTCTCCCCCATTGGCCAAGATGGCACAGGGGGAGGTTCTTACACTGAGTGTGCCAAAAGTTAGAAAGATGAATGGACAGGGCCCAAGATGCCAAAAGCTAGCAAGATAATTGGATAGAAAAAATGTCCTCACCGCCATCCCATATAATAAAGAGCTAATATGCAAATGGTCATCATCCCCTCATGCTATCACGCCTTAATGGCTCAGACACTCAACACTGGGGAGAGAGGAATGGGGACCAGCCAGGCACAAATGAGCTCACAAGAGAGGAACGGGGACCAGCCAGGCTGCAGCCCAGAAGAGGGACAAATTGCTCACCCCATGGTTCTGGGCGCCAGTGGCTGCACCTGAGCCTGCAGCCCAGGAGAGGGACAAGCCTCCTGCCCCATGGTCCCGGGCACCTGCAGCTGCAGCCCAGGAAAAGCCACCCGCCAATGGTCTCCTGCAGCTGTGGGCAGCCCGGGCGAAGCTGGCCTGGATCCTGGGTGCCTATGGTCAGCCAGAGGGAGGGAAGCCTGGGTCCTGGGTGCCTGCAACCGGCCAGAGGAGGGAATCCTGGGTTCCAGGTATGGGGTGAGGCAGAGGCAGTTAGGGGTGATCAGGCCAGCAGGGAGCAGTTAGGGGCGATCATGCAGGCAGGCAGGCAGAGGTGGTTAGGGGTGATCAGGCAGGCAGAGGTGGTTAGGGACTATCAGGCAGGCAGAGGAGTTAGGGGCGATCAGGTAGGCAGGCAGGCAGGCAAGCAGTTAGGAGCCAGCAGTCCCGGATTGTGAGAGGCAGTCGGACATCCCCCTTGGGGTCCCGGATTGGAGAGGGTGCAGGCCGGGCTGAGGGACACCCCGCCCCCCCGTGTACGAATTTTGTGCACTGGGCCTCTAGTATCCCTATAAGAACTGCTGGCTTGAACAGGAATGGGAAATGGTCTTTGAGATGGGAGTCCAACATTCTCCCAGGTCATGGCACCTGAATAAACTTCTGTCTTTTTGTACCAGCACCTGTTTCACAAGTTTGCCTTTTGTTGAAGCAAGCAGCCGAACCCACTTGTTCAATTAGAATGTTAAAAAATGGAGTTTCTGCAAGGTTACAGTACCTAAGCATTGCAGTATAATTTCACATAACACTTTCCCATGCATTCCAAGAGTAATTCTGGTGATATTTTAACTTTGTTAAAAATACTACTTGACTTACAAAGCTTTTTTAATGTGCAAAGAATATTTTAGGGCCTTTCAATGTAAATTAGAAATTCATGAACTTCTGTTGTTCATGATCCAGATTTTGCCAATCTACTTGCAAAGGGAAGTGATTTTCACAATAGCAGGGAAGGCTATCTTTGCTGGAACCAAATGAAAAATATTGATTTGAAGACACTTAAAGAAAAATTTCAAAGCAGTATGTGAACAGTATTGGAAAATTGTCAGAGCTATTTTTCAAGCTTATATTGAAAAAATAACACCATTTTTTTAGGTCACAGTAAGGAGGTGAATAAAAGTTATATGCATTATATATCATTTTTATTTTGAAAGAAGCAAAGTGCATATAAGTAGAGTAAAATATCAAACCTGATTTTTAATTATATTCTTTCAACTTTAAGTACAAAGAAATGAGTTGAGACTAAATTAAACTCTCAGATTTAATAATCATTCTTTTGATATTTTATTATGTCTGAAGTATAGGTATCAAGGAGCATATAATATTTCATAGTTAAGTCTTTATGCAGGTTTTACTTAACCAAGCAGTGAGAAATGACAGGCTGCTCTGGACTTGATATTTAAATTATCTTTTTAAAATTCTCAGAGTCTGTGCCAGTATTGTGTGCATAAAATTATATTGAAGTGTTTGGCAAGTAACTGGCATATCAGTTATCTCAAAAATAAAACAAATATTTAGTCCATATATTTAATACTTAAGTCTTAGATAAATAATTATTATGCATCTCTAATTTCCATTTATTAAATTAGATATTTTAATCTGAAAATAATCTAAACATATTAAGTGGGGAGTCATGTTTCTAAAAGGAAGATTATCAATGGAAAACTGTAAATGATTTCTCATTTCAAAGAAAATAAGCTGAGCAATGATTTTTAGAAATACAGTACAGAACTAAACATGCAAAATGCATATCTTTTAACTTTGAAATTAAAAGCATCAAATCATTCCTATTTGGCTTACAACAGCTTATGCAACTTCCAACTATTTATCAAGCATTTAACTGTTTCAAAGTTTTGTTTTTCCTATATAAAAGGCATTTGTTTTTCCTTGCTTGCCAGGGAAAATTTTTTTGCACACAATTGTGCCTTTGGTTACACTGAAAATCTACATAGTTATTCACTAAATGAAAGTCTATTAATTCTGTATGAATTTGCCTTGCCTATGTGAAGAGTTAAAAAAAAAAATGACACCAGGCTTTTTTTGTAGTGAAGAAAGATTTGACTGTTTTATTATGAATGGCACCACCCAGGAAAATGGGAAAGCTAGTACTCAAAATCCAATCTGCCTGATGGTTTAGACAAGAGGTTTTATAGAGCAGAAATCATGAGTAATCATGAGTAAGGGGGTTGGGGTCGTGGGTCTCTGTGATTGGTCCTTGATTAGGTAAGCACTAAATTTTCATCTTCTGGTCATCAGCTTCCCTGATGGTGTCCCCTTGTCTGGTTTCAGCGAGATTGCAGTGGGGTGGCCTTCATTTTGTGGGATGAAAAACATCTTAACAATGCATGTTAATAGGTTATCTTGGTGTGCAGGGGTGGAGGCTATATACATATCTTGTGACTCTTATTCATTGTATGTTGTTATTATTTCTGCTGTCTTGGTTATTTATTTTTTCCAAAGTCTAACAGGCTAAGCAATTTCTATAGTGGTTAGCAGGGTGCTACATGACTTTTCGTCTCGTGTCTTTTAGTCCAATCTGGCTTACTTTCTGAGGTTATTGATTCTCTTGTTTCACCTATATAATTCAGAAGGGGCCCTTTCCTTGTCATAGTTCACAGTGAAGCTCTCCTTCCAGAATAAAATGAAATCTACAAAATCCCTTTCCAGAAAACTATCATCAAAGTAGAGTCCGTTTCCTTTGTTTAAATGCCCTTCATTTCTTTTCATTATACTGGATACCTACTCATTCGTTCACTCTTCAAGAACTTGTTTAAATGTTAACTTCCCTGAAGAGACTTGCTAATGATGACCACTCCCTTCTCAGGAATATCATTTCATAATATGTATCAGCGGTGTTACAGCACAAAATATTGTGATTTTTCAATTACCTTCCTAAAGACAAGAGCCATTGTTATTGCTTAACACCATGACTTAGATTTAATAAGTGCTTTTCTTAGGTTTAGAAACAGACCTTGAGAGGAGGAATCCTGTGTACGTGATTTATAAAGGTAGTGCTTCCAACCCACAGGAAACTGGTAAGGGAGCAGGGCAAGCAGGACAGGCAAATGGAAGAAGTCAAGCAAGAATGTGATTTCAGAGAAGTTCCTGTGGAAGGTAATACTTCAACCTGATCCTATAACTCTGGAGTGAAAGTTAAGCCTCAGGGTTATCTTGACCCAAGATAAGAAAACAGGTTTTCATGTCCTGTCAGTCAAACAGAGACTGTAAATCTCCATGTACTTCCAGCTTTGTGTGTGAACTAAAGCAAAGAGGCACCAGTAGCCCAAGGGAAATCTTGTGTAAAATACCCAGATTTGCTGGCTGTTGGAAGCAAAAGAATACCGAAGACTACAAAGGTACACATGTACCTTTGAGTCCAATCTCTCACCCCTATTGTGATAGTGTTGATATCTATTACAGAGGTTCAGAATAAAGTCTTTGTTACCATTTTAACAATTTTCAGAACTTTTTATTCACAGGTGAAACGTATGTAAGATAAGGGGTGAGGGAGCAGAAGTGGGCAGCAAAAGCCTTCAGACCATGATACGGGATGATACCTGATAAGGGAGAGGGGGAAAGAAGGAGGAAGAGGTTGGAAGAGCTTCAGATCACAATGCAACTCTGAGAAATTCTAAGCATTCCAACAGAAAGCCCCAGAATAAAGATTATCCATAGAGGAGACGTTGCATTGGGCAGAAATGCTTAGTCACTGGCAGAAAGGGGAGGGGAAAGTTTCCTAGGGAAATTATCCTTGATTCACATGTCTACCGCAAATCCTGAATCCTGAAGGCACTGGAGCTGGAGGATCTAAACTAACTGTACTCTCCACAGCAGCTTATCTCTTCAAGGGAGATCTAAGCAACTGCCACAACTAGACAGATGCTCATACTTTGTGTTCATGTGACTGTAATATAATTGAAAGCAATGCATTTTGTGTCTGTCCCTTACTAGCTGTGTGATTATGAAAAAGTAACTAAAACATTCTGAGCTCAGATAAAATATATGACGATGGCTGTTTCTGGATAATCATGACAGCTATGGTCATTCACTTGAGTCTGATGTCATTGATTCTAACAATGGAGTTATTATCATTTTTTTTCCTCCTTTCTCCATTTTCAAGGCTTCACTCTTTCATATGCTCATAAAACCTTCATATACCCATTGTGAAATTAATTGCTCCTTTGTTCACTTTTCTCTATTTCCCACCATTTAGTTTATGCTAATATTAATATCTAATAACTTGCATCAGTCAAAAGAGGTTAGTTTATGTTGCAGTGAAAAACATCCTAAATATCTTAGTGGCTCAGTAATTCCATGTACCCATCTGCTCTACATTGAGGGAGCAGCCTCGATCTGGAATATTGTTGGTTATTGTGGCAGAGGGGAAAGGAAGATATGATGAGCCACCCAGTCAGTTTAAAATCTATGCTAAAAAGTGACAGATACAATTTGGCCAAAGCAAATCATATGGTTAAGCCTTATGTCAGCAAAGAAGAGTACATAATCCTTTTCTAGAATTTTTTATTAATAAAATCTACTAAATAGCCCCAGTTTTCACATTTTCAACCTAGAATTTGAATGTAATTTTTTCTTCACAATGTGTATTCTGGTATCAATACTTCAGTTTGTATAGTTAACAGAAACTAAGAAATGAACTGCAGGTGTCTCTGTTAAGAACTCCTTCTGAAACTCCTTACTTGAATTCTATCATTTGTTTGCCTTCTTATCACTGCAGTACCTTAGCAAATATATTCTAAGGATATCATGGGCTTTGTATGAAATACATTAATCATTCATGCTATTTTGATTGGCTTCTTTTCTTCTTTTTGCACAATACAGCAGCCAAACAAGGTCACTACTGTTAGATTTATCACAAAATATCTTACTGACAAGTGATTTTTCTCCTTCTAGAATCTTACTGTGATACATTAGCCTTTGGTTTTTACTGCTATTTTTTAAGAGAAAAATATAGTACTCTATCTGTCCTAATTCTGTGACAACCAGACATTCATTGTAAGAGGAAGTCCAGAGGAGATGAATTTTTTATGTTCTAACATCTCCTTAGTCATGAATATGAGATAGGTCAATCAAGCCAATGGGTTAAATTCAGAGCATTAACTGGTCCCAACAATTATTGCCATTGATACTGTTTTAGTTAGAAGTGTACTAAAATTTTGAACCTACAGTAATATGTGTTTGCATCTCTTACTGGACTGGCCTCTCCCCATTTTTCATTGGAATGAGTTTGTAATTCCATGGTTATCTTGAGTATAGAATGCTAATTTACAGAAATAGTGGAGAATTTTTAAAATTCCAAAGATTAACTTATATCATATTATGCACTTTTTTTTCTGTAAATGTGTTCTTTTGGAGAAATATATAAATTAAAAATTTGTTATGCAAATCAAGTATTTAACTTATTAAGAAGATATTTGAAAGATTTATATGGTAATTTGCTTTTTCTTAATACTAGCTGTCACCTCCTGGTACTTTTAATTTGGAGACCTGGCTTTCCAATTCTGACTTTTATTTTGTCTTCTGTTACAACTCTAACTGTACACCAAGATACCCTAGGACCCTAAGAGAAGTTTTAAATTTTCAAAAGAAGTCCAACAATATCTGTCAGAGAAGGTAAAAACTAATAGGACAAAGTAGTTCACAGATTTTTCATTAGATCATATAAAATTTCGACTGATTATATCATGGGGGAAAAATACTTTTCCTCCCACCTTCTAAGTATTTCTAGCTGGGCTATTAATCAAATGAACAGAGACAGATTAACAAGGGGGACTAAAATTTTAAGATGTGCATGGGAATTCACATAAGCATGAAAATTCCAATGATAGTGAGGCAAAATTGGGTATATATGTCATTTTGGACAAAGGAGAATGGCAAGGGAGAGTAGGGATCTGAGATTTCAAAGGGACTGGGCAATTTACATGTAGTTGAGGAAGAACAGAACATACATGGCAGGCAATTTTTTGTTAGGCAACTCCAATAACAATGAGACACACTGGGGTGATCTAGTTAACAGACCCCTGCTTGGCACCTTCCTATCTACCATACTTAATTCAAATTAGGCTAAGGTGAATAAGTTAACATTTCCTTTCTGGAACAGGTCTTTTTCTATCTGAAGCTCTTGGGCAGGAAAGATGGATGGTTTTTTTTTGGAGCCTTTTACTTATAATAGTACCCCCCACCCTTTAGAATCAATAAAAAATCATCTTTTGGGTGCTTGGAGACAAAGGTAACACATCTCTTGATATTTTAGAATTACAACAGCATAATGTACAATTATCCCAAACAAACTTACAAACTAATTCTTAGAATGTCTGGCAGCAATTTAAAAAGGACATGAATGGATTTAATCCCTTCCACTGTGTAGAGGGCCCCGTGGGAAGGCACTTGAGCATTCTATATTGGGCCCTCTTGCCCTTTTGGCCAAGAGGGACCCTCTTCTCACAATCCAATTGCCCACAGCTATTGCCTGAGCTTTCTGTTCATGCAGAGGTTGAAGCCTCATGGTGGCTGGTACCATGGATCTGTTTCTTGCCCAGTGGGGTGAGCTGGGCCCTCCCTGGAGAAGAAACCTGGGTTCCCCAAGATATGTGATCAGTGCTGGGGTCCCACCAGCAGGCGAGAGGATCCCAAGGCAGGTGCTGGGCATGGAGGCCACAGGGGCATAGGCTACCAAGGAGACAGAACTGAACCTCACATCACCCTGCTTGGCCCTGGAGGATGGCTGATTAGCCAGAGACGGGTAAGATTCCTCAGGGAAGGAACAACCTAAGACAGGCACAGTTGCAGAGGGGCCATCAAGAGAGAACTTGGCGGTCAACAGAGGTGGGGCACAAACCCTCACCCCCCAACTTTGCAGGGCCCTGAACCCTCACCCCTTCTGAGGGAGGTAACCTGCCCCTATGGCTGCTTCGCTTCTCATTCCCAGCTCAAATTGGGACCTAGTTAACAGACAGAGACTTGGCTGACAGCAGCTGCCCTCTCACTGCAACAAGACTTGAGTTGTCTTGTACCCATGGTGTGGGGAAGTGGGTTTACAATATCTAAATCCAGCCTACCACCAGGAATGCTCAGGGCCTACTCAAGAAGGCAAATAATCCTTTCCACTAATATTTACAGGGTAAAATACGTTTGTTGTTAGACTAATAAATTTGACCGTAAAATAGTAGTCAAGTTTTCAGACTAATTTAATTTGGCTAGTTGAAATAAGCAAATATTCTAGAAAAATTAATTGTACTGGACAAAAAGCTGTTCCTAAAGTGTTAACTAAAATTTTTATTGGTAGTTCATCTCACGGTAAAATTGCGTAACATGTAATGAACCTAAAGTAGTCATATTTTAGTGCAAAAAAATTAAAATTTAAAAGCTATCAAGACTATATTATAAAATTTCCAAAAGCCTCCTAATATTTAAATCAAAAAAGGGGGGATAGTAGAAGAATATCATGTAAGGAAAAATATCCTGTAAGTAAATTACATCTAGAAAATTTTTACTTTAGAAAATTAACTTTCATTTGTAATGCTAACAGCAAGACACCCATGAAAAACACACATGGTGTCAAAACAAGCCAAAGGAAAATCATTTGGGCAAAAAATGAAAAAGGATCCCAAGTCAAATTTATAGGAAAGATTCCTTTGTTAACTTTTGGTCGAGAATATGTTTGTATATTATCAGAAAACAACTGCAAGACCATGTGGATTCCTGCAACAGAAAGGAATTGACAGGACTGCTCCAGCCATGAAAACAGAAGAGAAACAGTCCAGAGATGGAAGACGCTGATGACGCTTTGCCATACTAGCAGTCAGCAGCTGTGCATCATTGCAGGTTGCCCAGGACCAAACCAGAGAGGGTCAGACCTGCATTACAACCATTTGTCCACTATCCAGAACTGAAATATCATTGCTGACATGTACACATAAGGAACTGTTTGACATTGAAATTGGGACTCAAAAGAACTGTTGGCCCAGAAAGAAACTCACTACGGACAGATTCATTTGCCTCTCAGCATAACTATTATTGCTTGTCTCATTTTCAGTTGTTATAAGTGTATTTCTAGTATCACATGATCTCACTCATCTAGGGGAAATAATGAACAACATAAACTGATGAACAAAAACAGACCTGGAGACAGGGAAGCATTGATCAGACTGTCAAACCTCAGAGGGAAGGTAGGGGAGGGGGGGGATAAGGGGGAGAGATCAACCAAAGGACTTATATGCATGCATATAAGCCTAACCAGTGGTCACAGACAACAGGGGGGTGGGGGCATGCATGGGGAGGGGTTTGGGATGGGAATGGGGGGATGAGGACAAATATGTGATACCTTAATCAATAAAGAAATTTTAAAAAATAATAATAAAATAAATAATAAAATAAAATAAATTAAAAAATAAAGATTTGTTAAAAAAATAAATAAATAACCACCTTAAAATCAATATTGCATAAGGAAAAACTTTGGTGTCTTTCAATATTATATCTTTGTGAAGCTGGATTTTTATAGTTGTTCTGATAAAATGTAAGTACTGTACAAAAATCAATGCAGGTCAAGAAATGAGGGTGATGGTATCCAAATGGATTCCAAGGTTTGAGGTATGCAGTGTGCAAAGGCAAATACATCTTATGGTCATTTATATGTTAAATCAAAGTTTTATTTTTCTTCCAATTTATATATTTGTATATATATTCCTAATGGCTTTTACTAAATCATTAGCATAAAAATACCTAGTAAGTTGTTTGAACCTAAAAACTCAATAATCAGAACTCTTACATATTTATTTTCACCTAGGATCCCACATGAAAATATTATTGAAACACTATGAGCATCTTGGGGTGAGAAACTTAAGGAACCTCTCAATTATATATATTATCTCCAGTGTAAGCCTATATAATAAAAGCCCAATATGCTATGTGTCCAGTCGTCCGATCATCTGTTCAACCAATCAAAGCATAATATGCTAATGATATGCTAAGGCTGCTCAACCACTTGCTATGATGTGCACTGACCACCAGGGGGAAAACGTTCCAATCCAACTGATAGGTTAGCTTGCTACTGGGGTCCAGCAGATCAGGACACAGCAAGACAGGCCAGACATGCCCTGGAGCCCTCCCGCGGTCCCTCCAGCACCAGTGGGGTCCCTCGGCCTGGCCTGTACCCTCTCGCAATTTGGGCTGAGGGACCCCCCCTGAATGCACGAATTTCATGCACTGTGCCTCTGGTATTTGAATACAGGTGATGTTGTGGCTGCAAAATTTATTTTTAATTTACTCAAAAGTATAGTTGATGTGGATTTATAAATTTTTATAGCCCTGGCCAGTGTGTCTCAGTTGCTTATTGTCCTATGCATCCAAAGTTTGCAGGTTCTATTCCTGATCAGGGTACCTGCCTAGGTTTTGGGCTTAATCCCCAGTAGGGGCATGCAAGAGGCAGCTGATCGATGTTTTGCTCTTATATCCATGTTTCTCTCTCTCCCTCTCCCTTCCTCTCTATTTAAAAATCAATTTAAAAAAATCTTAAGAAATGAAACATTAAAAAAATATAGTGTTGTGTTGAATACCTTACATCCTCAATGAATCTATAAAAGTAACTGTTGTTGCATATTCATTCCATGTAATAAAATAATCATACATGTTGTACAATAAAAATATTCATACATATGTTAGGTTGATGCCAAGAGGAACAAGGCCGAATGAAATTAAAAGCAAGGTGTCAGCCAAAGTGGTGTCTGCAAGCAAGAGCAGGGAGGATGGGGTATTTATATGGCTCTTATGTGGGTCCAGGTGAATAGTTAAGCCAGATGCAGGTGCAGGTAGTTGTGGAAAGCAGGGTCTAGAGCTGCTTTTCTTGGCTGCTTACCTGTCTCTTATGACACCTGACATGAGAATAACAGGAAAACTGCAGAGAGGACAGGAGCCCTAAGTGGGGCACAATGAAAAAGTGCTGAGCACAGGGGAGAAACTGAGTTCAGGGGAAAGGTACAGGATATGCCTAACAACATATTCATGAATTCTGGTTTATTAATCCTTGTTTGATGAGTTGTTTAAAATAGGTTATTTTGATCAGTGTAGTAGACATTGATGATTGTTTTCCCTGGAATGTACCTGTTTACCATTATCACCAATACGACTACCACTCCTATGACACACATACACACAGTAGGCAACCATATCACTAGCTATCCCCATCCCACCCATCCTTCACCCAGTTCCAGTTCTCTGCCTACCCAAACCAATCAGCATAACTCCATCTTCTTTCAATAAAATATTGGTTATTGGTGAACATGTGATATGACCTAGTTACTCTAAATAAAGTGTTGCCCAGGATTTTGTTTTATGGTTGGAAGAAGAGAAGTTCTCACTTGCTCACTGAATAAGAACTAGGAAGCCTCTGGCCCAGGTTTTATTGGCAGCCATCTTGAAAGAGCTAGGGGAGTTAGTTCCAGGAATAGGAGAGTGAATACACACAAATAAATTTGCTTTTAGTGACATTACTCTGCTGAATAAAGTCTAACTTGAAGCCATTCCTACCAATGTACAACATGAACACCTTTGGAATTTTCAGAATGTTGAGCTAATAAGTGTTATCTTTGTTAAAAGTTTTTTTGTTACTTGCAACCAAAAATATTATGATACAGATGTCTTACTCTTTTTATAACTGCAAATACAATCTTAGAAAAGACTGTTAAAACTGAAATCAAAAATTTTTTTTTGTGGGAAAACAATTGGTTGTCATTCAAATAATAATAAAATGACATGTTTCCATGAAAAAAAAATAGTCATACTTATTTAGTGTCATGTCACTACTATGTATATGTGTTCGTGTATGTATGTATCTCTAAATAGAGACTTACTGAAAAATAAAAATGAAAAGAACATTTATTGAGTTTATATCAGGTGCCAAGCAAGTTGATCATATGTTAAATGTGTTTTAGCATAGTATTGCTCTATTAAGTAAATATTCTTAAACTTTGCAAATCCTCTTTGGTAGAGAAAATATTTTAAACAATTAATTTAATATTTCCCTATCAGAAGTATATAATAGAAAAAAACATTATGATCATTTAAATTAATGATTCTCAACTGTGACTGCACATGCTCATGACCAACCCTGGATATATGCATTTATTTGTCTGTATCCATGTCCAGGCATTATTAGCAACTATCCAGGTGATTCTAAAAATGGAGTTAGTATTAATTAATTCTATTTTATCTGATGTTACTTGGAAAGCCTAACTTTGTTCCTGCTACCTACTTTTTCTTTATCCTTTCCTGCCAGCTTTTTGCCATAGGAATAATAACCCAGATACTATTATCCTGTTTTGATTCATTGTACTGAAAGTCAAACTGCAGCAACATGTTGTACTCTTTTAAGAACTGATGCTAAAATAACCCTATTTTTTCTTTCTATATCTTATTTCAATAATTCACCAACCATCAAGCATCTCCTGTGGATTTTCTGGCTTTTACAAGTCAATGCTTTACAAAACACCACGTTACTTCCTTAGCTGGGTTGAAGGGCCTCAGTATGAAATCTATTGGGAGGTGTGAGAATGGATTTAGCTATAAACCTTAATTTAAGTAATTTCCCTTATTAAGTCCATGAAGTAACAATGATTGTATGATTGCTTCCTCCCATGTTTGCTTCCATGCTCCTAAAATGCTAAGCATTACTAATCAAAAGCAGGTAAATTTGCTTCAGTGAAACTGCCAGTTGTTTATCTATATATATAAAAGCCTAAGCGACCATTATGACCAGATGACTGGACGACCGGACTACCGGATGACCAGACAACTGTCAGGTAGTGATGACGCGCACTGACCACCAGGGGGAAGACACTCAATGCAGGATCTGCCCCCTGGTGGACAGTGTGCTCCCACAGCCAACCTCCCGTGATCCCTCCCTCCTGGCTTGCCAGCCCCCATTGGGCTAGATCACCAGCCAGGCTGGGGAACCCCACCTGTGCACGAATTTGTGCACCAGGCCTCTAGTTCTCAAATAAATTACCACAGAAGGTTTGTTACAAAATGTAACATCTGTGCTTTACTAAAAGAGAAGGTAGGAGAACCATGACTGTTTAGAGCTCAGATTATTGGCATGTTGTTTTACTTGTGACTTAATAATGCTTTCTTACTAGCTTTCCCAAATTGCCGGACTCTCCAGAAGTGAAATAAACTCTGGAGTCATAGTATTATATCCTATATAATAAACAGGTAATATGCAAATTGACCATCACTCCAACACAAGATGGGTGCCCCTATGTGGTCGAAGATGGCTGCCCCCATGTGGACACATGATGGCCACCACAAGATGGCTGGCAGGGGAGGACAGTTGTGGGGGATCAGGCCTGCAGGGGAGGGCAGTTGGGGGCAACCAGGCTGACAAGGGAGGGAAGTTAGGGGTGACCGGGACAGCAGGGGAGGGCAGTTGGGGGTGACCAGGCCAACAGGGGAGGGCAGTTAGGGGCGACCAGGCTGGCAAGGGAGGGCAGTTAGGACTGACTGGGCCAGCAGGGTAGGGCAGTTGGGGGCAACCAGGCCTGCAGGGGAGGACAGTTAGGGGCAACCAGGCTGGCAGGGGAGTGCAGTTAGGGGTGACCAGGCCAGCAGGGGAGGGCAGTTAGGGGCATTTGGGATGGCAGGGGAGCAGTTAGGCGTCAATCAGGCTGGCAAGACAGTGGTTAGGGGGTGATCAGTCTGGCAGGCAGGCAGGCAATCGGTTGGGAGCCAGCAGTCCTGGATTGTGAGAGGAATGTCAGGCTCGGGCCTAAACGGGCAGTCAGACATCCCTCGAGGGGTCCCAGATTGGAGAGGGTGCAGGCTGGGCTGAGGGACACACACACACCCCTGCCCCCCCCCCGTGCACGAATTTTGTGCACCAGGCCACTAGTCTCATTATAATAAGGAGAAACCAACAGTCTTCAAAATAATTTGGCTCCTACTTTTGTGAGATTCAATAGATATTTTCTGGATATAGTGGAAACAGGATATACTCTCATGTTCTTGTGATCTGAAGCATACACAATAGTACCAGCTGCTTCCGTTTTCTTACACTGAACAATGTCAAGAACAGCACTCTCGGGCATATTAAAACCATTTGCAAATTGTTGAAGGCAAAGATCACAAGTGTACATTTCCTGGAATGCATTGTTATTAGGAGCTAGGCTTATTAAATCACTTCCTGTTATATAAATGAGATTCCTGGGTCTTCTATATGAGTACTGTGAAAACCTAACATAAAATACTGAACCATATTGTTCCTGGTTTCTTTAATAATTGGCCCAAGTCCTTTATCCAGAATTGGGAAATGTAAATTAAATGTAGACTTTTATAGAACCAACATCTAGAATATTAGCTAAATTTATTTAGTTCTCAAAGAAAGAATAAAAATGCAGCTAAAATCCTACTTCATGTGACAAAGTGTTGATAGATTTAATTGAGAACTTTTCCCTATTATATTGTGGCATCAATGCAGCCATGTGATATAAGTGGTGATTGGAGGTGAAAGCCTTTACTCATCATTTTCTACCTTCTTAAAGGTGTTATCTGATTCTAAGAGAAAAACATGTCTTGGAGAAAGAAATGAAACTGGACACAATGGTTCTGAGGCTGCCCATCACTACTTGAGGCAAATTAAGCAGAGACAGGGTTGAATCATATTTTATTCCAATAATGCTGGCAGTATGGGGAGAGCAGTTGGTCACCCTGGAAATTCTGACCCCCCAAGCCTGTTGGCTAATCATATATGGGCATCAGAGAAGATAGCTACGTGCAGCTGTGAGCTACAAGTGTATCAGGAAAAGGGGAAGGAAGGGTCTGCAGTCTGGCCTTTAGGAGCTCAAAGTCTGATAACAAGGTGGCTAATTTTCTATGGTGTTACAAACAGCTCAGGCCCTTCCTGGGAATGAAGAATGGTCAGTTCCTGAGGCAAACTCCTGGAGGGAGTCAGGGTCTGAGCACAGCAACCAAATCAAAGAATGTCCTGTCCTTGGTCTGTTCTCAAAATGTATTTCTTTTCTGAGTAATGGACCCATTGAAGCATCTTATCTTTTCACAGCCTTGTTTCAGCCTCTAATTTCCCAGGGTCTGTAAGAAAACTTCTTATCTGTAGTTCATAAGGTGAATAATAATTATTAAATAATTATTAAACAACTGTAGCTCTATTCTTATTTTGTGCCCTTCTCCACTATTAGAACTACAGAAGAGAACAGTCTATACTCGAAAGCCTCAGTGAAAATGGCATCTGCAGCCAGCAAGCTTGGTCTTCTAGTATGACAGTCAGAACTCAGCTTTTTTCATCAGCATCCAGTTTTAATGTGTTTGCAGTGATCCAAACAACAATAAACAAATGGACAAGCAAAAGAAACATACTGCTTGGAAACAGACATCTCATTTAATTATCATGTAATTAGAGGAGTCAAAAGCCAATTTCATTCAATGAAGAAAAAGTGGATATGCAACTTTTTAGCCTATGACACTATTACTGGAGAAAAAAAGAGGTTGTTAATATGATTACACATGTGAAGTTACTACTTTCTCTAATGGGAGCTTACAATATTTTCAGGGTTCAGAGAAAACACAAAAGGAAAACACAAATTTTTCAATAAGTAAAATCAGAAGCACCTTTTATATAGCAATAAACTGAAGATGCTTATGTCACATTTTCAATCAAGGATTTAAAGGCCCTTTAGCCCTAGCCAGTTCGGCTCAGTGGAAGGAAGGATCCCAAATTCAATTAAGGTCAAGGGCACATGCTGCATTGCGGGCTCAATCCCCACTAGGGGGCATGCAGGAGGCAGCCGATCAATGATTCTCATCATTGATGTTTCTATCTCTCCCTCTCCCTTCCTCTCTAAAATCAATAAAATATATATATTAAATAATAATAATAAAGGCTCTCTAAATTGTCCTTGGGGTATTTATGTTGTTATAGCTTATGAGAAAAACATATAATACACACAAAGAACAAAAAATGTTGCATATGCAAATGCATTACTGATATTTTAAAATATCCAATTAACAAGTTTCACATTTTATGTTTCTTCCTAAATTTATTGTTGAAAGTATTACAGATGTTCCTTTTGTATGTTTGTGTTTTTTTCCCATTGATCCCTCCATCCCATACCCACCTCTCCAAGGCCTTCACCACTCTATTATCTGTACATTGGATTATTTACTAGTATATATGCATAGAAGTTCCCTGGTTAATCATTCCCATCCACCCCCCCTCCTGCTTTTCCTCTGAAATTCCTCACTCTGTTCCATGCTTCTTTGTCTCTGCTTTTATTTTATTCATCCATTTATTTTTTCATTAAATTCCACATATGAGTGAGAACATGTGATACTTACCTTTCACTGACTGGCTTATTTCGCTTAGCATTATATTGTCCAGGTCTGTCACAAGCTGTTGCAAATGGTAAAAGTTCTTTCTTTTTTACTGCCACATAGCATTCCATTGTGTAAACGTACCACAGCTTTTTTATCCAGTTGTGCTGATGGGCACTTGAGTCAAATGGCAGTCCCATAGTTAATTTTTTGAGGAATATCCATAATGGCCGCACCAGTCTGCATTTCCACCAGCACTGTACTAGGGTTGCCATTTCTCCACATCCTCGCCAAAATATTCTGTGAAGCATCTACCTGTAATCACAGGATAAGAACATGGCTGAACTGGAGTATGAACTTATTTCTGCCTGGCTCCAAAGGTTGTGTTTTAATATTCTTTTAAAATATTTTTATTGATTTCAGAGAGAGGAAGAAGGACTAAGCCATAATCCAGGCATGTGCCCTGACCAGGAATTGAACCGTGACAGGTATTTCATGGGTTGATGCTTAACTACTGAGCCAGAGGGGGAAGATTGTAAAAAAAGAGCCCTGCTGCACAGAGCTCTCAGCTACTCCACTGGCCACCTCTCCAGTGACCCCTGCAGCCCAGGATGAAATTGATTCTGCAGTGAAGAGGCTGTTATTGCTAAAAATGAGCTACAAAGTGGCCACAGGGGAGAACTACAAGGCCAACTGCCCTCCAAAGAACCCGGCACCTGGGTTAGTGGCTCAGGTGTCATGGAAGCTGAAATGTATTTTGTGGACCCCTGAACGGTACAGAGGAGCAGTGCAAAAGGCATTGACTATGACAAGCTCATTGTTCTGTTCAGAAGCAGTAACATTGACCAAGAGCTGATAAACAGAATAGAGAGAGCCACGGGCCAGAGACCACACCACTTCCTGAACAGATGCACCTTCTTCTCACACAGAGACATGAACTAAGTCCTCGATGCCTATGAAAACAAGAAGCCCTTTCCCTGTATATGGGCAGGGGCCCCTCTTCCGAAGCCATGCATGTAGGCCACCACATCCCGTTCATTTTCACAAAGTGGCTGCAAGACGTGTTTAATGTGCTCTTGCTCATTCAGATGACAGATGACGAGAAGTACCTGTGGAAGATCTGACCCTGGACCAGGCCTATGGTTACACCATGGAAAACGCCAAGGACATCATCACCTGTGGCTTTGACATCAACAAGACTATCTTTTCTGGCCTCAACTACATGGGGGTGAGCCCAGACTTCTACAAGAACATGGTGAAGATCAGAAGCACCCGTGACCTTCAACCAAGTGAAAGGCATTTTTGGCTTCGCAGTGACTGCATGGGGAAGATCAGCTTTCCTGCCATCGAGGCTGCTCCCTCCTTCATCAACTCATTCCCACAGATCTTTAGGGGCAAGATGGACGTCCAGGGCCTCATCCCCTGTGCCATCGACCAGGATCCTTATTTCAGGATGACAAGAGATGTCACCCCCGGATCTGCTATCCTAAACCACCCTGCTACACTCAACCTTCTTCCCTGCCCTTCAGGGGACTCAGACCCAAAAGAGTGCCAGCGACCCCAACTCCACCATCTTCCTCACAGACACAGCCAAGCAGATCAAGACCAAGGTCAACAAGCATGCATTTTCTGGAGGGAGAGACACCATCGAGGAGCACAGGCAGTTTGGGGAAAACGGCCACGTGGACGTGTCCTTCATGTACATGACCTTCTTCCTTGAGGATGACGACAAGCTGGAGCAGATCAGGAAGGATTACAGCAGCGGAGCCATGCTCACTGGGGAGCTCAAGAAGGAGCTCCTGGAGGTCCTGCAGCCCCTCCTTGCGGAGCACCAGGCCAGGTGCAAGGAGGCCACGGAGGAGATAGTCAAAGAGTTCTTGACCCCCCGGAAGCTGTACCACAACTTCCAATGACACCCATTTTATATCTGCACAGAAAGAACCATAATTTACCCAGAGGCTCTGTCACATGGCTTCCCGTTCCTAGTGTCTGTAACCCTGTGTGTCTGTCAGAAATGTTTCTTCCTGTGTCATCCTTTCCAAACCCTGTGAGCTGCCTGCTCTGCCCCTAGGAGGACTTCCATTGGAAAACATCCCACCGTTCCACATAGACCCTTAAAGCCTGATGGTTAGAGAGCCTGTAGTCTAGGTGTACATTTCAGGAAGTTTAATGGGCACAGGCCTATTTCAGCCCATCCCTTCAAAAACAAACAGAAATGCTAGCTGTGCTTTTGACTGAGAGATTTCCCAGCTTGAAAGCTGCTTTTCACACTGAGTATTGGCCCCAGGTGGCCACTTTTATTAAAGTTCAGTCTGTGGGAGAAACTTTCCAGCTCACTTCCTGAAATCCAGACCTCATGTGTTCTCCTGGAACCTCTGCCTATCCCTGAGCCTCCCCATGCTGCTTCCAAGGACAGGCCCTGAGCACAGGTGCTGTGACCCACCCTGTGGGCAGCTGAGGGAAATCTGTGTCCTTTGTAGAAACCCTTGTCCTGACACTTGACTGGCTCAGAGGCCTGCAAGGAGCACTGCCCTGCTGGTGTCCTGGGCTGTAGAGAGCAAGCAGCAGCCCCAGGCACCAAGGGAACCATTCAGTCTTGTCCCCTGTGTAGTCTGGAAAAGCAGAAGAATATCCTGGGAAATCCCTCCATGGGGGTGCAGGGTCCAGTCCTGAGCACAATAACCTAAATAAATTTCTTTTGGTCCCATGCGGGTGGATGTAGGGGTGGAATATATATATATATATATATATATATATATATATATATATATATATATGACATACAAACCATTTTGGAGTCATGGGAAATGTCTGCATGATAAGTCATCACATGGAGAGACATTACAAGAAACAGGGACTATAAGATATGATGATATGCCTCAGGGATTTTTGATGCTAAGAATATTAAAATTAATAGGCAGATTTGAAAAGTGTTCAAAAAGGTCTAACTAAATAGTTAATTTTATAAAAATATTTTACTTTATTCTATTCCATAGATGAGTGTGTATTATCTTTCCTTCAACTAAAGTGTGGCATCATTGATTTAATATATGCATGAATATATTTTTCTTCTAGATTAGGGGGACAGTAAAATTTACTGTAATAATTCAGATAGGAAATATTTTAGGCTTTCAGGCAATATGATCTCTGTGACAATTCCTAAATTCTCATGTTGTAGTGCAAAGGTAGCCTTAGACAATTCACAAACAATGCATAAAATTACGTTGGCTACGGGTTACAAGTTTTACTTAACAAAATAATTGTCATAATGCATTATAAATTGAATATTATTGGAGTGATACAGTTCTTTCATTCTGCACAATTATTATGAGATTCATCCCATGTTGTAGCTGGCATAATTTTTTATAAATATATTTTTACTGATTTTCAGAGAGGGAGAGGAAGAGAGAGAAACATCAATGATGAGGGAGAATCATTAGTCAGCTGCATCCTGCATGACCCCCCACTGAGGATCGAGCCTGCAACCCAAACATGAGCCCTGACCTGGAATCAAACCATGACCTCCTGGTTCATAGGTTAACGCTCAACAACTGAGCCACATCGGCTGGGCAACAAGATCCTTTTTAAGTAATTATTTTATTTATGTTTATTTTTAATGAATAATTAAAATAAAAATGTAATACTCCGAATGCAATAAAAACTGAGAGGAGTATATGTAAATATTGACTTCATAGTTGGTAAAATACACAAAATATTGATGAACCCAAGCTGAAGCTCATTTAGAAATTTTTATTAGCACTAGGTGTTAAATTTACAGATATTGTGGAATCAAAGTTGTCCATACACAGTGAGGCACTCATGGTGAATTCTGACTGATGTTAAAATGAGAGAGACACCAGCCAAGTGAGTAGTAAATAGAAAATTGTCTAATCCTCTTCTTCCCCTGAATCCTCCTCTTTGGCTTTGGAGAGGAGTTTCATTACTTGGTGTACAGGAGTCTTCACAGACTCATATTTCCATCCCTTCCTTAAAAACATCTTCTCAATCACAACTGGCATATTGTAGCCTTTGCTTACAATGAAATCTTTGAAGGCAATTGGTCCATAAAGTTCATCGATAATGTCTGGTTCAAGATGCCTTCTATAGCACCAATAATCCTTGTCACGGACGACTTTAGGGTCAGGCAAAGGCGCGTCATTGACCAGCTTTGTCCAGATTTTGGGGTCCAGGTACCATGCTCCATACCTTATCTTCTCCCGTTTGGGTTTATAAGGGTCAGGTGGTTTTCGGAGTTTCCTTTCCAAGTTATCTTCCTACAGGGAGAATTTTCTCTGCTTTAAACCATCTAGCTGTTTGCTGGGCCTTATATTCAAAGGAGGCTGGCTTATTTTCTTTATTTTGACTGTAGTATGGGTGAGTGGGCCCTCAAAGTCAATTTCAAACTTTTTCATGATGGACTCTTCATCAATGCCTATGTCTCCAAAATTATCATCAATCCATTTGCAGAATTCACAAACTGTTTTTCTTGGGTTTTGGTAAATAGGAACTTTGGGGATATCCGTTGTGCATGGTTCTTTTGTCTCTTCCTCAGGAAACAAACTGAATAAATAAGACTGGAGACACTCTTTGGCTGATTTCACGAGGTCTTTTTCCTTAGGTTCCAGGTTGACTTCTTTGGGAGGTTCCTGGTTCTCCGCCTCTGGAGGTTCCAGGTTGAACTTCCAGGGATATTCCGGGTTGAACTTCCAGGTGTATATATGGAATATAATGAACATCATAAACTGATGAATAAAAATAGGTCCAGAGACATAGAAACATTGATCAGACCATTAAACCTCAGAGGGAAGGTAGGGGAGGGTGGGGGTAAGGAGGAGAGATCAACCAAAGGACTTGTATGCATGCATATAAGCCTAACCAATGGACGCAGTCAACAGGGGGGTGAGGGCATGAGGGGGGATAATGGGGGAATAAGGACACATATGTAACACCATAATCAATAAAGAAAGTTATAAAAAAGAAAGGGTATCTTCCTAAGCAGACACTCAAAATCTACTCAGGAGATTCAAAATGAACTCTGCTGCTCAATATCTATCCTATCTAATAAAACAGTACTATGCAAATCATCACTCCGCTACACTCACAAGCCACGCCCACCAGCCACGCCCACCAGCCAATCAGAAAGCAAATATGCAAATACACCTAACCAAGATGGCTGCAGCCTCAGAGATCTTAGGTTGTTGGAACAGGGCTATTGGAGCCGAAGATCAGAGGGGAAGATCGGAGCCAGCGGGAGTCCCCCACAGGTGATCAGAGCCAGCTGGGGTCCCCTGCAGGCGATCAGAGCCAGCTGGGGTCCCCTACAGGTGATCAGAGCCACCTGGGGGTCCCTGCCCAGGGCCCGAGCCTCAGCCAGAGGCTTGCAGCCTTGGCTGGGGGTGGAGCCCCCCGCCATGGGAGCCAGCTGGGGGTCCCTGCCCAGGGCCTGAGCCTCAAACAGAGGCTTGCGGCATTGGCTGGGGGCGGAGTGGGGCGATCAGAGCCAGCTGGGGGTCCTGCCCAGAGCCCAAGCCTTGGCCAGAGACTTGCAGCCTTGGCCATTGGGGCGGAGCTTGGCGATCGGAGCCAGCTGGGGTCCCCTGAGGGCGATCGGAGCCAGCTGGGGGTCCCTGCCCAGAGCCCAAGCCTCGGCCAGAGGCTTGCGGCCTTGGCCTTGGATGGAGCTGGGCGATAGAGCCAGCTGGGGGTCCCTGCTGGAGATCAGAGCCAGCTGGGGGTCCCTGCCCAGAGCCCAAGCCTCGACCAGAGGCTTGCGGCCTTGGCCTTGGATGAAGCTGGGCGATAGAGCCAGCTGGGGGTCCCTGCCCAGAGCCCAAGCCTCGACCAGAGGCTTTAGGCCTTGGCGGGGGGTGGAGCCCGTGAGCGGAGCCAGCTAGGGGTCCCTGCAGGCGATTGGAGCCAGCTGGGGGTCCCTGCCCAGGGCCCAAGCCTCAGCCAGAGGCTTGCAGCCTTGGCTGGGGTGGAGCCGGGCGATTGAGCCAGCTGGGGTCCCCTGCGGGAGATCGGAGCTAGCTAGGGGTCCCTGCCCAGAGCCCAAGCCTCTGCCAGAGGCTTGCAGCCTTGGCTGGGGGTGGAGCCAGCTGGGGGTCCCTGCCCAGGGCCCGAGCCTCAAACAGAGGCTTGAGGCCTTGGCCAGGGGCAGAGCCTGGCAATCGAGCCAGCTGGGGGTCCCCTGCCAAGGGCTGGAGGCTTTAGGCCTTGGCAGGGGCGGAGCCAGAGATCACAGGAGATAGGTGTGAACTACAGAGGAAATACCTTTTCTGACCGCTCATTGGGTAAGCTCCCTGTATGCCACTGGTACTATTCTTAGTAACTTGGGTATAAGAATCCAAAAAGGTGATCTAGGGCTTTTCCACCACGCTCCTAGGGAAAAAAACGAAGGTCTGCTGCTGGAGGGCTAAGAAATGTCATATCCTGCCCTAGCCGGTTTGGCTCAGTGGATAATGCCTAGGTTTGCCAACCGCAGAGTCCAGGTTAGATTTTGATCAAGGGCATGTACCTAAGTTGCAGGCTCCTCCCTGGCTGGGGCCCAGGTCAGGGCTCATGAAGGAGGCAAGAAATCTAAGTATTCCTCTCACTTTGATGTTTCTCTGTCTTTCCCTTTCTCTTTCACATGCTCTAAAAGTCAAAGTCAACATATACTCAGGTGAGGATAAAAAAAAAAAAAAAGAAAGAAATGTCATATTCTATGAAAGACATATCTTGAAAATGCCTAAAGAAAGTTGTCATTTTTTCTTGGTGAAGGGACTGGAGTCCGTGTTGATGAAAACACCTTGGTGGCTGCGGTGACTTGCAGTGGCTCCAGCAGCGGGGTGATGGGGCTGGTGCCTTTCCCTGATTAGCCTGGTTGTCTCTCACAAAAGGAGGCCAGACTGCGGCTTAGGCCCGCTCCTTATGGGGAGCGGGCCTAAGCCGTCAGTAGGACATCCCCTGAGGGCTCCCAATATGTGAGAGGGGGCAGGCTGGGCTGAGGAGACACCCCTCCCAGTGCACGAATTTCGTGCACCGGGCCCCTAGTACACATATAATACAAATGAAAGAACATATACATAAGTAAGTGCTTTGTAACTGCAATGTGCATGCCAGTCACTGGTGACTTGGAAGTCACACACCCCTGTCTGTGGGAAAACCAGTCTAAGGCTCATTTCCATACTCACTGTTGCCCTGTCCCAAGGAATACCTCCTCCCTTCCTACAGGGTCCCAATGAATACCACCTGCCTCCCTCCATTCAGGGTCCCAAATAACATTTCCTCCCACCATCCAGGGTTCCATGGACTAGCACATCCCTCCATCCAGGGTTCCATGGAATACCTCCTTTCTCCCTCAACCCAGGGTTCCATGGAATACCTCCTTCCTCCCTCCATCCAGGGTTCCATGGAATACCTCCTTCCTCCCTCCATCCAGGGTTCCATGGAATACCTCCTTCCTCCCTCCATCCAGGGTTCCATGGAATCCCTCCTCCTCCATGCATGCAGGAACCCAGGGAATACCTCTTCCCTCCCTCCATCCAGGGTCCCAAGGAATACCTACCTCCTCCTCCATCGACGGTCCCGAGCTGCACCTAATTGAGGCATGGTTGGAGACTCCTGGATACCTGTTTTACCTTTTAAAAGGTGGGGGTTTTGCACACATGAATCAAAGAGAGACCTTTATTAACTTAAGAACCAATAACTTTATTTGAAGAAACGGTAAAACTTGAACATATAAACTTAAGTGACCGTTTTGCAAGGGCAATATGGCAATACGCGTGCTGGGCACGGTGGCCAGGGGAAGTCACCCCATGGCTATCAGTCAGGCAGTCCAGGCTCAGTTCTTCTTGCTGGCATTCAGGGGGAGCGCGTCGAAGAGGTACTCTGCCAGGCTGGAGGTTGGGGCTCCCAGCTTGCGCAGGTCGCTGATATTGGCTCCCACATTGTAGATGAACTTCACCTCCTGGCGCAGGTAGTGGTGCTCCAGGAAGTCGCACAGGTGGGCGTCGTTCTTGCTGGTGGCCAGCTGGTGCAGACGGAGCAGGCTCTGGTTCACCATCCTCTCCACGTGCAAGGCGGTTTTCATGGCTTTCAGGCCGCTCTCCCACTGGTTGTGGTCAGGCCTCCTGATATCTCGCAGGCGGATCCGCCCCCCTCGCTGGTTCTGCAGCCTCATCAATGCCTGGGCTTGCTCCCACTCCTCCCTGGACTGCCACAGGAAGAAGGCAGCGAAGTGCTGCAAGGCCTGGTCCTGGCGGTCGAAATAGAAGGCAATGGACGTGTACACGTAGGAGGCGTGCAGCTCCAAGTTGATCTGTTTGTTGATAGAGGCCTCGCAGTGGGCATGGTAATTCTGGCGCACTTGGGAGATGGGCCCCAGCACCGCCACTGGAGGCGCAGGAGGCACTGGCGGAGGCGCAGCGGCCATGGGCGGAGGCGCAGGGGCCATGGCTGGAAGCATGGGTAACAGGTTTTCCGGGGGTGGCCCTCCGGCCAAGTAGATCAACAGAGCCTCGTGGCGAGGGCTGAGGGGCGGGCTGCGGGGTGGGCAGCGGCGCGGGCGAAGGCGGTGGCTTCTCCGGGGACGGATCATTCCCATGGTGGTGGGTGAGGGCGGCCGAAAGCCGAGTCAGCAGCGGTGGCGGTGGGGACCTCGGACTGTCCCTGGGGGACCTTCCCAGGCTGGCCGGACACAGGCTTCTCAGGTGCTAGGCTGCTGGCAACTGACCGTTGGCTCTGAGGTGGGACCGGAAAAGGAAGAGGTGACCTTTACTCTTGATTGTTGGGGGAGGGGAGGGCGGTTGGAGAGAGGACCCATTGTGGACAGGGCAGCGGGGGGGTTTGAGGGGGGCCCAAGTGGGCCGCGCACCATCTAGGTGTTCCAGGTTCCATCACAGCCTGTGTGAGACAGGGAGACTCTTCCCTGAGTACCAGGCATTTAATGTTTTAAATTGTGCAATAATATTTCTATCTTGCAAGTACTTTATCTGTCCTCTAATTGTTTCCTTCTATACTAGACATTTTTTTTTATTTTATAAATCCATTTTCTCCCCTTAAAATTCTGAGATTATGAATTTGAATTTTTGGTAAAATTCTCTTTTATTTCCATATTTTATGAGTTTCCCCCCAAAATGAAATAGTTCTGTGTGTTTATTGTGATCTTCTATTTTACCTTCCGCGTACATCTGGCAAACCTTTGTTCATTTATATTTATGAATAAAGGACTTACTTGATTAACCTAGGTAATTAGCATGGATCTGATCTCGAACTGTGATGTCCAATTCACTGCTAAGGTTTTGCTCAAAATGGGAGAGTGGAGTGTGTCAGTTATTCCGTTGCGTTCTCATTTGGGGATACATGGCGTGGAGCTTACAGGTAGGATAGGAACACTCCCTGTTGCCAAAATAAACACATATTTCTGACATTGGAACACTAGTGTTTTTCCCTTCTAGGAAGATGTGTCCTATTGTTTCCCTTCTCTGCAGGTCTGTAATTGTCTTAAATTCATTCACTGTCTTGGAGTGTAGTTTGGGGAGATTAAAAGGCTCAGGTGCCAAACACGTGTACTGTCCTATGTAAGTAGGGGTGGGGGAGGGTTAGAGCTGAGCAAGGTAAAACACATCTGCTATTCACAGGTAGCTATTTACTCTCACAGTTGACCAAGGACCCTCTGCAACGTTGCAATTTCATTTACTCTGTTCTTAGAGGAAGGGGTCTCCATCTTGATACCCAGATGTTAACAAATATTAATATTTGCATATTTTGGTAAACTAAAAAAGTGTAGGTTAAGTATAAGAATCCTTTATTTTAATCCCTGCCCAATCCCATTCTGTTCACCCTTACTCCAGAGGCAAGCACACCAGTGATTTTAAGGTTATGTTTTATACTTTTAGCATGAACATTCATCCACATTCACAGGGCCCAAGACCATGCACCTGACCGCACCCCCATATACATTGTTTATAAGGGGTACATTAATTTTGTGTTTTCCCAGGGGCCATGCAATCCCTCCTCCCTCCATCCAGGGCCCCAGGGAATACCTCTTCCCCCCGTCCACTCAGGGTCCCAGGGAATCCCTCCTCCTCCATCGGGGTCCTATGGAATCCCTCCTCCTCCCTCCATCCAGGAACCCAGGGAATACCTCTTCCCCCCCTCCACTCAGGGTCCCAGGGAATCCCTCCTCCTCCATCGGGGTCCTATGGAATCCCTCCTCCTCCCTCCATCCAGGAACCCAGGGAATACCTCTTCCCCCCATCCACTCAGGGTCCCAGGGAATCCCTCCTCCCTCCATCCAGGGCCCCAGGGAATCCCTCCTCCTCCCTCCATCCAGGAACCCAGGGAATACCTCTTCCCCCCATCCACTCAGGGTCCCAGGGAATCCCTCCTCCTCCATCAGGGTCCTATGGAATCCCTCCTCCTCCCTACAGGGCCCCAAGGAATACCTCTTCCCCCCTCCATCCAAGGCCCCAGGGAAACCCTCCTCCTCCATCCAGGGCCCCAAGGAATACCTCTTCCCCGCCTCCACTCAGGGCCCCAGGTAATCCCTCCTCCTCCATCGGGGTCCTATGGAATCCCTCCTCCTCCCTCCAGGGCCCCAAGGAATACCTCTTCCCCCCCCTCCACTCAGGGTCCCAGGGAATCCCTCCTCCTCCATCAGGGTCCTATGGAATCCCTCCTCCTCCCTCCAGGGCCCCAAGGAATACCTCTTCCCCCCCTCCATCCAAGGCCCCAGGGAAACCCTCCTCCTCCATCGGGGTCCTATGGAATCCCTCCTCCTCCATCAGGGTCCTATGGAATCCCTCCTCCTCCATCCAGGGCCCCAGGGAATACCTCTTCCCCCCGTCCACTCAGGGTCCCAGGGAATCCCTCCTCCTCCATCGGGGTCCTATGGAATCCCTCCTCCTCCCTCCATCCAGGAACCCAGGGAATACCTCTTCCCCCCCCTCCATCCAAGGCCCCAGGGAAACCCTCCTCCTCCATCGGGGTCCTATAGAATCCCTCCTCCTCCATCCAGGGCCCCAAGGAATACCTCTTCCCCCCCTCCACTCAGAGTCCCAGGGAATCCCTCCTCCTCCATCGGGGTCCTATGGAATCCCTCCTCCTCCATCGACGGTCCCGAGCTGCACCTAATTGAGGCATGGTTGGAGACTCCTGGATACCTGTTTTACCTTTTAAAAGGTGAGGGGTTTTCCACACATGAATCAAAGACAGACCTTTATTTACTTAAGAACCAATAACTTTATTTGAAGAAACGGTAAAACTTGAACATATAAACTTAAGTGACCGTTTTGCAAGGGCAATATGGCAATACGCGTGCTGGGCACGGTGGCCAGGGGAAGTCACCCCATGGCTATCAGTCCGGCAGTCCAGGCTCAGTTCTTCTTGCTGGCATTCAGGGTGAGCGCGTCGAAGAGGTACTCTGCCAGGCCAGATTCTGGGGCTCCCATCTTGCGCAGTTGGGTGATATGGTCCCCCAACTCTTTGATGAACTTCACCTGCTCGTGCAGGCAGTGACTCTCCAGGAATTCGCACAGGTGGGCATCCTTCTGGTCGATGGCCAGGTTATGCAGATTGAGCAGGCTCTGGTTCACTCTCTTCGCCAGGAGCATGGCGAACTCCATGGCCATCAGGCTGCTTTCCCACTCATTCTGCTGTGGCCTGTGGATGTTCTCCAGGAGGACTCGGCCCCCGCGCTGGTTCTGCAGCCACATCAGCCTCTCAGCCTGCTCCCTCTTCTTGAGAGACCGCTTCCGGAAGTACTGGGTGCAGTGATTCAAGGCCAATTCGTGGCTTTGGAAGTAGAAGGCCATGGATGTGTACACGTAGGCTGCGTAGAGCTCCAGGTTGATTTGGTGGTTGACAGCGGCCTCACAGTCTGGATGGTAGTTCTGGCGCACATAGGAGGGCGGAGGGTTCGCCATTTCTGCAGGCCCAGGAGTACGCGGCCAGGTGAGAGAGGCGTGCTCAAGCGACAGGCGGCCAGCTGTTAGCCTTTGGCGGTTGGCGGTTGGCTCTGAGGTGGGCCGGAAGAAGTGACCTGGCGGTTGGCGGTTGGCTCTGAGGTGGGCCGGAAGAAGTGACCTGGCGGTTGGCGGTTGGCTCTGAGGTGGGCCGGAAGAAGTGACCGTTACTCAAGAGCGTTGGGGGAGGGGCGGGGAGGACCCGTCACAGGGGGGCGTGAGGGGGGCCCGAGGAGGCTGACAGCACTTTAGTTTGCCAGATTCCATCCCAGTCTCTGGGTGAGGAGGGCGTCTCAGTGCTGGGCACCTGGTGTATATGATATTTTAAAATGTTATTCACGAAGAGAAGTGCAACTGCTCTCAGTAAATCAACTGCACTTGATTTCTTTGAGCAACTTATTTGAATATTGTCCTAATGTCATTGTTTCATTAATCATAGTCCTTTTGTGGTATCATTGGTTACATTTAATATCACAAAGCTGTGAATGGCTTCAGCATCCGTACTAACCATTCTGATAGCCTGACTCAGCTCCTAGACCTTATTGCTCCACTTTTCTCCTATTCATCATCAAGCTCACCCTTCTCTGTCAGCAGAGCACCGCCTCCAAAATCTCACTGACTCTTCCCGCCTCTCCATCTTTCACTCTTTTTGAACTTGCTCTTCACTCCCTTTATTCTGTCTCATCTCTTAATCGTTCAGCACAGCCCTAGAAACACATTCCTTCTGCCCTGTCTGCACCCCAATATAGACAGTTTCAATGATCTCAACACGGGCATCCTGGGTTGTTCACCCATTTCACCTGGTTTGCACATTTCTTTCCTGTACAGACTTCAGTTTTCTCGGGCAAGAAACAAAAAATGTCGGTGCATTCTTAGAGAAAGCACTCAATAATGTGGATGTATTCATCCCCCACAACCTCATTTGTACTTTAAGCTTGTAACTGCGTTCTAAGGAATAAGCCACAGTGGTTGGGAATACCACTGATCTCCATCTGCCTTTCATTCATTCACTCATTCACTCATTCATTCATTCTACAAATATTTATTGCTTATCTAAAATGGTCTAGTATTTGGGCGTATATTAGTAACAAAGAGAGCCAAAGTCTTTGGGATTTGTATTCTAGTGGAGAAACAGATCAAAACAAAAAGAAACATAAAACTGGCATTTTTACCCCCTTATTGTCCCAAGTAAATACACACAAGATATTACATATGTATATGGAAATTAAAAATTGTAAATATATTAGAATTCAAAGACATTAGAGTGAAAGACGTAAGACAAACCTAGGTATTTATATCATTTATGCATTAATTCAATAAGCATTTATATACTGCAAATGTATGTTGGACAGTATGATTCTGGAAATACACAGAAGAATCAAATGTGGTCTCTGTTCTCAAGGTACAAGATAGAGTAACAGAATATTATAAGTGTTCTCAGATGGTTTTAAAGTTATGAATAAAGGGCCTATTTTCAATTGAAGTTTTATTCCCAGGGTTTTGATTAATACCTTTTTTGAGGTGTCTATTTCTCTTTGGAAGTTAATGTTATTTTTAAAATTTATTTATGTTTTGATTTTTAATTTTCACCTAAAATATGTTTTTATTGACTTTAAAGAGTGGACGAGAGAGAGAGAGAGAGAGAGAGAGAGAGAGAGAGAGAGAGAAACACTGATGTGAGAGAGAAAAACATCAATTGGTTATCTGTCATATGCTCCCCTACCTGAGAGCAAACCGGCAACCTAGGTATGTGCCCTGACCAGGAATTGAACCCATGACCTTTCAGTGTACAGGACAACGCTCCAATGCACTGAACCACACCGGCCAGGGTAGAAGCTTATGGCATTTTATAATCAGTGTTTGTGAAGAAAATCAAGGGTCAAATATTAAATGTCACAATGTAAACTTATCTAATCAGTTTAGACATATGTAATTGTTTAATCTTTAAAATAACTGAATAATAACGTGTCTATTTGATAAGATGATTGTCATGATAGAATCATACACTAGACATAGAAAATAACTACATGATCAGTTTCTGAATGAAGTAAAAATTTAACCTTTTGCACTGGGATGTCGAGTGTGACTCGACACGGTTAGCATTAGAATAAAGGAATCGAGAAAAAAAGCAAGCGAGTGCAAAGGGTTAATCTATATTTCCTTACACCATTGTTTAGTTTTAATATAATTGTAGACTTTCGAAATTCCCTTGGGAGATTTTATTGCCGATCTCATTATAAGAATCTATTTAAATAGAAGAAATCCTAATTTTGTAGACCACTTATTAGGTTCCAAGATTATTGAATAATTTATCCCTATAATTTTACTCTGCCTAATGTTTAAAAACTCAGTTTTCTAAGTGAAATCAATAAACAAACATAGGCTGGGACCTCAAAATTCCATGAAAGTAATATACATATGTATAAACAAAGGCATTCTTTCCAGGTTTTCTTTAATGAGAAATGTAAAACTAAATATGAACACATAATGAATATAAGACTAAAAATTTATTTGAAACTTTTGTGGTCAGTTTTTATACTGTATTAGAAGCCCAGTGCATGAAAATTCATGCACTTGGCGGAGTGGGGGGTCCCTTAGCCAGGCCTGTACCCTCTCACAGTCCTGGAGTCCTCAGGGGATGTCCTCCTGGCAGCTTAGGCCCACTCCCCATGGGGCCTAATGTACATCCAGATTTGTGCTGAATGATTGCTGCAGACATTGACTTTAATCTCATGTCCCCAAGAGTCTGTTTCAGTTCACTTTGCTCACCAAGAGAATATATATGGACCAATATAAAATTAATTGTTAATGAGTTGATAATAGAATGCACATTAATATATTTGTTTTGAAATACTCATGCATTCAATAATATTTTATTTTAAATATTTCCTATTATCACAGATACAGAGGTTGCTACAGAAGTTCTAATACCTTTTCCTACATAACAATTATGTTTAGGGAGAATATATTTGGTGCAATTATGCTAGTTAAAATTAAAGATCCAAAATATCTTGGTTGAAGCTGTAGATTTTTGGTTCACTGAAATCAAGTGTGTGTGTTTTCAATCACGTTAGGCAAAAACCACAATCCTTTGAAAACTTTTCTGATTCCATGCCTTACACTCATATTCACCCAGAGAGTTGATAGAATAAGCTTATGTTTTATGCAATCACTTTCCTTCATGATTTGACATGAGTAATTTTCTCTCATTTTAATTTTGTGAACTTTTCTTCTACACTCTCAGTTGCTTACTTGCTGACTTCCTCATTCATAAAAATATAATTACCTCACTAGCCAATGTTAAAACTCAGTGAAAAACACAACTTATATAAAATTAAGTTTTGTATAGTATTTCCTGTGCGTTACTCACATTTCTTACCTTCCCTCTGAGCTTTTCATTCTTCAGTTTTTGCTCATACTTTAAAAACAAACAGTGTCCTTTTGATTTATTTCCTTGAAGGCTTTTGCCATTTTCAAAAACAAAACTCTGAATATTTAAGGTCAGTTAACCATATTTAGGGAATTTCAAATTCCTAGGAAATATCTGATTATTTAATAGCTTTCTGCCTAAACGGTTTTAAACCTCATTTACTTCAAGTGAATCAATGAGTTGGGCCATATTCTTTTTTTGTTGTTGGTGTTAATCCTCACCTGAGGGTACCTTTCTATTAATTTATAGGAGAGTGGAAGGGAGAAGGAAATAGAGAGAAAGACATCAATGTGAGAGAGACACATAAATTGGTTCCTTCCCACAGAAGACCCAGCAGGGATTGAGACTCAAACCTACAAACCAGGTAGGTGCCCTTGACTGGAAATTGAACCTGTGACCCTTTGGAGTGCAGGCCAACTCTCCAACCACTGAGCCACACTGACCAGGGCAATATTCTTTAGGTAGAATATTAAGATTTTGTTTTTGCTTTTGTGGATGGTGCTTTCAAGTTCTGATTTCTTACACGACAAACATTTCATGAAGAAAGGCTTATTAATCAGTCAAGTTCTGTCAGCTGTATGACTTGCTTCTCTATTAGTAATGTTATCCCTTGATTTTGTCTAGCCAGAAAAGTGCTGATTCTTCCAAACCATTGATAGTGGGCTGAATTTATGCAGCATATGTATGTATGTCTCTACACACACACACATACACACACACACAATAAGAAGAGGGATTGAGTGCAAAGAGAAAACCTAACATGCCTTGAAGGATGTGGATCGAAGATAAGTTATGGAGTATCTGGTGTATTTGGTGAGGCCACAGGTAGCCCACTTGAAAGAGGCTGTTGAAGCTGGAAATTGAGGGAAAGAGAACTAGTAAAAAGAATTCTTGAAAGATAATACCCTCCCTTTGGTCATTTGTGTGTAAAGCCCCTGGCTTGGAGTAAAGGGGGGAGCTGTGCTGAGAGCAGCTTCTGGTGGCAGGGAATATTATTTTCTTGTACGTGTAGCTATTGCAACATAGCTCATCTTAGCTGTCAAAGGTTAAAACCAAGAATGATAACTGGAAATGTCAGTAAGATATCCAAAATAATTTACAAATGCTTCTCTTTTTCACCAGGTCTCTATCAATTATCAGTGCTTTTGTCCCCCCCCCTCCTCCCAATTATTCACTTTGCTCCTTTATCAAATGTATTTCTCAATTATCCTATTGAAAAATGCAGTTGTCCTTATGTGGCCCTTTTCCCTTAATTCTTTTATCTTTCCACTTTAATAATACCTGATTTTTAGCAAAATTAGCATATACATGAATCAAGGTACAGAATACTTCAAGTTAAAAAATCTATTCCTGTTTCACTGTTGTTGGTTTTTGTTTTTTGTTTTTGTTTGTTTGTTTGTTAATCGTCACCCAAGGATATTTTTTCATTGATTTTGAGGGAGAGTAGAAGGGTAGGGGAGAGACAGAGAGAGAAACATCAATGTGAGAGAGGCACATCATGGTTTCCTCGTGTACATGCCCTGACCTGGGCCAGGATGGAGGTGCATGCCCTTGACTGTAATCTAACCCGGGACCCTTCAGTCCTCAGGCCGACACTCTATCCACTGAGGCAAACTAGCTAGGGCCTGTTTCACTATTAATTGTTAAATATATTGATCATATCAGTGTAATTTAGCTAATCATTTTGTCTAGAGTGATTGTAGCTACAAGATGAAACAACATTCTCAGTTTATTCTGTTGTTACAAATGTAGGAGGAGAAGTGGAAATACAAATAACAAGATTCCATGCAGAACCAAGAGTCCACTTCCTTTTCTCTCACAGATACTGTTTTATAAACCACTGTAGGACCAGTGCATTCGTGCACCAGTGGGGTCCCTCGGTGTGGCCTGTGGGGATCGGGCCGAAATTGGCAGTCCAACGCCACCTGCCGCTCCTGCCTGCTGCCCCCACTCATCTTGGGCCCGCTGCACCTGTGCTGCCTTGTGCCCAGTCAGTCCCAATTGGGAGAGGCTTGCGCCACCACAGCAGTGCTTACCAGCCGTGAGCCCTGTGTCTGGCAACCGTAGGTCAGCTGAATGGCACTCCCCCTGTGGGAGTGCACTGACCACCAGGGGGCAGCTCCTGCATTAAATGTCTGCCCCCTGGTGGTCAGTGCACATCATAGCAACCAGTTAACCAGTCGTTTGGTCGCTGAGGCTTTTATATATATAGATGGTGGTGATTTTCCTGGCCATGCTATTAAATATATTTGGTCAGATTACATTCTAAATTAAACCACTTCATTGGATTAAATATATGGGACACTTGATTTTATAATACTACTTCATAGCTAGATAATGTAGAGTACCCCTTAGGCTATCTTCTTGCAAAAGAGTGCTGTTGGTTTAAATGAACAAGAGAAAGCAGGTAATAATATAATGTTAGGACTATCTTTATAAAATAATTCAATTTATATTTTGTGATAAATTCAGTAATACCTTAGAAAACCATGGTGTGTGTCAAATGCATCCATTTGTATGGTCAGATAAAATTTTGATAGCTAATGTTATTAACTATACTATTTAGTTAATGTTATTAACAGAAGTTTGGACCTTAATGTGAAATGTGATATGAATGCATATTATCAGTTACTAGTAGCCCTGCACATGAATCTGTGCATGAATAGCTCGCTGCCGCTTGCCTCAGCTGGCCTGCCGACCCACTGCCACTTGTAGCTCTCCACTGCATGTAGATAGCAGCTCCGCCCTCCTGTAGCTCTCCTGTAGCTCTCCCCCACTTGTAGCTTGCTGTCCTGCCCTCCTGGTGATTGGTCGTTACGCATCATGGTGTAATGACCATTAGCATATTAGCTCTTTATTATATAGGATTCTGAATAAATATTATTATTATCATAAAATTAATAACCTATATTTCACAATCCAGGTTAGAGTGATATAATTTATAAATAATATTAATATTGAATGTTTTTGCCCACTCTTCCAATGTTGGACATGAGACAGGTAAAGTAGACATTAGTGGGAACATGCATCTTAGCTGATTGTATGTGTGTGTGTCCAGTGAATTTTTAATTATTTAAAAGATGCAAATGTTGCATTAGACACCAAGGAGTAAAATTAATCCAGCAGTAGTAGATAACTGAAAATATTGACTATTATGCATTTTTCATATCTATAATATAATGTGATTCTGTAAATTTTTTGCCAGCTACCAGAAGATATATGATAGTTGTTTGAATGCATTTACTAAAGTTTCATCAATAGAAAAGTGAGGTCAACCAAATTCCTTTGCTTATATCAGCATACATAAAGCAGTGACATTTATATGTCCTCAGATAAAAGTTTATAACTTGAGAAAAAGTGGAGATCAAGATGGCAACTGGCAGGAAGGTAGGGAGGGAGAGAGTGTGAGAGAGTGAGGAACCCATAGAGGAGAGTGTAGACATGTGTGGTATGTGTGTGTATGAGCTAGGGACAGTTAGATTCTGCAGGTCCTCCAAGGGCCTGCCAAACTGGGCAGTCTTAGATGGTGGAGCCCGCGCACAAAGTGGACACTTCTGGGCAGCTGGTGCAGGCACAGAGACCACGCCACCTTGAGAAACAGAGCTGCTTGAGACTAGGATCCTGACCTCAGACACATACCAGGGCCCAGCAGCCACTGGGGACAGAGAACTGCGACCACAGCTTCAGACCAACAGACAACAAGAATCCAGACTTCCAGGCAGCAGATTTCTGTGAGTCAAAGAGCCTATCCCCTTCACCACAGGCTCACGGATAGCGCCATAGTAACTGACAGACCTGCCCCTCGCCAAAGCTACAATGCCCCTACAGGGAATTTGAGGACACGCTTGGGACGCAGCTCCCCTTCAGGGATTTTGGCACGTGCGACACAGCTCCCCTTCGGGGAATTTGGGAGTGAATGAAGCCCTAGCTGGTTTGGCTCAGTAGAGAGAGTGAGCACGGACCCCAGCGCTGCTACTGGAATTTGAGAGACTAGAATCTGCTCCCCTCAATGCAATCAGGCAAACAAACCTAAAGCCCATGCACGACGACAGTGCAACCTGACTTTGATTCTGGACAAGCGCACACAGAAATCAGGTTTCCGCAGCACAGGCACGCCACAGAGCTATTGTGCAACCCAGTCCCCCATGGTAACCGGGACCCAAATTCTCCCCGCAAGAGGCAGCACTGAGCACCACTGGCTTAACTCTGTTTCTTACCGGGTGCGCCTGGGATCCCTGAGTCACAGCGCATTCACACTAAGAACCAGTGACTCCAATTCTTGGTGCATGCACACACAGGAACCCTGATTCTCAACGAGAAGCTGCACAAGGCAACAGAGACTCTGACACTCAATTCTTGGTGCAGACACAGAGAAACTCTGACTCCTGGCACGCGCTAAGGGTCTCATTTTCAGCACATACCAACAGTGTGGTGCAAGCAGGGTCCCTGATCCTAAGTGCGCACATGAGACCACACTGAACACTGGGGACACTGACCCTGGTCAAGCCTGGTTCCTACCAACCCACAGCAGCCACACGTCCTAGTGTCAGAGCACATCAGTGAAACTCGGGTGGTGCAAAGTTCCCAGGGCACCTGGCCCGAGTCCATGCAAATTGAAGCTTGAGCTTTCTACTGATAGTCAGAATGGGGACACGACACAATCCACAGGGGAAAGAAAATGAGGAGTTGCCAGAAAGGAAATTGGTGAAATTGAAGCATGCAACATGACTGAAAAAGAGTTCAGAGTAATGGTCGTGGAATTTATACATTGCATAGATAAAAAAATCAACAACTTATGCAAGAATCAGGAAGAAATGAAAAGTGATATAGCTACAATCAAAAACACCATGGAAAGTTTCAGCAGTAGACTAGAAGAAGCAGAGGATCAAATTAGTGAGTTAGAAGATGAGGTACAGAAACAAGCTCAATCTGAACAGCAATTGGAGAAAAAAATTAAAAAGCAGGAGAAAAGATTAAGGGAGCTTCGGGACAACATGAAACGAAGTAACATGCATACAATAGGGCTGCCAGAAGGACAAGAAGAGCAGCAAGGATTAGAAAATCTATTTGAAGAAATAATGACAGAAAACTTCCCGGATATGGGAAAGAAAAAAGTTACACAAGTACAGAGAGTCCCAAGCAGGATCAACCCCAAAAGACCCACACCAAGACACGTCACAATTTCAATGGCAAATATAAACAACAAAGAGAGAATCTTTAAGGTGGCAAGAGAGAGACAGAGAGTTACCTACAAAGGAATACCCATCAGATTGTCAAATGATTACTCAACAGAAACACATAAAGCTAGAAGGGAATGGAAGGAGGTATAGAAAGTGTTGCAAAGCAAAGGACTGAATCCAAGAATACTCTATCCAGCAAGACTATCAATCAAAATTGAAGGGGAAATCAGGAGCTTCATAGACAAAAAAAAGGCTAAGTGATTTATCACCACCAAACCAGCAATGCAAGAAATGCTAAAGGGAATACTGTAAAAAGAAGAAATAAACAGGTAAGAAGGAACACAGACACAAAAATAGATATGACTACAAACAAATACCTTTCAGTAATAACTTTAAACATAAACGGACTAAATGCTCCAATCAAAAGACATCGAATGGCTGAATGGATAGAAAAACATGACCCGTATATATGCTGTCTACAAGAGACCCACCTCAGAACAAGAGACTCACACAGATTGAAAGTGAAGGGATGGAAAAATATCTTTCAGGCAAATGGAAATGAAAAAAAAAAAAAGCTGGGGTAGCAATACTTATATCTGACAAAATAGACCTCAAAGTAAATGCCATAACAAGAGATAAGGAAGGCCACTTCATAATACTAAATGGATTGATATAACAAGAGAATATAACCCTGATAAACATATATGCACCCAATGCAGGAGTACCCAAATACATAACAAAACTCCCGGAAGATATCAAGAGAGAGATCGAAAACAATACAATCATAGTACGGGACTTTAATACACCACTGACATCACTAGATAAATCCTCTAGACAAAAAATCACAAAGACACAGCAATCCTAAATGACTCACTAGATCAGATGGACTTAACTGACATTTTCAGAACATTTCACCCCAAAGCCACGGAATATACGTTCTTCTCAAGTGCACATGGACATTTTCAAAAATACACCACATATTGGGTCGCAAGCAAAGTCTCCCCAAATTCAAGAAGATTGAAATCATACCAAGCATCTTCTCAGACCACAATGCCATAAGATTAGAAATAAACTACAATAAAAACAATCCAAAAATCTCAAAGACTTGGAAACTGAATAGCATGCTATTAAAAAATGACTGGGTTAACAAAGAGATCAAAGAAGAAATTAAAAACATCCTGGAAACTAATAACAACAAAAACACAACAATTCAAAATCTATGGGACACAATGAAAGCAGTCCTGAGAGGGAAGTTTATAGCTCTACAAGCCTACCTCTAAAAATAAGAAAAAATGGTAGTAAATCATCTAACTCTACAACTCAAAGAATTAGAAAGAGAGCAACAAGAAAAGCCCAGAGTGAGCAGAAGGAAGGAGATAGTAAAGATCAGAGCAGAAATAAATGACATAGAGACCAAAAAAACAATACAAAAGATCAATGCATCCAAGACCTGGTTCTTTGAAAGGATAAACAAGATTGATGAACCTCTAGCCAGGCTCACCAGAAGCAAAGAGAGAGGACTCAAATAAACAAAATCAGAAATGAGAGAGGCAAAACAACAACAGACCCCACAGAAATACAAATGATTGTTAAAACATACTATGAGCAACTCTACTCCCACAAACTAGACAACCTAGAGGAAATAGACATGTTCCTGGAAAAATACAACCTTCCAAAACTCAATCAAGAAGATTCTAAAAATATCAATAGGCCGATAACTATAGAATTAATTGAAGCAGTCATCAAAAAGCTCCCAGCAAACAAAAGCCCGGGTCCAGACAGCTTCAAAGGGGAGTTTTACCAAACATTCAAGGAAGAACTAAAACCTATCCTCCTCAGACTATTCCAAAAAATTCAAGAGGAAGGAACACTTCCAAGCTCCTTCTATGAAGCCAGCATCACCCTAATACCAAAACCAGATAAAGACAACACAGTTAAAGAGAATTAGAAGCCAATATCCCTCATGAACATAGATGCCAAAATCCTCAACAAAATTCTAGCAAATCGTATCCAGCAGTACATCAGAAAGATCATACACCATGACCAAGTACGATTTATCCCAGGGATGCAAGGATGGTACAATATTCACAAATCAATAAACGTGATACATCACATAAACAAATTGAAAGATAAAAATCACATAATCATATCAATTGATGCAGAAAAAGCATTTGACAAAATCCAACACCCCTTCTTGATCATAACACTCAGCATGAGCAAGGTGGGAATAGAAGGATCATACCTCAACATAATAAAAGCAATATATGAAAAACCCACAGCCAACATCATACTCAATGGACAAAAACTAAAACCATTTCCCCTAATAACAGGAATAAGACAGGGATGCCCATTCTCACCACTCCTGTTCAACATAGTACTGGAAGTACTAGCCATTGCGATAAGACAAGAAGAAGAAATAAAAGGCATCCAAATTGGAAATGAAGAGGTAAAACTGTCCTTATTTGCAGATGACATGATATTGTACATAGAAAACCCTAAAGACTCCATCAAAAAATTATTAGACTTAATAAATAAATTTGGCAATGTATCAGGATACAAAATTAATGCCAAGAAATCTATGGCCTTTCTATACACCAATAGTGAACTTACAGACAGAGAGAGACTAAAAAAGCAATCCCATTTACCATCACACCAAAAAAATTAAGATACCTAGGAATAGACTTAACTAAGCAGGTAAAAGACCTATATGCGAAAAACTACAGGACACTGAAAAAAAAGAGATAGAGGAAGACATAAACAGATGGAAGAACATACCGTGTTCATGGATTGGTAGAAGCAACATCATCAACATGTCCATACTACCCAAAGCAATCTAAAGATCCAATGCAATCCCCATTAAAATACCAAAGGCATATTTCACAGACCTAGAAAGAACTTTCCAAAAATTCATCTGGAATAAAAAAAGACCCCGAATAGCTGCAACAATTCTGAGAAAGAGAGTAAAGTAGGTGGGATCTCAATACCAGACATCAAGCTGTATTACAAAGCCACTGTTCTTAAAACAGCCTGGTACTGGCACAAGAATAGACATATAGATCAATGGAATAGAATAGAGAATCCAGAAATCCACCCAAACCACTATGCCCAATTAATATTTGACAAAGGAGGTATGAACATAAAATGGAGGCAAGATAGTCTCTTCAACAAATGGTGTTGGGAAAATTGGACAGATACATGCAAAAAAATGAAACTAGACCACCAACTTACACCATACACAAAAATAAACTCAAAATGGATAAAGGATGTAAACATAAGACGGGAAACCATTAAAATACTAGAGGAATCCAAAGGCAGAATAATCTCAGACATATGCCGAAGAAACTTCTTCACTGATACTGCTGTTAGGGCAATGGAAACTAAAGAGAAAATAAACAAATGGGACTACATCAAAATAAAAAAAACTTTTTCACAGCAAAAGAAGCCATCAACAAAACAACAAGAAAGCCCACTACATGGGAGAACATATTTGCCAATGACATCACTGATAAGGTTTAATCTCCAACAATTACAGGGAACTCATACAACTTAACAAAAGGAAGATAAACAATCCAATCAAGAAATGGGCAACGGACCTAAATAGACACTTTTGGAAGGAGGATAGAAGGAAGGCTAAGAGACATATGAAAACATGGTCAAAGTCACTAATTATCCGATAGATGCAAATCAAAATGACAATGCGGTATCATCTCACACCCGTGAGAATGGAAATTATCAACAAATCAACAAACGACAAATGTTGGCGAGGATGCAGAGAAAAGGGAACTCTTGCACTGCAGGTGGGAATGCATACTGGTGCAGCCACTGTGGAGAACAGTATGAAATTTCCTCAAAAGACTAAAAATGGAACTCCCATTTGACCTAGTGATACCACTTCTAGGAATATATCCCAAGAAACTAGAAACACCAATCAGAAAGGATATATTCACCCCTATGTTCATAGCAGCACAATTCACCATAGATAAGATTTGGAAACAGCCTAAGTGCCCATCAGCAGATGAGTGGATTAGAAAACTGTGGTACATCTACACAATGGAATACTACGCTGCAGTAAAAAAGCAGGAGTCTTACCATTTGCAACAGCATGGATGGAACTGGAGAGCATTATGCTAAGTGAAATAAGCCAGTCAGAGAAAGACAAATGCCACATGATCTCACTCATTTGTGGAATATAATGAACAACATAAACTGACGAACAGGGACAGATCCAGAGGCAGAGAAGCATAGATCAGACTGTCAGACCTCAGAGGAAAGCTAGGGGAGGGTGGGCGAAAGGAGATCAACCAAAGGACTTGGCTGCATGACGATAAGCCTAACCAATGGACATGAACACCAGGGGGTGAGGACATGAGTGGGGGTGTTGGTTGGGGGGTTAATTGAGGAATTAGGACACATATGTAATACCTTAATCAATAATGAAATTTTTTAAAGTTTATAACTTTAACAACACAATAAATGGTCAAGATTTTAGCCATTTGCAAGGTCTTCTAACTATATACCAGAGAATTTCATGTGTACCTGGCATGAACCACCTTTATAAAACAGAACTGCCTGTGCTTGATTACTTCTTAAATATTATGACAAAATATACATGCACTGAGATAAGAATACCTGTCACATTTTTCTCTGCCATTTATATAAAAATAAAATGAACCTTCTAGAAATATGCAAAACATATTAGCCTGATGTTTTCACTTTGGGAATATGAGTATGTCACTTGTTCGCCATTAGTCAAATTCCTTATTTTAAAAAGTGGTCTTGGAGTCTACTGCTGGAGATCCTATAGTAAAATGATTTTATGTCCAGGGATTTCAACCCTGGGCTGTGAATCAAAATCAACTGAGGGAATTCTCATTCAGTATTTCGGGATAGAACTCTGGGTTATGTCCTTTTAAAGAAGAGCCACAAGTGACTCAAACCTAGCCAGGATATGGAATAGTGATTTTATATTATTTGGTGCAAAGAACAGAATGAGAATATCAAACCTATATATTGCTTATAACTTATCTCAATATTATACCTTGCTAAGAAAAAAATGTAAGTGTTTGTAGCAGTTGTAAAATAGCTGTCATATATCTCATTATAAGAAAAGATAGTTATAGTGTTACTGGTAGAAAAATGATTAGAATGGGCAATGTATTAGGCTTCTCCAGAGAACAGACCTAATAGTAAAGTAGATCATTAATATAAGAGCAGAGAAGAGGAGGAGAAGGAGAGAGTGAAAAGCGGAGAGATTGATTTAAGTAATTGGCTTATGTGATTGTGGGGGCTAGCAAGTGAGAAATGTGCAGGGCAGGTGAGCAAGGTGGAAATTCAGGCAAAAGTTCATATTGTAGTCTTGAGTTCTAAGACTGGAAATTCAGACAGAATTTCTATTTTGCAATCTGTAGGCATAGGTCATTCTCTTTTTTAAAAATTTATTTTACAGAGGAAGGAAAGGTAAGGGACACATCCATGGGACCCACAACCCAGGCATGTGCCCTGACTAAGAATCAAACCTGTGACCTTCTGGTGCATGGGCCAACACTCTAACCAGCTCAGGTGATAATTCTTTCTTTTGGGAGGCTTTCAGCCTTTGCTCCCAAGGCTTTAAACTGATTGGATGATGCTAATGCACACTATAGAGGGATTATCTGTTTTATTAAAAGCCTACTTCTTTAAATGTTAATCACATCTAAAAAACACCATGGTAACTTCTAGACAAAACAATTGGGTACCATAGCCTAGCCAAGTTTACACATAAAATTAACCATCACAGCTGGTAAACTTTAGTGAGGGCTGATGCCAGCAGAAGAATGTCTAAGTGAGTTCAATCGGAGTGAATGAGAGTGGGTATATGAGAAGGGTTGGTCACGCTGTGTGGGTGGGGGAAGGAGCAAAGTTGCAAACCACCTGAGTCTGTTGTGGCATGAAAATGGTGTCCTGAGCCAGTGTTAAGTCTACAGTAAATTTGGAAGGCAACTGAGTGTGGGAAGAGGCACACAGTAGCCTTTCCTTGTTTCTCATGTCCTCTATAGTTTGGAGTAGTTCTGGTCAGAATTGGGACTAGTTAGGCATCATTTAACCAGTGAGTCTCATCACATTGATTTTCATAGTTTATTCTCATTCCCTTTTTCACCTGTTCATTCATTATATGCTGCTCCAGTTAGTCTTTCAACTTGACTGAGCATTTGCTTATTAGCTTGGTGGGTGTTGCTTTGGGTTGTCAGTTCTGCAGTATTCATTTTTGGAGTAACACTTCATACTAAGGCAGTTACTGCCTGGTGATTGAACAGACCAGTTGTAATTTCTCTGCACTCTATAATGAAGTCACTTTTCTTTGATCCAGGAAGAGGTGAGTGGTATTTGCATAAGCAAGTTGCTTCCTTTTCTACTTTTTTTTTTTTTTACTGCTACTTGGATACTTGCACATTTTTTATCTTCTTAGCTCTTCTATCATGACCCCATTATCCTGCGGGACTACCAGCTACTTACATATTATCTTAGTGAGTTATTTTGTCCACAGGCTCCTCTGTCTGATATTTCCTTTCTCATTTTGTATATGCTGAATTTTAATTTTCTCCAAATTGGGTTATGTTGCATAATACCATTAATTAAAGCTGTGGTTTTTAAAGATTAAACATAGTTTTGGGATTCTAAAAGGCACAGGGCTCTTGAAAAGTAATTCTCAGATTTTGGTGTGCATAAGAATTATTGAAAGACTATGTGAAACGTAGACTCTTGGCTCCATATTTAGAAAATTTAAAAGTATATATGGAGAGAAGAATTCCACACATTTGCATTTTAAAGGAACTAGTTTCTTTCTGGTATGCTTAATAGCTATTCTATGTTGATCCATCACAATGCAATATACACTTTAAAAAAAAACAACTAAATTTGGTGGAGAATAATTTTAGATTTAGAGAACAGTTGTAAAGATAGTACAAAGAGTCTCCATGTACACAAACCTTCTTCTGCTAATGTTATCTTACATAGCACATGTGTTACAACTAAAAAAATGTTGATATATTACTTTTAATTAAACTCTAGGCTTTATTCAGATATGTAGATTATTTTTTACAATAATGGTTTTTTTCTATTCAGAATTCAATTTAGTGTTTCATATTAAATTTAGTTGTCATATTTCTTTATTTTTCTGTGGTCTTTCAGAGGTTTTTAGCTTTTCCTTGTTTCCCATGTCCTATATATTTTGGAGCAGTATTGGCCAAATATGTTGTAGAATGTACACAAATTTGGGTTTATTAGGATTTTCTCATGATTAGACTGAGTTCTAGGTTTTGGGGAAGAACACAATAGAGGTAAAGTGTCCTTCTCATCACATTTTATCTGGGGGTACATGATACCAATGTGGTGAAGTCTATTGAATTTCTTCACTGTAAAATTACTGTTCTTCTCTTTCTCATAATGTATCATTTGGAATTCAGCCAAGACTTGAAGGAGGGTGTTTACCCCCACTTCCTGGAGAAAGGAATATCTACATCTATTATATGACATTCCTTTTTAAAAAATCTATTTCAAAATTTATTTCAGAGAGTAAGGGGGGAGGGAGAGAGATCAATGATGAGAGAGAATCATTGATTGGCTGCCTCCTGCACACCCCACACTGGTGATTGATCCCGCAACTGGGGCATGTGCCCTAACTGGGAATTGAACTGTGACCTCCTGGTTCATAGGTCGACACTCAACCACTGAGCATCACCAGCCTGGAATATATGACATTCTTTATAAGAAATATTTATAACTTCTTCCCCATTTATTTGTGATCTCAATTATATCAGTAGGGACTCAAGAATATTTTATATTGTGCTATAACTTTAAGTTTTATTAATTTTGTTGCTCAAATTGTTTTAGTTTAGGCTATCAGGTACTCCTTCAGTTCGGCTCCTCTGTTCCTTTGATCTGACCCCATCCTTTTGTATTGTTTTTCTGTGTGTTTTTTTCCATTTTTTAAATTGAGGTATTATATATGTACATATCTTATCATTGCCCCCTCCACCCCACTCCCATACATGCCCTCACCCCCCAGTGTTTTGCATCCATTGGTTGTGCTTATATGCATGCATACAAGTCCTTCGGTTGATCTCTTATCTCCACCACCTCTCCCTAACCTTCCCACTGTAATTTGACAGTCTGTTTGATGCTTTACTACTTCTGTATCTATCTTTTTGTTCATCAGTTTATAATGTTCTTTATTATCCACAAATGAGTGAGGTCATGTGGTATTTTTCTTTCATTGACTGGCTTGTTTCACTTAGCATAATGCTCTCCAGTTACATCCAGGTTGCTGCAAATGGTAAGAATTCCTTCTTTTTTATGGCAGCATAGTATTCCATTGTGTAGATGTACCATAGTTTTCTGATCCAGTCATCTGATGACAGGCACCTAGGCTGTTTCCAAATCTTAGCTATTGTAAATTGTGCTGCTATGAACATAGGGGTGCATATATCCTTTCTGATTGGTGTTTCTATTTTCTTAAGATATATTCCTAGTAGTGGGATTACTGGGTTAAATGGGAGTTCCATTTTAAGTTTTTTGAGGAAACTCCATACTGTTCTCCACAGTGGCTGCACCAGTCTGCATTCCCACCAGCAGTGCACGAGGGTTCCTTTTTCTCCGCAACCTCGCCAACACTTGTCTTTAGTTTATTTGTTGTTGATAGGTGTGACATGGTACCGCATTGTTGTTTTGATTTGCATCTCTCAGATAATTAGTGACTTTGAGCATGTTTTCATGTGTCTCTTGGCCTTCCTTCTGTCTTCTTTTGAAAATATTCTACTTAGGTACGTTGCCCATTTTTTTATTGGATCATTTATATTCCTTTTATTAAGTTGTATACGTTGCCTGTAGATTTTGGAGATTAAACCTTTATCAGTGATAACATTTGCAAATACGTTCTCCCATACAGTGGGCTTTCTTGTTGTTTTGTTGATGGTTTCTGTTACTGTGAAAAAGCTTTTTATTTTGATGTAGTCTCATTTTTTTATTTTCTCTTTAGCTTCCATTGCCCTAGGAGAAGTATCAGTGAAGCAGTTGTTTCAGCATATTTCTGAGATTTTGCTGCCTGAGGATTCCTATAGTATTTTTATGGTTTCCTGTCTTATGTTTAAATCCTGTATCCATTTTGAGTTTATTTTTTTGTATGGTGTAAGTTGGTGGTCTAGTTTCATTTTTTTTTGCATGTATCTGTCCAATTTTCCCAACACCATTTGTTGAAGAGACTGTCTTGAATCCATTGTATCTTCATGCCTCCTTTGTCAAATATTAATTGAGCATAGTGGTTTTGGTTGATATCTGGATTCTCTATTCTATTCCATTGATCTATATGTCTGTTCTTGTGCCAGTTACAGGCTGTTTTGTGACCAGTGGCTTTGTAATACAACTTGAAATCTGGTATTGAGATCCCACCTACTTTATTCTTCTTTCTCAGGATTGCTGTGGCTATTCGGTGTCTTTTTTTTTATTTCAGTGGAATTTTTGGAAAGTTCTTTCTAGGTCTGTGAAATATACCATTGGTATTTTGATGGGGAGTGCATTGAATCTATAGATTGCTTTGATAGTGTGGACATTTTAATGATGTTGATTCTACCAATCCATGAACATGGTATGTTCTTCCATCTGCTTACATCTTTATCTGTCTCTTTTTTTAGTGTCCTGTAGTTTTCCGCATATAGGTCTTTTATGCCCTTAGTCAAGTTTATTCCTAGGTGTCTTAATTTTTTTGGTGCGATGGTAAATGGGATTGCTTTTTTATTCTGTCTTACTGTAAGTTCACTATTGGTGTATAGAAATGACTTAGATTTCTTTGCATTAATTTTGTATCCTGCTACATTGCTGAATTCATTTATTAAGTATATTAGTTTTTGTTGGATTCTTTCAGGTTTTTTATGTACAATGTCAGGCCATCTGCAAATAAGGACAGCTTTATTTCTTCTTTTCCAATTTATATGCCTATTATTTCTTCTTCTTGTCTAATTGCAATGGCTAATACTTCCAGTACTATGTCAAACAGGAGTGGTGAGAGTGGGCATCCATGTCTTGTTCCTGTTCTTAGGGAAAATGGTTTTAGTTTTTGTCCATTGAGTATGATGTTAGCTGTAGGATTATCATATATAGCTTTTATTATGTTGAGGTATGATCCTTCTATTCCAACCTGTTGAGAGTTTTTATTAAGAAAGGGTGTTGGATTTTGTCAAATGCTTTTTCTGCATCAATTGATATGACTATGTGATTTTTATCTCTCAATTTGTTTATGTGATGTATCATGTTTATTAATTTGTGGATATTGTACCATTTATGCATTCCTTGCGTAAATCCTACTTGGTCATGATGTATGATCTTTCTGATGTACTGCTGGATCCAATTTGCTAGAATTTTGTTGAGGATATTTGCATCTATGTTCATGAAGGATATTGGCCTGTAATCCTCTTTCATTGTGTTGTCTTTATCTGGTTTTGGTATTAGGATGATACTGTCTTCATATAAGGAGCTTGGAAGTGTTCCTTCCTCTTGAAAATTTTGGAATAGTCTGAGGAGGATAGGTTTTAGTTCTTCCTTGAATGTTTGGTAAAACTCCCCTGTGAAGCCGTCTGGCCCTGGGCTTTTGTTTGCCGGAAGCTTTTTGATGACTGCTTCAATTTCTTCCATAGTTATTGACCTATTGAGAAGTTTAGATTCTTTCTGGTTGAGTTTTGGAATGTTATACTTTTCTAATAATATGTCCATTTCCTCCAGGTTGTCCAGTTTGTTGGAATAGAATTGTTCATAGTACTTTTTAACAATCCTTTGTATTTCTGTGGGGTCTGTTGTTATTTCTCCTCTCTCATTTTTGATTTTGTTTATTTGTGTCCTCTCTCTTTGCTTCTTGGTGAGCCTGGGTAGAGATTCATCGATCATGTTCATACTTTTAAAGAACCAGCTCTTGGTTTTGTTGATCTTTTGTATTGTTTTTTTTTTTTTGGTCTCTATGTTATTTATCTCTGCTCTGATCTTTATTATTTCCTTCCTTCTGCTTACACTGGGCTTTTCTTGTTGCTCTCTTTCTAACTCTGAGTTGTAGGGCTAGGTAATTTATTACCATTGTTTCTTATTTTTTTACAGTAGGCTTGTAGAGCTATGAACTTCCCTCTCACTACTGTTTTTGCTGTGTCCCATGGATTTTGGATTGTTGTGTTTTAATTGTTGTTTGTTGCTATGATGTTTTTTTTTTTACTTCTATTTGATCTTTCTGCTAACCCAGTCATTGTTTAAAATCATGCTATTTAGTCTCCATGTATTTGATTTTTTTGGATTGTTTTTATTGTGGTTGATTTCCAGTTTTATGCCATTGTGATCTAAGAAGATGCTTGATATGATTTCTATCTTCTTGATTTGAAGAGACTTTGCCTGTGACCCAATATATGGTCTATCTTTGAAAATGACACATGTGCACTTGAGAAGAATGTATATTCTGTGGCTTTGGGGTGAAATGTTCTGAAGATATCAATTAATTCCATCTGGTCTAGTGAGTCATTTTGGATTGATGTTTCTTTGCTGATTTTTTTTTAGAGGATTTGTCCAATGGTGATAGTGGCGTATTAAAGTCTCCTACTCTTATTGTATTGCTGTCAATCTCTCCCTTGATATCCTCCAGGAGTTTTTTTATGTATTTGGGTGCTCGTGTATTGGATGAGTATATGTTTACCAGAGTTATTTCTTCTTGTTGGATTGTTCTCTGTAATATTATGAAGTGGCCTTCATTTTCTCTTGTTATGTCCTTCACTTTGAGATCTAATTGGTCAGATATAAGTATTGCTATACCAGATTTTTTTCATTTCCATTCACCTGAAAAACCTTTTTCCATCCCTTCACCCTCAGTCTGTGTGCATCTTTTTTTCTGAAGTGGGTTTCTTGTAGACAGTAGATATATGGGTCTTGTTTTCTTATCCAATCCTTTACCCTATGTCTTTTGATTGGGGCATTTAATCCATTTACATTTAAAGTTGTTATTGATAGGTACTTATTTGTCTCCATTTTTATTCTTTACCCCTGTGTTCCTTCTTCGCTTCCTATTTCTTTTTTTTACAGCCCACCCTTGAGCATTTCTTGCATTGCAGGTTTGGTGGTAATAAATTCACTTAGTCCTTATTTGTCTTGAAGCTCCTGATTTCACCTTCAATTTTGATTGATAGCCTTGCTGGGTACAGTATTCTTGGATTGAGACCCTTCCTTTGCATGACTTTGTATATTTCATTCCAATCCCTTCTGGCCTGATGAGTTTCTGTTGAGAAATCAGTTGCTAGTCTGATGGGGGTTCCTTTTTATGTAACTTTCTGTCTCTCTCTGGCCGCTTTTAAGATTCTTACTTTGTCGTTGGTGTTTGCCAATTTAGTTATAATATGCCTTGGCATTGGTCTTTTGGGGTTCATTTTGTTTGGGACTCTAGGAGCTTCTTGGATTTGTGTGGGTTTTTTCTTCCCTATATCAGGAAGCTTTCTGTCATTATTTCTTCAAACAGGTTTTCCATTCATTGCTCAGTTTCCTCTCCTTCTGGAACCCCTATTATGCATATGTTGTTTTTTTTCTTGTTTTCCCAAAGTTCCCTTATGCTCTCCTCCTGCTTTTTTTTTTTTTTCTAGAAGCTGCTCTACTTGGGTATTTTTTCCCACCTTGTCTTCTAGCTCACTGATGCGGTCCTCTGCTTCTTCTAGTCTACTCTTGATGCTTTCTATTGAGTTCTTTACAGCAGTATGTCATTTTTCATTTTTTCTTGGTTCTTCTTCATTTCCTCTTGGTTCTTACTCATATTGTCGAATTTGTCTTCCATCCTTTTCAGCCACCTTATGACCATTTCTCTGAATTCTTTCTCTGATAGGTTGTTTGCCTCTAATTCGTTTACTTCCTTTTCTGGTGATGCCTGCTTTTCTTTCATATGCGGGCTGTTTCTTTTTCGCCCCATGGTCTCTCTTCTCTGGATGTCTGCTTATGTAGTTCTCTCTCTCCTGAATTGATTTAAAGGCACAAAATACAACACAACCAGGTACAACACACAAGGCACTGAACAGAAATGTATTCATGATATTAATAACCCCAAATAAAGGTGACCACCAAGGAAAGGCAAATTAGGTGATAGGAGTGAAAAAGAAGAGGAAAAAAAAGGAGTGTCAAAATGAAATTTGGAAAAGGAAAAAAAAAGTAAGTGAGAAAAAAAAGAGAATAATAAAGAAAAAGGGAACGAATTATATATATGGGGGAAAAACTCCAATAGAACAACCACTAATCCCAGCAAATTCCAGCAACAAGTACCTGGAGATTAATACAAACTACAAACAACAACTAATATCAAGTGAGTCAAGGGAAAACAGAAGCAAAAACAAACAAACAAAACAAAACAAAACAAAAGAATAATCAAAACAATCTCACAAAATAGCATAAAAATTCGATATAATAAACATTCAAGCAAACAAAAACAAAAGGACAAAGAGAAAACTAATTTTTTGGGTAGTTAAGACAGAGAAGAGAGAGGTGTGTATGGACTTGGAGCAGGGAGTTGGAAATTAGATATATAAATAGGGTGAAATTTTAGCAGGGGGTAAAAAGAAAGAATAGGGAAAATCTAAAGCAGGAAATGGGTAAGAGAAACAGGACACCAAAAGGGAAAAAGTTAGGAAGAGAGTGATGGAATAAAGGTAGAGTTGAGATAGAGTAAAACGATGCTACAGGAAAGATGAAAATAGAATGTAGAACACTAATCCCAAAGTAAAATAAATAGAAAATAAAATAACATTTATAAAAAAATAAAAGTAATACTAGTAGTAATTATACTGTTTGAAAATGAAAATGTAATAATTAAAAAGGTAAAATCAAGTGAGGAAAAAAGAAAAAATAGTTTAAGTAAAAGATGAAAATAAAAATAAATAAATAATCCTACCTAATAATAGACAAATATGCAAATTGACCATACCTCCAACACACCCACAAGCCACGCCAACAAGCCACACCCACCATCCAATCAGAGCGAGTATGCAAATAAACCCATCCAAGATGGCTACAGCCACAGAGAGCAAGGTTTCCCAGGCAACAGAGGGAAACAAGCTTTCCGCGAGCCGTTGCAGGCCTAAGCCTCCACTCAAGCTACAAAGTTTCAATTATAGAAGGTAAACAAATTCAAACAGAAATGGCGTCAGAATGGAGCTTGAGAGAGCAGGCCAGGGTTGCCACCGGCAACAGGGGAAGCAAAGCTTTCCGAACACCCTGGCTGGACCCACCCGCTTAAGGCAACAAAGTTTCAATTATAACCCCAACAGAAATGGCTGCCACCACGGAGGGAGCAACAGGCTTGGCTCCGCTCCAGGCTACAAAGTTTCAATTGTAGAAGGAAAATAAATTCCAGATACCAGGGCCTCGCTTGGGTTGCCAGGGGGCATGGCCGGCCTGCAAACCACCACAGGACCCTCACTCAGGCTGCCCCACACCTCAAGGGAACCCCACCCTGATCAGGGACACCCTTCAGGGCAAACCAGCTGGCCCCCACCCCTGTACCAGGCCTCTATCCTATCTAATAAAAGAGTACTATGCAGATTGATCATCACTGCAACACACAATATAGCTTCCCCATGTGGTCAAAGATCCTGCCCCCATGTGGACACAAGATGGCCACTACAAGATGGCCAGCAGGAGAGGGCAGTTGGGAGGCACCCGGCCTGCAAGGGAGGGCAGTTGAGAAGGACCAGGCCTGCAAGGGAGGGCAGTTGGAGGTGATCAACCCTGAAGGAGAGGGCAGTTAGGGGTGACCAGGCTGGCAGAGGAGGGAAGTTGGGGGCAAACAGGCTGGCAGTGGAGTGGTTAGGGGGTGATCAGGCTGGCAGGCAGAAGCGGTTAAGGGCAATCAGGCAGGCAGGCAGGCAGGTGAGCGGTTGGGAGCCAGCAGTCCTGGATTGTGAGAGGGATGTCCGAATGCCCGTTTAGGCCCGATCCGGGATAGGGCCTAAACGGGCAGTCGGACATCCCTCGAGGGGTCCCAGATTGGAGAGGGTACAGGCTGGGCTGAGGGACAACCCCCCTCCGTGCACGAATTTCATACACCGGGCTTCTAGTAAAAAATAAAATGTACAGTAGTGAAGGTCATTCACTTCCTCTATTGTTCTGTTTGACATGCCTGTTTCCCAGTCAGGACAGTATTGCAGTTCCCTGCATTCCACTGCTCCTCAGTTTTGTAAGCCAGTCCTAATTTTTAAGCAGGCAGTGTCTTAATTTCTCATATTCCTTTATTTGTGATTACACAAGAGTCAAATTGTGATTCAGCCCCTGGGTGGCAGTGTTTCTGGATTGACCTCTGGGTCTATAGGTCCTTTCTAGCCTGTACTTAGATCCTGCTTTCCCTGTGGCACTCAGTACCGGTTTGTGGGAGTGGGCTGCTTCAGAGCTGACTCTCCGACGGTCACTCCCCGCTCCGATCCCCAGGTTCCAGAAAAACAACTTTCCCCTGCAGTCTCCCAGGGTGTCCCCAACTGGGTGATCCTATGTACTGGGATTAGTAATCAGAAGCAAGGATTTGAAGAAGAAAAAGGACAAGTGTGTCAACAATGGGGCAGTGCACAGTCTGCGCAGTCCCCCTTGGGTCTAAGCAACCAGCACACTTTTCAAATTTTTAGGCTGTCCTTTTGCGTCAGATAAAAATGGGTTGCTTTTTAGAATCCCTTCTGTTAGCAGCTCTGAGGACCCCCTTCCACATTCACGGATCATGCCAGCCCCAACATCCACAGACTTTTCTAGGCACAGACCCTCCGGTCCTCCAGCTTCTGCAGTGCGCGCGTTTCTCTCTCCTGCCAGGACCAGAGACCTCACCTTATCCCAGGCGAAATCTGACCTTTCCATGGTGGAGTGTAGAGCTCCTCTGAATCCACATGTTTCCGCCAATTGTGAACCAGTGTTCTGGGGTTCGCAGCTGTTCGGTGGGTGCCACAGTTGTAGATTTTCAGGTTTCTGATAATATCCACATTCCCCTTCAAGATGGCGTGGTCTCCGCATCCAAGCCAGTGGCTCTGGGAGGGAACCCAGCAGCAGTGGGGGCTTCCCGGTCAGGGGATCCCCGTCCAGCAGTCCCCCACCTTCTCCTGGAGTATAGCTGTCCCTTAACTCTCCAACAAACACTCCCCGTGTGACCCTCAGCTGTTCTTTCTTTCTGCTCCAGGACAAGGCTTGGGACACGTCTGTCTATTCCGCCGCCATTTTTTTTCTCAAGACTCAGTCTGGTTTATTTTGTTTATTTTTTGAGCAGTTTCATATTGATTGCTAGAATTAGTCATTTCTCCAAGGATGTCTGGGTTTTTATTTGTTTTTGTTATTTTGGAGGCTATTTAAAAAACAAGGTCTGGGCACTGGATGTGCATGTTGTTACTTGGGTGTCATCGTTTCTAGTCTATGAGAATACAGAACTATGAAATATGTGCGTGTATACTAACCAATAAATACATACATAGCTATAATAATTTCTTTCCATAGGTCTGCCTCTATAAATATTGTACTAAATAAGAGTTCATACTAATGCCTAAGACTCTAATCCAATATCACACAGTTTATTCTAGCCTTATCCCTTGCTTATTTCTAACTTTTATTGCCAGTAAGAATCTGACTCACATTATTTACCATTTATTTACTTATTTGTTCAATCCTTATATAAATATAGTTTCATATTTTTATTATAATGATGAAAAACATATAACATACAATTTTCCATTATAGCTCACATTGAATATTATTCTCTATTAGTTTCAGGTACACAACATAGTTGTTAGACAATCATATGCGTTACAGAGTGGTCCTCCTAATATTTCAAGTACCCCACCCCCAGCCCATACATAACTATTACAATTTTTTTTTCATCTATTGACCTCTCTCTGGCCACTCCCACCCCCCAGCAAATGCCCTCACCTAGTGACTGTGTTCATTGGTAATGCTTATATGCATACATACAAGTTCTTTGGTCGATCTCTTACTGCACCCCCCCACCTTCCCTCTGAGGTTTGACAGTCAGTTCGATGCTTCTCTGTCTCTGGATCTATTTTTGTTCATCAGTTTATGTTGCTCACTATATTCCACAAATGAGTGAGATCATGTGGTATTTATCTTTCTCTGACTGGCTTATTTCACTTAGCATAATGCTCTCCAGACCCATCCATGCTATTGCAAATGGCAAGAGTCCCTTCTTTTTTACAGCAGCATAGTATTCCATTGTGTAGATGTACCACTGTTTTTTAATCCACTTATCTGCTGATGGGCACCTAAGTCTTGGCTATTGTAAATTGTGCTACTATGAACATTGGGATGCATATGTCCTTTCGAATTTCTTGGGATATATTCCTAGAAGTGGGATTGCTGGGTCAAATGGGAGTCCCTTTTTTAATTTTTTGAGGAAACTCCATACTGCTTTCCACAGTGGCTGCACCGATCTGCTTTCCCACCAGGAGTGCACAAGGGTTCCTTTTTTGTCCATATCCTTGCCAGCACTTTTCATTTGTTGATTTGTTGTTGATAGCAATTCTGACAGGTGTGAGGTGGTACCTCATTGTTGTTTTGATTTGCATCTCTTGGATGATTAGTGACTTTGAGCACGTTTTCATGTCTCTTGGCCTTCTATATGTTCTCTCTTGGAAAGTGTCTATTTAGGTACTTTGCCCATTTTTTGATTGGATTGTTTATCTTCCTTTTGTTAAGTTGTATGAGTTCCCTGTAAATTTTGGAGATTAAACCCGTATCGGAGATAACATTGGCAAAGATGTTCTCCCATGCAGTGGGCTTTCTTGTTGTTTTGTTGATGGTTTCTTTTGTTGTGCAGAAGCTTTTTGTTTTGATGTAGTCCCACTTGTTATCTCCTTAATTTCCATTGCCCTAGCTGTATTGGTAAAGATATTGCTACGACAAATGTCTGATATTTTTAGAGCTGCCTGTGGTTTGCTCTAAGGTTTTTATAGTTTCCCGTCTTACCTTTAAGTCCTTTATCCATTTAGAGTTTATTTTTATGCATGGTGTAAGTTGGTGGTCAGATTTCATTTTTTTTTGCATGTATCTGTCCAATTTTCCCAACACCATTTATTGAAGATACTCTCTAGACTCCATTGTATGCTCTTGCCTCCTTTGTCAAATATTAATTGAGCATACTGGCTTGGACCAATTTCTGGGTTCTCTGTTCTGTTTCATTGGTCTATATGTCTGTTCTTGTGCCAGTACCAGGCAGTTTTGAGAACAGTGGCTTTGTAATACAGCTTGATATATGATATTGAGATTCCTCCTACTTTGTTCTTCTCAGGATTGCTGTGGCTATTTGGGATATTTTTTTATTCCAGATGAATTTTTGGAGAGTTTGTTCTAGGTTTGTGAGATATGCCATTGGTATTTTAATGGGGATTGCATTGAATCTATAGATTGCTTTGGGTAGTATGGACATTTTAATGATGTTGATTCTTTCAGTTCTTGAACACAGTATATTCTTCCATTTGTTTGTCCTCCTCTATCTTTTTTCAATGTCCTGTAGTTTTCCGAGTACAGGTCTTTTACCTCCTTAGTTAAGTTTATTCCTAAGTATCTTAATTTTTTGTTGCAATGGTAAATGGGATTGCTTTTTCAATTTCTCTTTCTGTGAGTTCATTATTGGTGTATGAAAAAGCCATAGATTTCCAGGTGTTAATTTTGTATCCTGCTACATTGCCGAATTTATTTATTAAGTCTAATAGTTTTTTGTGGATTCTTTAGGGTTTTCTATGTACAATATCATGTCATCTGTGAATTAGTTTCATATTTTTAACCAAACATACCCTGATTAAACGTATTCATCATCTAAAATTTTATTTATATACAGTTATTTTTTGTTTGTTCTTACATTTTCCAATAAAAAAATTTTAAAAGTTACTTATGTCACCCCTTTTTTCCTACCCCCTTCCATATAGTTATATCATATATTGGTAATTAAGTTAGATTCATTACTTACAGTCTGCATTCAATCATTAGATACCCTGATTTTGTTGTTCTTAATCCTCACTGGAGGATTTTTCCCCCCATTGATTTTAGAGAGAGTGGAAGGGAAGGGTTAGGGGAGAGAGGAGAGAGAGAAACATCAATGTGAGAGAGCCACATCAATTGGTTGCCTTCTGCATGTGCCCCAACTGTGAAGGGGAACCTGCAACCTAGTTAAGGTAGATGCTCTTGTTCAAAATCAAACCTGTGACCCTTTGGTTTGTGGGCCAACTCTCTAACCACTGTGGCACACCAAACAGGGCTTTTTTTTTAAATACACACATTAAAGTTCACCCTTTGATGTACTGTTCTGAGTTTTGACAAATGGGTAGTCATGTTGTTGGAGAGTGGGAATTTTTGAGCACTACTGAGGCCGTAGACTATGCCCCAGATAGAGATGTCAGTGCTGACACCAGGCCAGGCCTTGAGATAGGGTCTCATGGCCCCTTGCCAGCACGTAGGCCTTCTTTCATAGATCACTGTCAGCTTTCTGAAGAACAGGATGACCCTGTAAATAACATGGTCGTCGATGGCATGATCCTGACGTTGCTTGGGAAAACTGTTTTGTCTTGGGTTGCTTGTTTTGCAAAAACAGGATGTGGTAAATGGGCTTAAAAGTGGTCCTACACAAAGGGTCGTGGCTGCTCTCCGGACTCCCTGCCTGGAGAATGGCAGAGCAGTCGCCTGGCCAGCTAATAAAGGCTCCCTAAATTTTAATTTGGTCTGGGATCCAGTGGTTGTTTACTTGCGTACACTCCACAACTTTTGGAGATGCCCCAGCAAGATAACCAGCCTTTTCCTGGTCCTGTGACCGGAGCCCACCAGGGTCCCCAGACTCTCCAACCCAGGGGGAAATCTCTGAGAGACGTTCCTCTGGCCCGGGACTGGTAGAGGTCAGAGACCCCGCCTGCTAAATTTCTTGATTGACTCTGATCGGACCCACCTGGATCTGGTTCTTACCGGTAAGAAACTTACTTCTGGTTCTGTGGGCACCCATCTAGGGTCTCTGAAAGACTGGATGCAGCGCTACTTCCAACACCAGATCCCAGCACACGATGGTGCCCAGAAATCCTCAGTTGGTTGTCATTGTCTTTGTTATTCTATGTTATTGTGGTCTAATTGTCTCTATCATTAGAATGGGTCAGTCTGCTTTATGTTCTTCTGTCTATACTCCCCTACAATGTTTTTTGAAAATCTTTCAGGAATTCAAGTGACAAGCAGATGATTACGGAGCCTCAATTAATGCTTTTGATTTACAGAAATTTTGTGAGCAGGAATGGCTGACTTTCTCATATCCCAGTGAGTGGAAGGGGGAGCTTGATCACCTCCCAGAAGTCAAAAACTCAGACTGTCTGGTGTATAAATGTAAGTGTGCAAGTCTGTGTGAAGTGAAAGCTACTTTGTGCTGTCTGGCTATACACATGAGAGTATTTGTTACCTCTTTCTGTTGTTTAATTTGTTTAAAGATAGTGCAAACCCTGCTTTAGAGGGAAGACAGTAGAGAACTTTTAATTGCTTTTCCTTGGTTTATAATTTTGCTGTGTTAGTTTATAGTTTTGGAATGCTAGGGTTAATTCGTGAAGATTGCCAATCCAGAGAAGTTTAAACAAAGGCTTGTTGGGTTAAAACTTCTCCGGAGCAGGTGTGAGAAAGGGTAGAGGCGGTGGAATTCACTCTCAGCCTGCTGAGATAGAGAAGCCCTAGGCTAGGGGACAGGGGCATGATTGGAGATATCAGAAGTAGTGAAGGTTGAGATCTTCTGGGACCTTGGAATAAAGAAGGAAAATCTGGGAGGGAGGGAGAGCAGCTATTTACCTTATTTCCCCTGCTGAGGACAGAGTAAATGGTTAATGCAGAAAAAGGGGGGGTGTCGGCACCGAGAGATAGGTTTTTGTTGATTTTACTAGCTACAACCCGTTCTGCTGGCCTCCTTGGTTTCTTACTTATCTGAAATATGCTATACTCAAGGATTTCTACAGAACACAGTGGATCTTCCTCTGCCCCATTTTAAAATTGCATTGTCCGAGCCTGGCAGGGCAGGATTACTGGGCACTTCTTGGGCGGTAGTGGAATATTCAGCAAAGAAACTTTAAGATATAATATCTTTAATGTTACAACTAGTTTAAGTTTTAAAAATCTCTGTCTCTCAAAAAGAAATTATGGTTGTTTAGTTTTTAGAAATCATTAAAGGATTGAGGTTTCAAAGAATAAGGAAAACAGAGTAGAAGGTCTGAGGCATGGTTATGTATTTTTAAAGGACATAGAAAGAAGGTTTCAAGGCTAATTTGGAAATGTAAAATTTATAAAGGTTGTGTATGTAATAAGAAGGATAAGAGAAATGTTGAAAGGAAATCAAATAATACAGGCCAGTAAGCCAGGAAGAGTAAATAATTTACATTCTACTTACCTGAACAGAGGGTAAATAGTTATGCCAAAGTACTTAGAGAGGGACTGATAAAAGAAATCTAACAGTTACTGTTTGTTATCATTTGAAAAGTCTGTAAAAAGGACTGGCAAGGAAAATTCTATCTTAAAGCAGGTCAGTATATTTTTCTCCTTATACAATTCCTTCGAAATTTGGCAATCCTATATAATAATAGAGTAAAATGTAAATTACCATCACTCCGCTACACCCACGATTGGGCGGTGGGAGGCTGGGGGGCGGGACTTGGGGTGGCCTATCCGGCCATTGAGAGGCACGGATCCGCTGCCACTGAGGGGGGCGGGACTCCCGCCCCCTGCGACTCTCAACGGCCAGATCGAGGCCAGATCTGCGGCCGCTGAGGGGGCCTGCGCGGCCGCTGAGGGGGCCTGCGCGGACACCCAGCTGCGCCTCTCAACGGCAGGGTAGCCAGGTGTCCGCGGCAGCCCCCCTCAGCGGCCGTTGAGAGGCGCAGGGGGTGGGAGTCCCGCCCCCTGCGCCTCTCAACAGCAGGGTAGCCCCCCTCAGCGGCCACGGACCATCAAAAGCGTGGGAGCTGGGTGCCTGTCCGCTCAGGCAACCAACTCTCCGGGATCAAAAGCAAAAGTGTGGCAGCTGGATGCCTTTCCGCTCAAGCACCAGGCCTTTCAGAAGCCTCCGCCACGCCGGAGGCTTCTGAAAGGCCTGGTGCACCAGCGATCGAAAGTGAAAGCGTGGCAGCTGGATGCCTGTTCGCTCAGACACCAGGCCTTTCAGAAGCCTCCGCCGCGCTGGAGGCTTCTGAAAGGCCTGGTGCACCAGCAGACAGGCACCCAGCTCCCCGTGATCAAAAGCAAAAGCATGTAGGGGACCCTACACGTGCATGATTCAATCATGCACTGGGCCTCTAGTACTTAATAAATAAATCATGGCAATACATTTCTTTGCATAAATTCAATAAGACTGGTTTCCAATAGTGGTTTTATTAACCAGAAACTTTGACTGGAGTATCATGTTTTAAAGAGCCCTGCCTGAACTCTGAAGACTTGAAGCCATTAAGAGTGCCATGGAGAAAGCCTGGTATCCTGCTTGGTAGCCCTGAAAATAGCTGGTGCTAGAGCATCATGCCCATATCCTACCATTGCTGGTGATTGGTCAGAGTACAAGGGGAGCAATAAGGGCACCTCTGCGTCCCTGCGGGACCCCCATACACTCTGAGCCACAATGAGTAGGAGAGCTGAGATGGGCCTTGAAGGCCTAGGCCCTAGGGCATGGGCTCAAATAGAGCCACTACAAGTGAGGACTTCACCTAACTCAGCAGATACTACAGGCAGGCCTGAGGGCAGCTGGATGGCTTGGCTTCCTGGCCCTATGGGGCATACTAAGATTCAATCATGAAATTCCGGCAAAGGTAGTCAGTTACCCTTCTTGTTTTGTTTATGCAAACAATCAGGCCAAATTAAATACAATAGATGAATTAGTCTTGATTTGGCTCTTTTGATAAACATGGGGGTAATTTTGAGGAGAAAAATTCTATTTCAATAGAAGTTATTAAAACTGAAAGGTTTTCTTTCCCTTCCACCAGACCATTTGTTAGTTTGTCTCTGCCAGGTCACAAGCCCACCTCCTTCTGTGCCCAGGCCTCGTTGTCCCTCTGACAGATAGCAAGGATCTCTTGGCTCTGAGAGAAACTTCTGACCTGCCTCAGCAGGAAGTAGCTAGAAGAGCCCACTGATGTCCATTTTCCCTAAAAGAATTCAGAACCAGGATCCTTGAGGTAATATATTAGGCAGTTAAATAGATATGAGCAGAGCAAGAACGATGGGCCAGATGTAATTAAGTCTTTCCATCTCTACCTATGTGAGACAAGGGGACTCCCCAGAAGCAAGAGGGAATGAGGCTGCAGATGAAGCAGCCAGGGAGGCTGCCCTAAAACCAGTGGGGCCTCTACAGATTCTAGTGACCTGACCTATACACCTCACCAGCTTACATGGAAACCCAATCTAGAAAAGCTGAAATCCATAACCAATCTTTACTCAAGTTCTTACAGGCTTTACAGTCTACCCAGAAAGCAGTCCAGAAGCGTGTCTGATCTGGTCCATCCTTCCACCCTGGTGACTCTGTTTGGGTAAAGAAATTTGCCACACAAGGACTGACTCCTACCTGGAAAGGAGCACCCCTACTTCAGTCAAGGTCGACAGGATCCTGACGTGGCTTCATCACACCTGGCTTAAGACAGCCCAGGCAAAATAGAGAGTCCAGGACTCTTTGGAACCTCTAAAAATTAGTCCTGACCCTCATTCTAGGCCCTTATGTTATAAACAAGCCCACTGACTTTATTCAGCAGAGAATTAATTCTATCAAGCTTATAGTCCTCATGTGTCAATATAACTCCCTTGCCAACAGTGACCCAAAAGAGTAAATGATGTGACTCATGTACATAAAACCAGTGGGGAATGTTAGAGAGTGGGAATTTTTGAGCACTACTGAGGCCGTGGACTATGCCCCAGATAGATATATCAGTGCTGACACCAGGCCAGGCCTTGAGATAGCGTCTCATGGCCCCTTGCCAGCACGTAGGCCTTCTTTCATAGATCACTGTCAGCTTTCTGAAGAACAGGATGACCCTGTAAATAACATGGTCGTCGATGGCATGATCCTGACGTTGCTTGGGAAAACTGTTTTGTCTTGGGTTGCTTGTTTTGCAAAAACAGGATGTGACAAATGGGCTTAAAAGTGGTCCTACACAAAGGGTCGTGGCTGCTCTCCGGACTCCCTGCATGGAGAATGGCAGAGCAGTCGCCTGGCCAGCTAATAAAGGCTACCTACATTTTAATTTGGTCTGGGCTCCAGTGGTCGTTTACTCATGTTCGCTCCACAACAATGTATCTTCCATCCATTGCCATGTAAATCAGTTTTATCACCCTAAAATATTCCCTGTATGTTCTTTTGTATCATTCCTTCCCAACCCCTGACAAATACTGATTTGTTTTCCATCTTTGTTATTTTTCCTAACAAGAATGTCAAGTAAACAGAATCATACAATACGTAGGTTTTTAGATCTGGGATCTTTGACTCAGCAACATGCATTTAAGATTCATTTATGTCGTGTGAATCAATAGTTTCTTCCATTTTATCACTGAAAATTATCCATCAACTCAAATACCAACTTTATTTATCCATTCATCTGTGACGGACAATTTGATTATTTCCAGTTTCAGACAATTATGCAATAAGCTGCTATGTTAAGAGTATGTTTAGGTCTATAGTAAATTTCCAAATTCTCTTCCCACATAGCTATATCATTTTACATTACAACTAGCAAAGAATGTGAATGCTTGTTGCACTAAATCTTCATCAGATTTTTATTTTCTGGATTTTAGCTATTCTAGTAAGTATGTAGTGATATCTCATTATGGTTTTACTTGTATTTCCCTAATGACAGTTGATGCTGAACATATTTTTCTATGCTTATTTGCTATTTGTATATCTTCTTTGGTGAAAATGTATATTTCCATATATATATATATACATACTAGTAGCCCAGTGCATGAAATTTGTGCACATTAAAAGGGGATTAATTAGAGGAAATAATTAATATTGCTATTTGCCCTTTCTCTATAATAGAAGTGTCAGAGATGAAAGAAAATTAGTAAAATGTATATGAAAACCTTCCTCCTGTCAGAGTCTGGGGCACACCACGGGACCCAGAGTCAAGTCCCTGCCCACCCACATGCGTCTCAAAATTGTGTGAGACCCAGACCAGGCCGCACTGCCCCTCATTGGGCTAGGTCCAAACCCAGCGAGTCCCACCCTTGTCAAGCCCTGCTGGGCAGGGGACGTAGCCTCAGGTCCCCTGGCCCAGTGCCAGGATGGGGGGCATGGCCTGAGGTCCCCCAGCCCAGACCAGGGTGGCAGGCATGCCTTGAGATCCCCCGTCAAGCCCCGCCAGGTGTGGGACATGGCCTGAGATCCCCTTTCAAGCCCTTCTGGGTGGGGGGCATGGCCTGAGGTCCCCTGTCAAGCCCCGCCAGGAAGGGGGGTGCAGTCTGAGGTCCCCTGGCCTGGTGCCAGGGTGGGAGGTGTGGCCTGAGATCCCCTGTCAAGCCCTGCCGGTTAGGGAACACAGTTTGAGGTCCCCTGTCAAGCCCCACGGGGGCAGGGGAGGATGTAGCCTCAGGTCCCTGCTGATTACTCATTAAGGCTCCATACAATGGAGTCAAGACAGTCTCTTCAATAAATGGAGTTGGGAAAATTGGACAGGTACATACAAAAAAAGCAGAAGAAGAAGAAGAAGAAGAAGAAGAAGAAGAAGAAGAAGAAGAAGAAGAAGAACAAGAAGAAGAAGAAGAACAAGAAGAAGAAGAAGAAGAAGAAGAAGAAGAAGAAGAAGAAGAAGAAGAAGAAGAAGAAGAAGAAGAAACTAGACCACCAACTTACACCATACACAATAATAAACTCAAAATGAATAAAATACTTAAATGTAAGCTGTGAAACAATAAAAATCCTAGAAGAAATGATAGGCAGCAAAATCTCAGACATCTTATGTAGCAATATGTTTGCTGATACCTCTCTTAGGGCAACAGAAACAAAGGAGAAAATAGACATGTGGGACTACATAAAATTAAAAATATTCTGCACTACAAAAGAAACCATCAATGAAATGAAAAGGGAGCCCACTGTATGGGAGAATATATTTGCCAATGATACATCTGATAAGAAGTTAATAGCCAAAATATATAAGGAACTCATACAACTTAACAAAAGGAGACAAACAATCCAATTAAATTAGATTGTTTTCTTATTGTTCAGTTTTTAAAGTTCTTTATATATTCCAGATATGAGTCCTTTGTACAATATACTCTTAAAAAGTGAAAAAAATTAAGTGGGCACAAGGTACAAAAGTAAACAAATTTAATGAATAATCATATGGAAAATTTGGAAGTTGCCCAAATGAACTTTAGGATATTTTAGATAAGTGAATATTCATATTAGCAGGCTAGTTATAGTATGATTAAGAGAATGGTTGGAGTATTGGCTCTTGAATTTAGTCCAAGTTTATAGAATTTCTCCAAATAAATTAGGTTATAATATAATCATATCATGAAATCTACTAAATATCTTGAGACTTTAAAGCACATTCTTAGAGTCAATAAAAGAAAATATTTGAGAGATAAGTAGAACCCCATGACTTTTGTTTCCCCTATATGCATTGACTCTATTTTCTGATTATAATTATGCTGTACGAAATATCAATATTATACTGGATGCTAATTCTATACAAGAGAACATGCAAAATCGTGTTATATAGATTATCTTGATTTACACATAATCCGTTTGTTTGACTTCATAAGAAATGTAGGAGGAATATGTCTTGTATCCAGTGTCCAAAGGAAGATCCAGAGGCAAAAGAGGCATTTATCATGCCTCACTCACAAGGAGGAACCAAGGCATACTTGCTAATAATGGTAGAAAGCATTGTTCCTAACAAAGGAAATGATAAATTTTTCCTTGACAAGTTAGTAAACATGTTCAGAACACTGTATTCTGTAATGGAAATTATATAATCTACGTTGAATTTGTCTATATTTCAAATCTTCATAAAACAGCTTTTTCATAGGTATTGTAAGCATTACAACAGAGATAAAAATTTAACTGATATTATTTATTGAAAATCAAGGATTGCAGTTGGATCTATAGAGTAAGAAATATTAGCCTGTGACTTTAATTGCCGAATGCTTAAAAGGAAAATGTCTTAATTTTCAAGATCTATGTTCTGATCTTTTTTTCTTCTTTTTTTTAAAAATTTCTTTATTGATTAAGGTACCACATATTTGTCCTCATCCCCCCTTTCCCAGCCCACACCCCTCCCCACACATGCCCCACCCCCCTGTTGTCCTTAACCGCTGGTTAGGCTCATATGCTTGCACACAAGTCCTTTGGTTGATCTCTCCCCTTTACCCCCACCCTCCCCTACCCTCCCTCTGAGGCCCGACACTCTGATCCATGCCTCCTTGTTTCTGGGTCTGTTCTTGTTTATCAGTCTATGTTGTTCATTATTTCCCCTAGATGAGTGAGATCATGTGCTATTAGAAATACACTTATAAGAGCCGAAAATGAGACAAGCAATAATGGTTACGCTGACAGGCAAATGAATCCGTCTGTAGTGAGTTTCTTTCTGGGCCAACAGTTCTTTTGAGACCCAATTTCAATGTCACACAGTTCCTTATGTGTACATGTCAGCACTGACATTTCAGTTCTGGATGGTGGACAAATGGTGGTAATGCTGGTCTGACCCTCTCTGGTTTGGTACTGGGCAACCTGTAGTGACGCACAACTGTTAACTGCTAGTATGGTAAAGCGACGTCAGCGTCTTCCATCTTTGTACTGCTTCTCTTCTGTCTTGATTGCTGGAGTAGTCCTGTCGATTCCTCTCTGTTGCTGGAATCCACATGGTCTCGGAGTTGTTTTCTGAAAATATACAAGCATATTCTCGACCAAAAGTTAATAAAGGAATATTTTCTATAAATTTGACTTGGGATCCTATTTCATTTTTCACCCAAATGATTTTCCTCTGGCTTGTTTTGACACCTTGTGTGTTTTTCATGGGTGTCTTGTGCCACCACTATTTAAAATTCTCATATCATTCCTTCATTTAAAAAATCATTTTGTTAAAGCACATTTTATAGAATTTAAAAAAATATGGATACCTGATGGGAAAACTTGCTTAGCATTTGCATATTTGCCTTACTTTACAGAATTGATCTTCTGACTAGGTAAAAATTGTTGGTACAAAATAGTATTAATCAGGCATTATTCTATTGATATCTAGTATCCAGCATTTCTGATAAAGGGTTGGAATTTGCATCTAATTGTTATTACTTAGTAGGCACCTTGTTTTTCTGCTCTGAAATCTTTTTAAAAAGACTTACCCTTGAGATTCTAAAATTTCATCAGTATATAGTTTGGTATGGATCTTTTTTATCCCTTGAACTCTGTACTTCATAAATCTGTTTCATTCTGAAAACTTGGATATTTCTTAAGCTCAGAGATACCAATTTAATAAAATCTCTTTGATGATTCCTTCTCTTTTATATTCTCTGATTTTAAGACTTGTGTTAATTTTGTGTTGGACTTAATCACTGCACTTCTTAATTATCACTCATATATTTAATATCTTTTGTTCAACTTTCTGTAATATTTCCCAGATTATATTTCCTTTTGCCTAATCTAGTTTGTTATTTAATTCATATACTGAAGATTTAAATTTCAGAAGTAGTATTTTGATATTTTATTTATGATACATAAATATAATATTTTATATATCAGCACAATTTACAATAGCTAAGATTTGGAAACAGCCTAAGTTCCCATCAGCAGATGACTGGATTAAAAAACTGTGGTATATCTATACAAAGGAATACTATGCTTCTGTAAAAAAGAAGGAACTCTAACCATTTGCAACAGCATGGATGGAACTGGAGAGCATTATGCTAAGTGAAATAAGGCAGTCAGAGAAAGATAAATATCACAGAATCTCATTCATATGTGGAATATAATGAACACCATCCTAACTAATAAAGAGGGAATATGCTAATTGACCCTCACACGGTCGCAAAGAAGGCGGCACCCACAGCCAATAAGGGGGGACTATGCTAATTGACTGCCCGGCCTTCAAAGATGGCGGTGCTCACAGCCACAAGATGGTGGCGCCCAGTCTCTTCAGCCTTGCCTGGGCAGCAGGTGCATGACCTGCCTCCAGAGTCCCCCAGTCCCCTCCGTCCCCCAGCCACCGAGGGCTGGCCAGAGGCGCAGGCAAGCCTCGGATGGTGGCTGAGGCTCAAGTAACAAGGGCCAGCAGAGGCTTACACTGCTGGCAATGGCAGCAGCCGAGGTGTGATGGGGGCATCACCTTCCCCTGATTGCCGGGTTGCATGCCACCCCTGAGGGCTCTCAGACTGTGAGAGGGGGCAACTGGGCTGAGGGACCCCCCAGTCCAGTGCATGAATTTTCATGCACTGGGCCTCTAGTAAACTGATGAACTAAAATAGATCCAGAGACATAGAAGCATCGAACAGACCATCCAACCTCAGGGGCAAGGGTGGGAGTAGGGGGGAATTTTAGAATCTCAATGGGGAAGAGAGATCAACCAAAGGACTTGTATGCATGCATATAAGCATAACCCATGGACATAGTCAGTAGAGGGGTTGAGGGCATGTACTGAGGGGAGGGAATGAGTAGGGAGAGGTCAATGGGGGGAAAGGGAATCATGTGTAATACTTTAAACAATAAAGAATTTAAAATTAATTAATTAATCAATTAATAAAACACTAAGTATCCCTAAGCCAATTATGAAATGTAAATGATTTTTGGATTATCTCAAACCAAAAACTTGCTACTACAGCATCTTCTAATCTAAGAATAATTTTTCTAAAGGACGTTTTTAAAAATATTTTATTGGACCACTCTATTTTGAGATACAATTGAAGCATTTATAATTAGAACATGTATAGTTTTATCTGAGTTCCCAGATATGTACTGAATAAGTACACTCTTACTGATTTCTTTTCTATCTAGGTTCCAAGTTTGTTTGTTAATTTGTTTATTTGCTTGGTTGTTTGGTTGGTTGATTCTCCATGCATATGTACATTAAGACAGATTGGACTGACAAAAAAATTAATTTCAAAGTATTAATTTATATTACCTGCTTAAACTAAATTATAAAATACAGATAATATTCTCTTATCTTAAACTTTTCCCAATGATGTTCTACTTGACCTGTGAAAGTTTCTTAGGTATTACTTGAAAAACATAATCTGTTCTGAGGTGCAATACGTTTAAGAAATAATTTGTTTGACAAATATTAAACTTATTCCTTGAATCCATTATTGTAAATGGCACTTAAAAATGCATGGACATTGGTAAACTTTACAAAATTGTTTTATACAGGGACTTGTTTTTATTTGTTTACTGAAAGTATTTATCAATTAAGGAGCACATTAAGGCACAGGGAAGTTTAAAAAATAGGACAATACCACTTGAGCATATATAGCATTGCAAATATATTTTTTACAATGAAATTTTGCTTAATTTAATGTGATTTATTTCTAGAAATTTTTAATATCTTTGTATTAAATAAATACATTAAGAAGTACCCTCTCAATACAAGAGTAAGGGAATAACATTTATTCCTCTGTGCTCCATTCCATTTCCTCCTCTAGGATTTCAAAACTAAATTTTTACATCTGTCCTTTGGTGACAGTTGGAAGTTTGTATGTATTTTTTCTAGATGATTGTAATTATATAAATGAGGGGAATTGAAGGAGTACTGAAAGGCCTGACTAAGTTTATTTCAGCTCTCCTCATTAGGAAAATAGTATTCAATCAAGATCTGCCTGTATGGAAGTAGAATAACTGTTGACAGGTTCTAAAAAACTGCTGTGTAAGATTGTTTCTTGTGTAAAATTTATTGCAATCAGATCAACAATGGGTCATTGAAATAGCTTTGTAAAAGTAGAACCAATCAGTCAACATACATATTGACTATATCTTTGTAATAAAGTAAGCTGTATTGGTCGCTGCCTGTTTTGTGGCCAAATTACAGGGGAAAAGGCAATTGTTTATTTCAGTGACTTTTTTTGCCCCTAACAGGATGAACAAACAGTCTCAGAAACATCACAAATATTTTCAGTGTAGTCAGTTTTGGGGTTACAACTGTTATTTATTTTATTTAATTCATATGGTTAAGTGCTTGTAAATCCCTTTATATGTAAACTAGAGGCCTGATGCATGAAATCCATGCACCAGAAGGGTTGTCCCTCAGCCCAGCCTGCACCCTCTGCAATCTGGGACATCCCTCTCACAATCCAGGACTGCTGGCTCCCAATTTCTCGCCTGCCTGCCTGCCTGATTGCCCCTAACTGCTTCTGCCTGCAGCCTGATTACCCTCTAACCATTCCCCTTCCAGCCTGATCAACACCTAACTGCTCCCCAGCCAGCCTGGTTGCCCTAACTGTCCTCCCATGCAAGCCTGGTCACCCCCAACTGCCCTCCCCTGCCAGCCTGGTGGCCCCCAACTGCCCTCACCTGCAGGCCTGGTCCCTCCCAATTGCCCCTCCCTGCTGGCCTGATCATCCACAACTGCCCTCCCCTGCTGGCCATCTTGTGGTGGCCATCTTGTGTCCACATGGGGCTGGCCATCTTGTGTGTTGGAGTGATGGGCAATTTGCCCCGCCCTCCATCAGGGTGGGAGAGGCTGATCAGGGGCACGACCAGCAGGGGGGTGGGGCCACGGGACGTTGGCCAGCTTGCTCTACCTCTTTATTATGTAGGATATTTGCTACGTTGTAGTACATTATTTAACATTGAACGACATACAGTTCATTAGATAATGAAATTTTATAAACTTTATTAATTTTTCCTTTTCATATCCAAGAGTAAATAAGTTTCTTGTTTCAAATAATGAATTTTGTAAGATGACTTTACTTCAAAAAGGGCAAGCAAAGATAAATAAATAAATGAAAATCTTATTGCTATCTTCTGCCATCGTTATCTTGCAGAATATACATTTCATATTCACATTGAAAAGACATATTGCTGATGTTGATCATTAACCAGGAAAAGGAGCCATAGGGGATACATTAAGCTAAAGAACAGTTAAATGAGACATATTCCCAAGACACTTGTCTCTTGAAAACAGCCTTTAAGTAAAATCTTTTAAACAGCATTCTGTTATTATATAAACAGTTACTAGAGGCCTAGTGCATGAATTTGTGCATGGGTGTGGTCTGGCTGACCCGGGCCCATTTGGCACATCAGGACCAGGCATGTTGGGAGAAGGAGACAGTGGGAGGTTGGACAGTGGGACCCGCCCCTGAATGGGGTGGTGGGCCAATCAGTGGTCAGCAGCCAAGGGAGGGGCCATGGGAGGTTGGCCAGCCATCCCCAACCCCAATTGGTGTGTGTGGGGGGCTGATCGGGTGCAGAGCTGGCTGGGGGAGGGTCTGTGGGCCGATTGGAGTGGTAGGGGCCCATGGGGGCCTGGGCTGTCCAGGGAGAGGGACCACAGGTGGTTGGCCGGCCAGCCCTGCCACTGATCGGGGTGGGGGACTGATCTGGAATTGGGCTGAGCAGGGGGAAGGGCTGCAGGAGGTTGGATGGTCAGCCCCACCCCATATTGTGGTGGGGGGAGTGATCAGGGGTGGGGCCGGCTGGGGGAGGGGCTGTGGGCCAATTGGGGGTGGGAGAATCCAGGGGGAAGAGCCATGGGGGGGTTGGCTGGCTGCCCCGCTGGTTTTCTGGCTGCAGTGGAAGTCATAGCAACCGGTCATTCTGGTTGCTGGCTTTTTATATATAGACTATAAGCCCGGTGCATGAAATTCGTGCACAGCGGGGGGTTGTCCCTCAGGCCAGCCTGTACCCTCTCCAATCTGGGACTCCTGGAGGGATGTCCGACTTCCCATTTAGGCCCGATCCCACCGGGCCTAAACGGGCAGTCGAACATCCCTCTCACAATCCAGGACTGCTGGCTCCCAACTGCTTGCCTGCCTGCCTTCCTGATTGCCCCAACCGCTTCTGCCTGCCAGCCTGATCACCCCCTAACCACTCCACTGCCAGCCTGGTCAATGCTTAACTGCTCCCCTGCCAGCCTGTTTGCCCCCAACTTCCCTCCTCTGCCAGCCTGGTCACCCCTAACTGCCCTCTCCTGCAGGGTTGATCACCTCCAACTGCCCTCCCTTGCAAGCCTGGTCCCTCTCAACTGCCCTCCCTTGCAGGACGGGTGCCTCCCAACTGCCCTCTCCTGCTGGCCATCTTGTGGTGGCCATCTTGTGTCCACATGGGGGCAGGATCTTTGACCACATGGGGGCAGCTATATTGTGTGTTGCAGTGATGATCAATCTGTATATTACTCTTTTATTAGATAGGATAGAGGCCTGGTGCATGGGTGGGCGCCTGCTGGTTTGCCCTGAAGGGTGTCACAGATAAGGGTGGGGTTCCCTTGGGACATGGGGCGGCCTGAGCGAGGGGCCTGTGGTGGTTTGCAGGCCGGCCACACCTCCTGGCAACCCAAGCAGAGGCCCTGGTATCTGGATTTTATTTTCCTTCTACAATTGAAACTTTGTAGCCTGGAGCGGAGCCAAGCCTGCTGCTCCCTCTGGGGCAGCAGCCATTTCTGTGGCAGTTAATTCACCTTCTACAATTGAAACTTTGTAGCCTTAAGCGGGTAAGCCCAGCCAGGGTGTGCAGAAAGCTTTGCTTCCCCTGTTGCCGGTGGCAACCCTGGCCTGCTCTCTCAAGCTCCATTCTGCCGCCATTTGTTTGAATTTGTTTACCTTCTATAATTAAAACTTTGTAGCTTGAGTGGAGGCTTAGGCCTGCAACGGCTATGGAAAGCTTGGCTTGCTCTGTTACCTGGGAAACCTTGCTCTCTGTGGCTGTAGCCATCTTGGATGGGGTTAATTTGCATACTCGCCCTGATTCGCTGTTGGGCGTGGCTTGGCTGGTGGACATGGTTTATGTAGCAGAGTGATGGTTAATTTTCATATTACCATTTTATTAGAGAGGATAGATAACTGAAAAAGTTAATAGTCAATGCCCAAATTTAAGATGTAACCACAAACCTACATTGTGTGACCTCATCTGTCCATAATCGAAGACTTCTTTTTGCATTAAATTTAGTTATAATAGTGAATATTCTGGTTGTGAAAGGTTATAAATAATAGCTTTATGATATAATGGCAACCTTGGTAATTGAGATAATATGATCTAGAGTCTCATTGTACTACTGCTTCACTTAAGCTTCACAGGTGCACAATGAATGAAATATGCATTCTTTATTCTTAAGAGGTGATGGAAGATATTGCGGGGGGGAGGGAGGCAGGGTGTTCTGTGTTAAATAGTCCTCAGTTGAAAGGCCAAGTACCCATTCCAAGGTGTGCAAGCTTTTGTATAGTTGTTTAATCATCAGGAAAACGGGACTAATAATGCTGGATATTATAAGTATTAAATTAGGTGATGCATTTAAAATGACACTAATAGTAAATTTAATTCAGTAGTTTCAATCAATATATGGTAGAAATTGTTTTTAAAAGGCTGACCTTGAGAAAGTAGTCTATTCATTGTATAAAACTCAAGTTAATTTTTTAAGGTTAGGTTCTACTATAAGTTTGGAAAGCTAATATAATACTTTATCTCTTCCCTTTCATGTTTTTTTTTTTTTCTTTTTCAGCTGGTCACTAAAATCTCACTTATTTTTTTTTTCAGGTAGAAGTGTTAGTAGGTAGTGAATTTCCAACATTTGGATAGCTTTTGGAATCAATCAATCCCAAAGATTAGTCTGAGACAGTAGAACCAAACTTCAAAAAGTAGCCTTTAGACATTTCTTATATTATTGTCCTGAATTGCTATTTAATTTTAAGAGTAACTGTCTCTCTAACAACAACAATAACAATAAAGGAACCTTATATTTTGTTTATGTTTCTATTACAAGTTTTTTCTCCTGAAGGTTCAATAATAATGATGTAATAAGTAGTAGATCCTATAGAGTTATTTTAGTTCATTGAATATAGATCCACTAAATACTGGTATGGATATTTTGTACTGTACTATGAAGAATTTGATAGTTTAAAATGCTGAATTTACTTTAAAAATGAGGGAAAGATTACAAATATACAAAATACTAGAGGCCCAGTGCATGAAAATTCATGCACTGGATGGGGGCATGCCTCAGCCGGGCCTGCCCCCTCTCAGTTTGGGAGCCATCAAGGGTGGGAGGTGACCCGGTGATCAGGGGAAGGCAATGCCCCCAGCACACTTCAGCTGCTGCCACTGCCTGCAGCGCAAGCCTCAGCCAGCCCTGGTAACCTGAGCCTCAGGTGGCCTTGACCAGATCCACCCTCAGCCCCCAGCCGCCCAGGGCCAGCCCAAGGTATAGCCAAGGCTTGCCTATACCTTGGGCTGGCCCTGGGCGGCTGGGGGCTGAGGGTGGATCTGGTCACACCATGTGCCTGCCATTCCCCCAGCGGGGCTGAAAGGACTAGGGGACTCCAGTGGGGCTGAGGGGACTGAGCACCGCCATCTTGTGGCTATGGGTCTGCCATCTTTGTCACATTGTGATAGTCAATTTGCATATTCCCTCTTTATTAGATAGGATAGTAGATTTGAGTAATTTTAATTTTTAATTAAAAACTTTTCCAACTTTATTGAGATATAATTGATATATAATATTGTGTATATTTAAGGTGTACAATGTGATGATTTGATACACATATATATTGTGAAATGATTGCCACTATAAGGTTAGTAAATATATTCATCACCTTACATAAGGACAATATTTTGATGTGTATGTGAGAATATTTATGATCTACTCTCTTAGAAACTTTCAAATATATAATACAGTATTGTTAACTGTAGTCACTGTGCTGTACATGAGATTTCCAGGACTTATTAATCTGAACTGGAAATTTGTACCCCTTGACCAACATTTGCCCATTTCCCCCACTCTCTAGCCCCTGACAACCACCATTCTACTCTGTTTCCATGAGTTTTGTGTTTTTAGATGCGACATATAAATGATGTCATATAGTATTTGGCTTTCTCTGTCTTCTGACTTATTTCACCTAATTTAATGACCCCTAGGTTCATTCATGTTGTCACAAATGGTAGGAGTTTCTCCTTTTTTTTCATGACTGAAATGTGTGTGGTGTATGTGGTGTGTGGGGTGTGTGTGTGTGTGTGTGTGTGTGTGTGTGTGTGTGTGTGTTTGTGTGTATACACACATTTTCTTTATCCATTCATTGGTCAACAAACACTTAAATTGTTTTCAAGTCTTGTCTGAGTAATTTTTAGATGATACTTCTGAATGGACACAAGGTACTATTAATATAAGTAGAACCCCATGTAGCTGTCAACTGCTCACATGAAAAAAAAAGATTGGAGATTAAGGTCTCAGAATGGTTGGTTCTTTTTATTTGTTTGTTAATTCTCACCCAAGGATATTTTTTTCATTGATTTTTATAGAGAGTGGAAGGGAGGGGTAGAGACAGAAACATTGATGTGAGAGAGACACACTGATTGGTTGCTTCCTGCACACACTCCAACCGAGGCAAGGGATCAAACCTACAACCATGGTACGTGCCCGTGACCAGAATCAAACCCATGACTCTTCAGTCCCCAGGCTGATGCTCTAACCACTGAGCTATCAGCTAGGGCCAGTTGTTTATTTTTAAACAAATACTTAGTTTGCAACCTAGAGCCCACAGGAGATCAAATTTAAATTGTGAATTTAGAGGCCAATAAATAAATGCACTAAAATTTTTCTCTGGTGTTAGGCAGTTGGTCTGCTACTTTGCCATCCTTACCCTATCCTGCTGGATGCCTACTATAATAATCACTCTGACCTTCTTATATAAAATTTGTTAATTATGTGGTAATTAGGCCACCTTCCCTAAGTGTTTATTAAGAAATGAAACCTATCACTGCTGCCTTTGATGCAGGTCTTGTGTCATCATAAGGAACTCTTCAACTACCATATATATGGGGAATGACTCCTGAATGCTAATAAAAATGCAATTATTTTCATTGTATTAAATGCTCCCGCCCTTTATTTCTATAAAAATCAATTTTAGGGTTAAAAGAAGTGAGGTTGATCTCTGCTCCTCTAATGGAACAGAATGAAAAAGTTTCCATGGTTTACATTTAGATCAGAATTTCAATTATTAGGGGCAATTTTAGTCTTTTATTTTATGATGCTCAATAATTGGTATATAATGTATCAGTTATAATACTCACGATGTGTTTTTACTTTCCTCCTTACTCAAGCACTTCAGGAAGAATTTGAAAATGACAGAGTAGGTAGTCAGTTTTTAAATTGTATTGGCATAAGTTTGTGATTAAGTTACTTAATCTTCAGGCCAATGCCTGAAAATGTGTTTTTTAAATATTATCAAGGGACATATTTCTGATATCATATTTCTTCTAATGTTCAATAAGGAACACTTCACACAGTTCTCACTGAGCATAAAATTTATGTTACAAAGAAAAGGATTGTATTTCTCTGCCTGGGAGCAATTTCATATCTTGACATTTTCTGTGAAGTTTAGTCTAATTGATTTAAGATATAAATGAAAGGTTATGGTACAACGTTCAAATTCAGTTCAGTAGTTCCTTAGTGGTATACATTAGGTCTAAATATTAGATTTATAAAATTAATCAAGCTTTTTCTGATGTTTACATAAGCTTCTTCTTTACACTGGTAATTGAAAGCAAAGAGGTATTTCATGTTTAGCTCATTACCAAGTGATGAACAGGGAAATTTAATTGATCACCAAGACTTTTAAAGGCATTCCTACATCATTTAATCTTTAAAGCCTGGCCAGGAGAGGCTCAGAGGTTGAGCATCAACCTACGAACCAGGAGGTCATGGTTCTATTTAAGGTCAGGGCCCATGCCTGGGTTGTGGGTCCCATCCCCAGTGGGAGACATGTAGGAGGTGGCCAATCAAAGATAATCTCTCATCATCTCTGTGTCTCCATCTCCCTTCTCCCCTGAAATAAGTAAAAATATACTAAAAAAACCCTGGGTGAAATAAGCATTGTTATTTCACATTTGAGATAAAATATTCTGTGAAGTATTTTGCCTGTAATCATAGGATAAGAACATGGCTGTGCTGGAACATGAACTTATTTCTGCCGACCTCCAAATGTTGTGCTTTTAATATTCATTTTAAGTATGTTTTGATTGATTTCAGAGAGGGGAATGGAGAGGTAGAGAGACATAGAAATTTCAATGATGAGAGAGAATAATTGACTGAGCTATAATCCAGGCATGTGCACCAAACAGGAATCAAAACGTGACCTCCTGTTTCATGGGTCGATGATTAACTAATGAGACATGATGGCCTGGTGCACTTAATACTCCTTAGACTGTCAGAGATGAAAAGAAAAAGTCCTTTGTCTTTATTAAACTACATGTTCCTAGAGCGAAATTCTTCAAATGTTCTGTTACTCCTTATGTGACAATATAATACAATTGACTATCACAATATTTGTTTGGGTTTCTTTATGTTGTGAACCTCAAAAACAAAATCAAAGATTAAAGACTCTGGACAGGCTTTAAAAACTTCATGGGGCTATGCTAACACAATTAAATATATTAGGCTCTTCTGACTTTCCTCCCCTAAAATGTACAGATTTGAGGTCAGGTTATGTTTCCTACTTTCTCTGGTGTTAAAAAATTCAAATGGATCAAGCACTGTTTCTGTTTGTTTCTGTATGATGAATAATTCCAATGCACGTAATTACAGCAGCGGAGAACGCCACATAATTTCTCCATGAATGTTCATTTAGCTGGACATAGCCATCACCAAAGCCAATAGGAAGCTTTAGTGATGACTTATTTTACAAATACACTTTTTCATCTTAGTCAACAGGTAAGATTGAGTCAAATGTAATTGGAAGCCATTACAACTTTTTTGCCTTGGCTTCGTTGTGACTTTTTAGCACTCTCCTTTCTCCTTCTCCCCCTCCTCCTCTTCCACAAATATATGCTGTACATTATTCTGTGATGCTTGTGGTATTAGCACTTGTGTAAAGTTACCCTTTAATTCTCACCAAAAGTTGAGTTAGATGATATAGTTTCCATTTCATAGATAAGGAGACATGTTCTGGGAAATGCAGGGTCACATAACCAAATGTGGAAAAGCAAATTTTATGGACCTAAACAATGAATGTGTAAGGATGAATGCTGCTGCACGTATGCCCAGGCTTGAATGGAGACCCACAGAAACTACATAATGCTGAGCCAGGGGACATTATGTTGACCTCTTTAATGTCTGAATAAATAAGTCGGGGAATTTCCCCGATTTTGCAGCCATTGGTGACTCACTTCTCTTGGAAATTAGAGTGAGTTCTTTAGTAAAAGTCAGCTCTCTAAATGCAAGGTCTTGATAAAACCAATCATAAAATTGGCTCTGGAGGAGAGAGCATTGAAACAGGATTACAGTGGCCTGAGTGAAGACCTAACAGTAGGGAAGACTGTATTCAAAGACATAGAGGTGTGAAAGCACATATGGACTGGAGTCTGGAAGGTAGAAGCATGTTTGTATGGCAGTATGTGTGTGTGAGATGTGCCTATGTGAACAGATATGTTATTGATTAGCCTAGAGAGATAGCAATCTTGTAAATTGGACCCGATTTGCATTTTTGAAAAATATACTTAAGTAGAAGCAAGATTAGTTTAGAAACCAATGCAGAATTAAGATTCAATGGTGACATAGACTTAATTATTATGAGAAAGTCTGGGTCAGAGGGACATTCTAGGCCTTGACTTACAAAAATACGTAGAAAAAGCCTGGTTTTTCGGGCTCACTATACTCACAGACAGACTTCATTTAAAATAGAAAATTTTCAAATAAACATATATCTGTCCTGTCCTGTAAAGAGGAAATACTATATACCTATAGTGCCATTTACATGTGACTTCCTTTATGAAGACAAGCAGAATTGCACTCTAGATCTGCACTACAAATCTTTCTAGCGATAAATTGTCCTGTCACAGACAGATTTAGCTGTTATTTTTTAAATGTAAAGAAGTTGCTTGATTTCTCATTTTACATGTATGAGTGAATTTTAAGTTGATATTCATGGCATGCAAAGATTACCTGCACTTGAATAGAAATGGGAGGATATTTGGTGGTGCTGGGTAGTTTTATTCACACATCAATTTTGCACAGGAGATTTTCAGCACTTGAAGCTCCCTGGTGTTCTGTAACTGTGATACATGATATGAAAATACACTTTCAGCCCAGATGGCATGCCTCAGTGCTTGAGTGTCAATCCATGAACCAGGAGGTCATCTTTTGATTTCTGGGCAGGGCACATGCCTGGGGTTGTGGGCTCAATCCCCAGTAGGGGGCATGCAAGAGGCAGTCGATCAATGATTCTCATCATTGATGATTCTCTCTCTCCCTCTCCCTTTCTCTCTGCAATCAATAAAAGTATTTTTTAAAAGATATACACTTTCACAGTGAATTTTTATGAAAATAATAAGAAAATTTAAATATATTCAATAGGGAGCAATGATAAAACAAAACACCTAAAGGTTGTCCTATAATCTTTGTTTAGCAGGTTCTAATCAGGTTTTGGGCCTTGATGCAATCCTAATAAAGGTGATCACAATTTTATTATTAAACTAGAGGCCCCGAGCATGAAAATTCATGCACCGGAGTGGGGGGTCCCTCAGCCCGGCCTGCCCCCCATTCACAGTCCGGGAGGCCTCAGGGGCAGGAGGCGTCACCCCCATCACACCTCTGCTGATGCCACTGCTGGCAGCGCAAGCCTTGGCCAACCCTGGTTACCCGAGCCTCAGGCGGCCCTGGGCATCTGGGCAGCCACCATCTGAGGCTTGCCTATGCCTTGGGCCAACCCTGGGCAGCTGGGGGGCTGAGGGGACTGAGGGACTCCATAGGCAGGCACGTGGAGGCTGGGGGCGGACCTTGCCTTGTCACGCACCTGGCACCCCTGTTGGGCTGAGGTAACTGGGTGCTGTCATCTTGTGGCTGTGGGCCCTGCCATCGTTGAGGGTGTGGCAGTCAATTAGCATATTCCCTCCTTATTGGCTCTGGGCACCACCATCTTTGCAACAGTATGAGGATCAATTAGCATATTCCTTCTTTATTAGATAGGATGAGACTGTCATTAACTTGGCTACAGATTTCAAGTTTTGATTAACAAAATAATTGTCATAATAAATTCCTTAATAATTTTAATATTAGTGGAGCTATAGAATTCTTTTATTCTTTTTTTTAAAATATATTTTATTGATATTTTTACAGAGGAAGGCAGAGGGATAGAGAGAAACATCGATGAGAGAGAAACATTGATCAGCTGCCTCCTGCACACCTCCTACTTGGGGATGTGCCTGCAACCTAGGTACATGCCCTTGAACGGAATTGAACCTGGGACCTTTCAGTCCACAGGCTGACGCTCTATCCACTGAGCCAAACTGGTTAGGGTGAATACTTTTATTCTTTATTCTATAACTCAATCCTAACATTAATGCTAACAATAATTGCAAAATATAGGTATTTTTGGTGGCTCACAAACAGAATGATGATAGTAGCCTCATTTGCAAGAATTAATGATTTTAGTGAAAATGTTTTCATAATTTATAGACTCTAGTGACATCAGGGAACATTCAGCTTCTAGTTCAAAGGTTATAAACTCAAATACCCATGTGGTCCAGGGAGGTAATTTAGCTGTGTAAAATGGAACAAAGGCTTACTAAGACAGGATGAAGATGGTGATAAAGTAGCAAGTGCAGCCCCACAGAAAGGCATTCAATTAAAAACATTAAAAATTTTATGGACATACAAAACATGTTTCATGGCCAACCCACCTTTGTGGACATCCAATTGAATTCATTAGCCATTTCAGTGGGGAAGAAAGTTAGTCTGTCTTTATCATGTTCAGGTTGCCCTACCTCACATTTAACATCCACATTTTTGGAATCGTGGGGAATCTCAGCATGACAAGTCATCACATGGAGAGACATTACAAGAAGCAGAGAATATAAGATATGAGGATATGCCTCAGGGATTTTTGACCCTGAGAATATTAAAATTAATAGGCAGATTTAAAAAGGGTTAAAAAAAGGTCTAACAAAATAGTCAATTTAAAATAAATTACTTTATCTATTCTCAGATGAACATGTATTATCTTCCCTTCAACTAAAGTGTGGCATCATTGATTTAATATATGTATGAATATATTTTTCTTCTATATTAGGGGAGCAGTAAATTTTACTGTAATAATTCAGATAGGAAATATTTCAAGCTTGCAGGCCATATGACCTCTGTGATAATTCCTAAATTCTCATGTTATAGTGCAAAGGTAGCCATAGACAATTCACAAACAATACATAAAGTTACTTTGTCTATGGGTTACAAGTTGTGCTTAACAAAATAATTGTCATAATGCATTATAAATTGAATATTATTGGAGCGATACAGTTCTTTCATTCTGCACAATTATTTTGAGATTCATCCCACATTATAGCTGGCATATTTTTTTATAAATATGTTTTTACTGGTTTTCAGAGAGGGAGAGGAAGAGAGAAACATCAATGATGAGAGAGAATCATTAGTCAGCTGCTTCCTGCATGACGCCCCATTGGGGATTGAGCCTGCAACCCAAACATGTGCCCTGACCTGGAATCAAACCATGACCTCCTGGTTCATAGGTCAACGCTCAACCACTGAGCCATATCAGCTGGGCAACAAGATCCTTTTTAAGTAATTATTTTATTTATGGTTATTTTTAATGAATAATTGAAATAAAAATACAATACTCCTAATGCAATAAAAACCGAGAGAAGTATATGTAAATATTCACTTTATAGTTGGTAAAATATATAAAACATTGATGAACCCAAGCAGAAGCTCATTTAGAAATTTTTATTAGCACTAGGTGTTAAATTTACAGATGTTGTGGAATCAAAGTTGTCCATACACAGTGAGGCACTCATGGTGAATTTTGACTGATGTTAAAATGAGAGAGACACCAGCCAACTGAGTAGTAAATAGAAGATGGTCTAATCCTCTTCTTCCCCTGAATCTTCCTCTTTGGGTTTGGAGAGGAGTTTCATTACTCGGTGTATAGGAGTCTTCACAGACTCATATTTCCATCCCTTCCTTAAAAACATCTTTTCAATCACACTTGGCATATTGTAGCCCTTGCTTACAATGAAATCTTTGAAGGCAATTGGTCCATAGAGTTCATCGATAATGTCTGGTTCAAGATGCCTTCTATAGCACCAATAATCCTTGTCACGGACGACTTTAGGGTCGGGCAAAGGCGCGTCATTGACCAGCTTTGTCCAGATTTTGGGGTCCAGGTACCATGCTCCATACCTTATCTTCTCCCGTTTGGGTTTATAAGGGTCAGGTGGTTTTCGGAGTTTCCTTTCCCAGTTATCTTCCTGCAGGGAGAATTTTCTCTGCTTTAAACCATCTAGCTGTTTGCAGGGCCTTATATTCAAAGGAAGCTGGCTTATTTTCTTTAGTTTGACTGTAGTATGGGTGAGTGGGCCCTCAAAGTCAATTTCAAACTTTTTCATGATGGACTCTTCATCAATGCCTATGTCTCCAAAATTATCATCAATCCATTTGCAGAAATCATGAACTGTTTTTCTTGGGTTTACGTAAATAGGAAATTTGGGGATATCCATTGTGCATGATTCTGTTGTCTCTTCCTCAGGAAACAAACTGAATAAATAAGACTGGAGACACTCTTTGGCTGATTTCACGTGTTCTTTTTCCTCAGGTTCCAGGTTGACTTCTTCTGGAGGTTCCTGGTTCTCCGCCTCTGGAGGTTCCAGGTTGAACTTCCAGGGAGTTTCTGGGTTGAACTTCCAGGGAGATTCCACGTTGACTGCCTCAGGAGGTTCCAGGTTGACTGCCTCGGGAGGCTCCAGGTTGACTGCCTCGGGAGGTTCCAGGTTCACTGCCTGGGGAGCTTCCAGGTTGACCTCCTCAGGATGTTTTTCACACAGCTGTGTGTGGGTCTTCTTTCTTTCCTTGGTGCCCTCACAATAAGCCCATGTGTCCTCCAGCTCCCTGTCAGGATCTAGCACTTCCAGCACCTTGAGGAGGAGGTCTGGAGGGAGATCATCCTCCAGATTCGGGAAGTCCGCCAAGGGATGCTTCTTCAGGTTGGCTTCAATGTTCTCTACAAAGGCCTTCCGTGCTCGCTGGGCTGGCGAGAGCTTGGAACCCAGGTCCGCTCCCTTGGGCGGCTTCCTGTGAATCTTTTTGGGCGGAGGGCGGGGAATCCTATGAGCAATCATGGGGAGAAAGCCCTCCCGAGGGCCACGAGTGATCATATCTTCAGGAGATGGACAGCCCGTTCTGAAGTCGTCCACCCCCTCCTTCACAAATACCCACCGCCGGCTGTCCATGGAGGTGGGGCACTTCCCAAGCCTGTCCTTGTGCCTGGAGAAACAGCAGGAAGGCAACCTGTTCCTGTCCTTGAACCAGGGCTTACATTTCATGCCCAGGGCCATGGGTTCCAGCGGCGCCGGCCCTAGCAGCCACTTCTTGCTGAGCTCTGGCCTTAGGAGCCCCTTGTCCAGCTTCGGCCCTGACACCCACCGCTTGAGCAGCCCGGACTCCAAGAGCGCCTTCTTCCTCAGGTCCGACTTCAACAGCCACCCCTTGTGGGGCTCCGGTAAGGGCCACTGACTGCCCGCCATGGCGCCCTTGGCCCAGGGCGACCAGGGGCCTCACTGGTTTGTTGTCCCAGCCGCCCAGTCGCTAGGAGACCATTGCCAAGTGCGGCGCATTCTTACTCTTCCTGAGGCGGGTCAGCAGCCGCCCCTGCACAGCCTGCACTGCCCCGGGATGGGCCGCCAGGTTGCATTCTTGTTTGTGGTAGAGAACTGTTCCCCTGTATGGGCACACCACAGTTTAGCTACCCATTCATCTTTTGATGGACTTTTGGAGTGATTCCGGTTTGAGGCTGTTTGGAAATCAAGGGGCCACGAATATTTCACGTGTTCACATCTTCGTACACGTACTTTCATTTCTCTTGGGTAAATTATAGCTTGGAATTGATAGGCGAGAGCTTCTGAGAGCTGTGATTTTTCTTATGTACTCACAGCCCTCAGGTGTTGATATTTGCCCAAATGTGGGTGAGGTGAATGAGGCATTGGGACTGAAACTTAAGGTGGCATCCAAAAAACCCCTCAGAAATCAAGACCCATTATCTTTTAAGGTAATATTTTCAACAATAATCAGAAAAACAGTGCCACATTAAACCCCGAGGGCAAAGGCTAGATCAGTGCTCCTACTACTGATCCTGTATTTAAAACCCATGGGTTGTTCACCATTGATTTTCTTTTTACAAATAGTATTTGCCTTTTTTTGGATACTGTTAGGTTGCTTGGAAAGAGTTTGATTGTTTGGGGTCCTTTTTAAGATTTGATTGAAATAAACGGAGCAGTTCCTTGTGATAGTACATGGCTAAATAATGTTAATCATGTTGTATGGTTAACTGTTCCTCACTACTGCAGCAAGAGCCTTCCAGGTAAATTATTCAATGCCTGTGCATCTAGAGGTTTTCTAGTCTGGCTGACAGTAAAGGTCGCTATTGCAGGCCCTGTGTGAGTATCACTTATCAAGAATCCTTTTCAGTGGTTTCTTTCTGGCTTCTAATAATGTATCCACACACGAGCTGATCAGTAATCCCCCGAATCACTCGTGTAGGGTGCAAGATTCTGGAGTTCCCTCTCTTTCTCTCATTTTCCTCTCTGGTTGTCTGTCTTGAGAACTCTACCCACCTTGTTCTCTACAGTGTCTTAGCTCCATCTCCTCTACATAGTGAGACTGCTGGTCTTTGCCTGGGTTCCACCTCCCTGAACTGAGGCCTAGAAACTCAAGGAATGTGGAGCAATCATAGGACTCACCTCATTTATTTCCTATCTGTGAAGGATCAGCATCTGCTTCCTGATGTCCAGTATCTTTCAAAATTGTATCTCATTTTCTTCCCTTTTTTTTTCTGGTATTCCAGGGCATAAATCTGATCCCTGTTACTCTACTTTGGCCAGAACAGAAAATATAATTTACTATTTTTGTTTTGTCTCCATCAATTTGTGAGTCTGCCTTCTCAAAGTTCACCGAAGACTTCTAAGCCATCAAATACCTTACTGAATTCTTGCTGTTCTCTATGATGAGAAATTGTAGATCACACCCACATTATTGAAAGAAATGCCTCTCTTACAATCCTTACCAATCTATTTTTATTTTTTTCTAATACTCAGGATACTCATCTACTTTAAAATCCATGAAATGCATACCAAACTCCTTAGCATATAACATTAGGTGTTTTACAATTTTGATACAGCATGGCTTTTTTTTTTTTTTTTTGGTCATAGCCAATAATACTCTAATACACAAATTAGAGATTAGATATAATTCTTCACATGATTTCACTCATCTGTGGAAGCTAATGAACAAAATATACTGATGAACAAAATATATCCAGAAACCATGTCATTTTATGTTTTTTTAACAATGAAACTAAAAATGAAAACTAATAGGAGAAGTTAGTGGAATAATCTGATGTTGAAAAATGTTGCTACATCACAAGGTATTAGAAATGTTTTTATTGTGTGTTCATATAAGTGATCAAAGTGATGGTAATAACTACCTGTGAGACACAACTTTACATGCTCTCTATTACTTTAAGAAGAAAAAAATGGGACAAGTGAGAAAGATAAGCGTTCCACATCAATAATCACTCTTCATAAATATGTGCTTTGGGAGATGTTAAACAACTACAGCAGGCCCATTTTCAATAGCCATAATTCCTGATGTTAACTGCCATAGCCAGAGTAGGATGGATTCTTGGAAGACGCTGATTTGCATAGATTAATGTAATCTCTTGTATTTAAGAGTGAAGTGAACTCTGGAAACATTGCTTGGAACACCTGATGCTCATTCATTACATTTCACTTGATAACTTTAATAATGAGTACATGTAATTTCTGTTGTACATCTATCTTTCCCCTTTGGAAAAAGTATTTGTCATATGACAAAGGGGACAATATTCTACTTTTAAAGGTGTTTGTATATCAGCTGTTTTCCTATGCTGGGGCATTAACTTTAGGCTAATTGTATTTTTTATATGAAAATATCACTTTGTTCTTGACCTTTAATGGAGCTTTTCTCCCTGTGCTTCATACTGCAGGAAATAATAATATTAATAATAATAATGATAATGACAATAATAATAATAATAATAATAATAATTTACAGGCAATGATTGCTAGAATAGACTGAGTTCCCATTGAATCATGATCACTGATTTTTTATTCCTTTGCTTCATATTTTAACTTCTGACATCAATCTTAAATCATCTTAGCTGTATTAATATATTTAATTTTATTTCATTGTTTTGCAATCTTAACCTGCCTCACTTAACACTTACTCAAAAAGAATGTACTTCAAGGGTGAAGTCTGAAGAAAATCTTTAAAATAATTCATATGGCAAAACTTATTTTTACTAGCAAAGAATTGATGGGAATTTTATTATGTGTAAGTCCTTAGTTCTGATGTGGGACTCTTGTAGACAGCATATATATGGGTCAAGTTTTCTTATCCATTCAGCTACCCTATGTCTTTTGGTTGGAGCATTTAAACCATATTCATTCTAAGTTATTATTGATAAGTACTTATTTATTGCCATTCTTATTCTTTATGCCCATGTACATCCCTTTCTATTACTTCTTCTTGCAACAGTCCCTTTAGCATTTCTTGTAGTTTTGGTTTGGTGATAATAAACTCTTTCAGCCTTTTTTTTTTAATCTGCAAAACTCTTTATTTCACCTTAGATTTTGAAAGATAGCCTTGCTGAATAGAATCTTCTTGTGTTCAGTCCCATAGTTTTCATTACCGTGTAAACTTCATGCCGTTCCTTTCTGGCCTGAAGTATTTCTACTGAGAAGTCAGCTGACAGTCTAATGGAAGCTCCCTTGTAGGTAACTTTCTGTCTCTCTCTTATAGCCTTTAAGATACTTTCTTTGTCTTTAGTGTTTGCCATTTTAATTAATATGTGCCTAGGTGTGGGTCTTTTGCTGTTCAATTTGATTGTGACTCTCTGTGTTTCTTGAACTTGAGTGACTTTTTCCTTCACCAGATTAGGGTAATTTTCTGCCCTTATTTCTTCAAAGAGGTTCTCTCTTCCTGTCTCAGATTCTGCTCTTAATGGTACCTTATGATGTGGATATTGTTATGTTTTATGTTGTCTCAGAGTTCCCTTAGACCAGTGGTTGGCAAACCGTGGCTCGCGAGCCACATGCAGCTCTTTGGCCCCTTGAGTGTTCTAACACCACTTCTTCAAAATAGACTCGCCCTAGGCTGAAAACCGACTTATGCGCATGGGCCACAAAGTTTCAATCGCACTGTACGTGCATGCCTGCATGTGGTATTTTGTGGAAGAGCCACACTCAAGGGGCCAAAGAGCTGCATGTGGCTCGCGAGCCGTGGTTTGCCGACCACTGCCTTAGATTCTCCTCCTGCTTTTTATTTTTTCCCCATTTTGCTGTTCTGAATGAGTTTTTTTTCTTTTTCTGCCTTGTCTTCTAATTTACTGATTCAGTCCTCAACTTCTTCTAATCTACTGTTGAATCCTTCAAGGGTGTTCTTTATTTCAGCTATGTCATTTCTCATTTCCAATTGATTCTTATCTATTGCTTCAAGCTCTCTTTTCATGTTGGTGTATCACTCATTAAGAGCATTACATAGCCCCAACTGGCATGCCTCAGTGGTTGAACATTGACCTGTGAACCTGAAGGTCAAGGTTTTATTCCTGGTCAGGGCACATGCATAGGTTTCAGGCTTGATCCCCCATGTGAGGTGTGCAGGAAGCAGCTAATCAATGATTCTCTCTCATCATTGATGCTTCTATCTCTCTCTCCCTCTGCCTTCCTCTCTGCAATCAATAAAATATATATTTTTAAAAGAGCATTATAATTGTCATTAAGTTGCTTGTCATTCTTACTAAAAATTTTGAGCACCCTTATTAACATTACTCTGAATTCTTTATCTGACAAATTGTTTACCTCCATTTCATTTAGCTTCTTTTCTGCTGATTCCTCCTTTTCTTTCACGTGGGGGTTGTTTCTTTGTCTACCCAGTTTTGTTGTCCCTTTGCTTTTGTTTCTGTGTATTAGATCAAACTGCTATGCCTCCAAGATTTTGTGATAGAGCATCAACCTATGAACATGAAGGCATTTTGTGGGACCCAGTGGTGCAGTCTCTTCCATCTTCCAAGCCAGGTGCTATAGGAAAGCCCCTTACTTGCGTTATGTAGGTTTTCCTGTTGTATTTGGGTCTTGAATGTTATTGTCCCTTTTGTGGATGGAGTCTCCTCTTAGGCTAGCTGACTATGTGGCTTGCGCCCAACCATTTCATACAAGCTCTTGTGGAAGTGCTGACTGAACAGAATTAAATACAGCACAACAAAACACAAAACAGAAGAAACAAAACAAAAATGTTCATAAGACCCTTACAGCACAAAAAAAACCACAAAAAACATAAAACAACAAATACCAGAGAAGAGAGAATTAGTAAAGAGAAAAGTTGGTAAGAATTATTGAAAAAAAGAAAGAAAAAAATGTGGAGCAAACATAACAAACAAAACAATGCACAAGCAAAAATTATAAGAAAAGGGGGGTATGGAATACATAGATACAGAACTTTAATAAAGAAAATAAGAATAAATAATTACAGGAATAGGGGAAGCAAAATAGTTTAAAATAAAGAAGGGAGAAAAGAAATTACAAGAAAAGACAAAAATATTTGAAAAGGAAAATGGAGGAGAAAGGAGATAGATCTAAAATAAGAATAAGAAAAAAGATGAGAAAGCAGGAGATAAAGAAAAGTGAAAAAAAATGAGTAGTGAAAAAAAGTAAAAAAATAATTGAGTAGGAAAAGGGAAGAAAGTAATTAGATATATGAACAAAACAACTGACTAGCATAGTAACAAATCAATAAAGCAGATAGATAAAGAAGGTGAATTTTCAAAAGGAAAGAGAAAAACATTACAAAAAAGAAAAGAGAAAAGGGAGGAAAAACAGAAAAAAAGGAGAGAAAAAAAAAACACACTTAAAAAAAGTGAAGTGGTGTTCCTTTCCGTGGAGTTTAGTGTCTCATGGAAGCTCCCTTTGGATCCCACTCTTCTGTTCTGTCTGCCACTTCTGGGCTTCTTGTCAGGTACTTAGATGCTGAACACTGTTAGGAACTGTCCTCCTTTGGCTCTCAGCAACCTGCTTGAAGCTCCAAGTGATCCACTGATCCACTGTTTGTGTGTCTCCACAGGCCTTGGCTGTAAGTAGGAGGGGCCAATCTGCCCTCTAAAGTTGGTTTGTTAGCAGCATGGGGTCCAGGGCTTGATCTGGGAAACATCCCCTGTTCCTTGGGCTTTGTCTCTGCCTGCCTTTGCCTGCTAGCCAGCTGTCAATCTTAATCACTCAAAACTCTGTTTTTGAAATGATTTAAATGGGCGAGGTGCTGTTTAGCTTTCAGGGAATATGATGGGTGTGTTTCCCTGTTCCATAGCTACTCCTCTATCAGCCCAAAATATTACTCTGCCCTAGGCTTCACAGAGATCCCTGTATGGAGACCAATGGGGGTCAGCTGGAAACCTGGAGGGTTTTTTTTTTTTAATCAACTCTCCCATTTAGGGAAAGTACCAGTCTGGTTCCCAGGATAGTGGCAAATGGCCCTTCCCCCACCTCATCACTGAGGGCTCCTGTGATTTTTCAAACCCATAGACTTGGCTTCTGCTTTTGTTTCCTCTGAAAATATCAAAATGCAGGGTGAGGCATGCAGGTCTCCTGACGGTGGGACAGGTTGTATCACCTAGGGAATTTTCTTTTTCTTTCCCTGCCCTCTGACTACTTGTAGAGGCTAGCTCCTGTTAGGAAAAATGGCCTTTTCTGTTTGGGGGCCTAGGACCAAATAAATACTCCTGGCTTCAGCTTTTCCACATCTACCTGCAATGCTTCCCACTCCAGCCTCTCCTTAGGCACTGCGAGTCCACGTCTCCCACCCTGCACCAAGGCCTTGTGGGAGTAGCTGCAAATAAAAACTCCTGTGCTGTGTGTGGGGGGGAGAAGGAAAGGAAAGGCAACTGTGGCTTTCTCTCTGACCAGCCCCTCTCGAGATCTCACCTTTCTTACCTGTCTCCAGGTGTTTTCTGTCCTTCCTGTATATGTCTCCTTCTCAGCTGTACCTCAGTTGGTAATTCCAGGTGAATGTGCCCCAATTTAGGTATTTCCAGTCTGGCTCTGGGACGAGGGGCACTATATGTCTGCCTATTCGGCTGCCATTTTTTCTCCCCTCACATATTATGTTCTTACATTGGTACCAAAGATATCATAAAACATTTGAGCTAAGGTAAATCAACTCCCCATACTTTATGGATAAATAAATTTATCTCAGAGGAGTCAAAATGACTTTTAAAAACATGTACGGCCATCAGTGGAATAATCAGAGTGAGAATCCAAGACTCTCAGTTGAGTGAAATGTTTGCCAATACAGCAAACCTCACAGATAAAAATCTTAAATGTCACATTATTGTCATCTACAAAATAAAATACAGTGCCTTTAAACACAAATATAACATCTTAAATATGTGATTTTTCTCATTAGAAAATGCATTAAATGCAAGAAAGTATAAAAGTAAAAGTAAGAACCATCCACTTTTTTTTTTCAAAAGTGAAAAAAAAGTAAGTACCAGTATGATTACTTTTGTCATCCAAAGGTCCTTGGCATCAATTCAACACATAACAGGAATCCCCAATTTGGATTTTGGTGAAGAAGGAAACTTTATTCAGTGGAAAGACCTCAATTGTGATACAGCAAAGCTGTCAGGAGGCCCTTGGGCCAACCCCCTCTCCAGCTAGATGGCTCTGCTGTGCCCTGCTCTGATCTGCTCCTATGAGATATCTTCCGTGTTTCAGCTCCAGCCAGGAAAACACAGTCTTCAGTTCAATCTTCAGTCCAAAGGGAAAATGCACTCTCAGAACCAGAGAGGAGCTGACTTATATAGACAGAATTCCCCAACTCTTGTCTCTGATGGGTCTGTCATCATGCAAATAAGAAATCCAAATCCTGCAAAATGTTGAAAAGTCACTGTCCTGAGGGTTCACATTGACATTGAACATTTTTAGTGTATAATCATTTGCCCACTTGTAAGACTATGTCACTAGAAATATATTTCTAATTTTTCATTCGGTACCATCATTTTACATATGAAGGGCATTGAGCTTGGAAAGATAAAGTCTTTGCTCACATGTATGAGAAGTGCACACATTTAATGAGACAACTTTAACAGAAATATTTTGCTCAAACTAAATAATTTATACAGATCTATGGGCAACAAAGTATTTGTCAAGTATAGTCATTAATGTAGTGGAGAAGAGAGGAAAACTTTTAAAATATCAACTGAAGCAATCCTTGTACCCTTCATGAGTAATTCAAAATGTCTTTTTTTTTCCATCTGAGAGTGCCTCATTTATTGAACTGTAGTGTTTTAATAAGGAGCTTCAGAATGACTGCCAAGTACTTCAAGTGCTCTCTGAGTGCACTTGGTGTTTGCAAGGATTTTCATTTCAGATTACTTTGTGCAGTAATTTGAGAAACTAAGTGCATTTCTTTTTTTAAAAATATATTTTTATTGATTTCAGAGAGGAAGGGAGAGAGAGAAAGAGATAGAAACATCAATGATAAGAGAGAATCATTGATTGGCTGCTTCCTGCATGCCCCCTACTGGGGATAGAGCCTGCAACCTGGGCATATGCCCTTGACTAGAATGGAACCAGGGACCCTTTAGTCCACAGGCTGACACTCCATGCACTGAGCCAAACCGGCCAGGGACAAGTGCATTTCTTTAAGGTCCCCAAAATACAATATAATCTGCATTGAAAACGTGTGGCCTTGTATTGCCTTCCTATCTTAGCATGGGTCACTCTTCTGTGAAACAAGTTGAATTTTTTATAGAATTTGCCTTTTGTCGAGAAGCAGCAGCATCGGAGAGTAGAATGCCTGCTTCCATTAAAACTGCAACATAGCTGTGGGAAATGGAGGTTCTCCTTGTGGACACAATCAGTTTATAAGCTACAAAATACTGGCATGTACGCTGACAATATTGTATCAGTCCCATTCAACGACATGACTATCTTTCCTTTTGCTGTTGGCACATAAGGCCTCCAGCCTCCCTTAGTGTTCTGCTCAATAAGGCACCCCTCATTTAAAACCTGCTGGTGTTTCTGCCTCAAACCTTGCCTTGCTGCCTGGCCAGTATCCTTGCCTTAGATTTTTCTGGTCTCAAGCCCAGGTTTGTTTTAGAAAGCATCTGCCAACTTCAGCTCAGGCTGCTTCACCAGTTCCACTTCAAATTGTTAATTTCCTGGTATATGGCACCATCCACATCATGTTGCTGACCTGTTTGTACTTTATGACATCTGGGCCTAGGTCAGGCAATTTCCATCAATTGTTCGCTGCCATGAGATGGAAGAGCTCACATGTCAAACTGCAGACTGCATCCAGTTGGCATCATCTCTGACTACAGAATCTCAAAGCAACTAACTGTCCTGATTTATATAGGCTCAAATGTTGACCTGAAGAGGTTTTGTCCACTACTTGGAGTAAAAATATCATATTCCCTTGCATTTGACATCTCCTAAAGTAGATATGATAATTTGCAAATGTGGATGTTTCTGGGGAAAATATCAACTATTCACAACTATTTGAAACACTTAGATGAAGCATATCAGAAGACCCTTGACATAAATAATATAACTAGCATGACATCAGTAACTCAGCATGGTAGGTTCCTGAAAATTTAAAGGGGATACCCTTTTTTGTCCTGATTAGAATGCCATCATTCATCTCTTCTAACTAATATCAACAAGGAAAGATATGGGAAAACTTAGATGTCTACAGATTTCAGAAATTGGTTTATCTGTTTCCATGTTAAGTGAATTATTTATCAGTGACTCCACACAACTGTGGTGTTTGAAGGTATACTGAATACATTTAAAAGGAGTTTTTATTTATCTCTGCAGCCAGGAAATAAATCAAGTTAAAATAAATAATTTGGAAAAATTTTATTTCTGAAAGCTATGGATAATTTCTTCAATATAAAAATTCAGTATCTGCATTTTATGAACCATTTTGTACTTAGATGCCAATGCACTTTCAGTACTTGCCTTTTCACATGTGAAATGGCATGAACTGCTATTAAATGCTCATGTGATGTAAATAAAATTTCGGGAGATATTACAGTAGAAAATAACAGAATGGAAAACAGCTGAATCCACACTTTCTCTTTCTTGACAGAACCTCAATTTTGTTTAGGTAACTACTCTATTTCCAATTCCCGAGAGAGTTCATATTTGCCAATGCAATAAGAGCATAGAATTTATCTTGGTTGCTCTTTGTGCTCCACATAAGTTGTGTGACCTAAGTTGGTCTAATCAGAATAAAATTTATTCCATGTTTTGAGGAGAAGTTACTCTATTTTGTTATAGCGAACAAGAAAGTAAGTACCCCTGGTTTTCATTAGCATACTCTTAAAAAGTAGTTCTTGTTAAGGAGAACAAGATAAGAGAGATGGTTATGTGATTGAATCATTCAGTCACTGATGTTTCTATACTTGACCCTACACTACTCTTCTTGTTATCAAAGAAATGAATTTCTTTATTGTTTAGGAAAGTTTAATTTAGTTTTTCTTATAAAAATATTCTTCTAAACGACATGGAAGCATGTCATTATCTATACTCAGGCTTTGATTCATAGTAAAATATTTTGCTGTTGTACTGAGTTTTAGGCTAAAATAGGATACTCATAATAGTTCATGGTTCTTGTCTAAAATTCAAGTAACAGAAAATAAGTGAATATGTTTTGGTTCATATGGTGTAATCCAATTCTGAAGGGGTTTACCATACTATCTCCAGGAATATCAGCAGATAGCATTGTTGGTAGCTGAGGGACTCCAAGTCCTCTAAATTAGGGAAAATGTCAGGACTAAAAAAAGTCTCAAGTATTAGTATCTCTTACAAGAAACACAAAGGCAAAGAATAACGAATGAAATTAAGAGGACTGAACTGAAGTATAACAATTTTAGAATGTTAAGATTCAAGGAGAAGTAGTTTCTATTATATCTGCTCTCTGACTATTGAATGATCATAGATGGCAATGGCCTTGAGGAAGCTTTCTGTACTGTTAGGGAATTGCAATTCAATTTCATTGCAGAGCATAAGATACTGATGAAAAACAGAATGAAGAAAAACAGATTATTTTTCTTAAGTGTGAAAAGTAGGAAATATATGACCTGTGCTTGAAGTGTCATCAATATAGAGATAATTTTACAATGTGAACTTAACCTTCACAAGTTAGGAAAATGAGAATCAATCATTATTAAATAGTAAAGGAGTTAGACTCCTATGAGATGATCAGAAGAAAAGATGGGAAAGAAATAAAATACTGAAGAAAAATAAGTACAATATTTGTGATTCATGTAGTAGAACATCAATATTATTATTAAAGCTGTAAGAAAGTTTCCAGTACAAGATGGTGACATAGGAAGCTCCTGAACTCACCTTCTCCCATGGACACACAGAATCTACAGCTACACATGAAGCAATTCTCTCTGAAAGAAATCCAGAAACTAGCTGAGTAACTCTTATATTTTGGGTGAATGAGAAAATACCCACATCACGCACACTGAAATGGATAGCATAGCCCGAGACACTTTCTCACAATAAATACCACCCCTGGCACAGAGCCTACAATCTGGAGGGACCTCCCAACTCCAAGCTTCTCCCAAATCCAAGGGTTTGGAGCCTACATCCAGCACCACAACTTTTAAGACTCCCACCTGTGGAATGGGCCCCCAAAACACCTCGCTCTGAAAGCCAATGGGGCTTGCATACAGGAGAACCCCAAGTCTATAGCAAACACAGTTTTTGGCAGGCTTCTGAAGACTCACCATTGCTATCTGTCAGGGCTCAGCACAGAGGGAGCAGGCAAAAAACGGCCCATTTCCTGGTCTGCCTGGAAAGAGGCCTATTTGTATACTTCAACAACTGCTCCCTGAAGAGGGTCAGGCTTCTGATTTAGCAAGTGCCTAGAGGCTGACTTCGATCCTTCACTCAAGCCTGCTACAAGTCGCCAATATCTCCCTGGAAAGATCTTGCACACATCTGGTGCCCAGGTTTTGTGGTTGCTGCCCAAGGGACAGACTCTTAGATCACCTGGCTCTGATAGCCAATGGGGCTTGAAGAACTGTAGCAAACAAACAGTTTTTAATGGGTGTAGGGGCAACCCCCTCCCACACCTGTACAGCAGGGCCTAGCACAGAGGAAGCAGGTAAAAAGTCCATCTTCCAATTTCTCAGTGGACTTCACGATGGAGAAACCTGACAAACACTGACTCAGCCCCGTGAGCAAGGTTAACACTAGCAGTGATAAGTCATGTTGACAGTATGTACACTGAATATGACCTGATGAAAACAACACCTGGTCTTCCTCCCCAAAACACCTAACCCTAATCTAATAAGAAAAATATAAGATAACAAAAAGTGTGCTGGTATCCTTTTATTTAAAAAAAACACACATTTAAAACATTTGCATTTAAATGAGTTTAAGTATCAAAAACCACATTACTTTTTAGCCCTAGCCAGTATGTCTAAGTGGTTAGAGTGTCAGCCCATGCACCGAAGGGTCTCGGGATCAATTCCCAGTCAAAGGCACCAACCTGGGTTGCAACTTCAATCCTCAATCCTCAATCCCCAACAATCAATTAATTGATGTGTCTCTCTCTCCTCTCTCTCTCTCTCTCTCTCTCTCTCTCTCTCTCTCTCTCTCTTTCTCTCCCCTCCACCCCCCCATCTCCCCCCTCATTGCCTCCCTACCACTCTCTCTAAAAAGCAATTGAAAAAAAATCCTCTGCTATTTTGTTTACTTCTTTAGTCACATCTATGTCCCTCTCACACCCCCATTCTTTTTTTTCTTTTTTAAAAAATTTCTCTTTATTGTTAAAAATATTACATATGTCCTCTTTTTTCCCATTGACCACCTCTACCACACCCCAAAGGCCTTCACCATACTTGTCTGTGTCCATGAGTTGTGCATATATGCATATAAGTTTTTTTGGTTAATCTCTCCCCACCCACCCACCAAACCCCAGCCTTCCTCTGGAATTCATCAGTCTGTTTCATGCTGCTATGTCTCTGGAACTATTTTGTTCATCAGTTTATTTTCTTCATTAGATTCCACACATGAGTGAGATCATGTGATACTTATCTTTCTCTCTGACTGGCTTATTTCGCTTAGCATAATACTCTCCAGATCCCTCCATGCTGTCTCAAAGGGTAAGAGATCCTTCTTTTTACTGCTGCTTAGTATTCCATGATGTAAATGTACCACAGCTTATTTATCCACTCATCTACTGAGCGGCACTAGGGCTGTTTCCAGATCTTAGCTATTGTAAATTGTGCTCCTATGAACATGGGGGTGCATATATTCTTTTTTCTCCCTTCCTTCCTTCCTTCCTTCCGTCCTTCCTTCCTTCTTCCTTCTTTCCTTCCTTCCTTCTTTCCTTCCTTCCTTTCTCTTAAAAATATTTTTTTATTGATTTCAGAGAGGAAGGGAGAGGGAGAGATAGAAGCATCAATGAGAGAATCTTTGATTCACTACCTCCAGCACACTCCCTGTTGGGGATTGATCCCGCAACCCAGGCATGTACCCTGACTGGGAATGGAACCCTGACCTCCTGGTTCATAGGTCAATGCTCAACCACTGAGCCATGCTAGCTGAACCATTTATTATTTCTGATTGGTGTTTTAGGTTACTTAGGATATATTCCTAGAAGTGGTATCACTGGGTCAAATGGGAGTTCCATTTTCTTTTCTTTTTTTTCTTCAGGAAACTCGATACTGTTTTCCATAATAACTGCACCAGTTGCATTCCCAACAGCAGTGTACTAGGGTTCCCTTTTCTCCACATCCTCACCAGTACTTGTTTATTGATTTTTTGACGGTAGCCATTCTGACAGGTTTGAGGTGATACCTCATTGTCATTTTACTTTGCATCTCTCAAATGATTAGTTACTTTGAGCATTTTTTCATATGTCTCTTGACCATCTGTATGTCCACTTTGGAGAAGTGTTGACAAAATTAATCAGCCATTTTTTATAAAAACTCTCAGCAAAGTGGGAATAGATGGATCATACCTTAACATAATAAAGGCCATATATAACAAACATACAACTAAAATCATACTCAATGGGCAAAAACTAAAACCATTTCCCCTAAGAACAGGAACAAGACAGGGATGTCCACTTTCACCACTCTTATTCAACACTAGAGGCCCGGCGCATGAAATTCGAGCACGGATACAGTCCCTAGGCCTGGCCTGAGATCAAGGCCATTTTCCCCAGCTGCTGGCAGCCAACCCCACAGTCGGAGCCTGCCAGCCAGGGGAAAGGGATCAAGAGTTTGGCTGGCAGGCCCCAATCAGGCCTGCGGGCTGGGGGAAGCTCCTGCGTTGAATGTCTGCCCCCTGGTGGTCAGTGCGCATCATAGTGACCGGTCATTCTGCCATTCGGTTCATTTGCATATTACCCTTTTATTATATAGGATACGTATAGCCCATGGACATGGGCAATAGAGTAGTGAAGACCTGGGAGTGGTGGGTAGGGGCTAGGGCAGTGGTCGGCAAACTCATTAGTCAACAGAGCCAAATATCAACAGTACAACAATTGAAATTTTTGAGAGCCAAATTTTTTAAAAAACTATATAGGTGGGTACATTGTTATTAACTTAATTAGGGTACTCCTTCAATTGTACTGTACGTGCACGCCTGCACGTGGTATTTTGTGGAAGAGCCACACTCAAAGGGCCAAAGAGCCGCATGTGGCTCGCAAGCTGCGGTTTGCCGATCACTGGGCTAGGGGAAGGGAAGTAAGGGGGAAATGGGAGATATCTGTAATACTATCAACAATAAAACTATATTTTAAAAAAAGATACTCATCACATTTCTAATCACATGTTTAATGTCTCTTTCCCATTATTCAAGCTTCAAGAAGGTAGAAACGCAATCTTGTTTCTTTATGTGTTCCTAGAACCAAGGACAGTGACTCACACATAATAATTATTTGTTGAAAGAGAAGGCATGAATAAGGACAACTTTCTTTTTCTGGGTAACTCTTATTCACCTATCAAGGACCAAGGCCAGATGTTATATCCTCCAGGTTGGGTTACAGTCAAATCTGATACATCTTTGGATCCCTAGGGCCTAGTTTGGAACTTGGTACATGATTCATATATCATAGATATTTGTCAAATAATAAACTCTTAGCCAGGAGTTGATAATTGTTGAAACTGCGTGATGGGTATAGGGTTCATTACACTGTTCTTTCTCCTTTCATCTATATTTTTAAATTTTCCATAATAAAAAGTGAAAACATTTATATTCACCTAAAGTCAAGTGAAAGTGTAGTCAAAGATGATCTTGAGGTTTCTGGCTGAAGCAAACCAGTGGATGGTGGTGCGGTTCCCTGGGGTGGATGGAGTGGAGCTCTATCTAGGCTAGAATGTGCATGTGCATGGGCTAGCTTTGAGAGGGTTCTTTTTCACCCCAGTGGAAGTTCTTTGAAGGTCAATAACAGTGATGAAAGAATAAGTTTTTATTTCAACACCTTTAGTTTTAATTATTTGAGGGCATCTCCAGTCAGCTGTGCAATAGTTAGCAGCTACAATAAATTAAAATCTCTGCCTTAAACAATGAGCTAAGAGAGGGTTTCTGGATGGTAACCTTCCCCCTCATGATCCTCGATGGCCTCTGGGGCACTGATCTGACTGACCGCCAGCAACTGTCCCACTATCTAGGGAGTCTGCAGTAAATACTGTGCCCCACCAGTGCTTCCTGCACACTTATCATCCACACTCTCTCCTTCTTCTTTACCGCTGTTTTATTTCTATTGGGGAGCAATTTATTGACATCGGCGAGGCCTCAGTGGGTGTCACAGCTTTATGTTCAGCACCAGGTAGTGTGTCAAAGAAAATTCCAGTTCCCTTTTAACTTCACCACCTTCTGACTGCAAGTCACTTGACATTTCTGAAGCTCAAATGCTGCCTCTTAAAAATAAGGATAACAATCTTGGCGACTTCACAGGGCTGACATGAGGATGTACACATACAAGGGGTTCAACACAGGCTGGCACAGTGAGAGTGGTTGATAAACAGGAGCTATTATTGTTGCCAGCGCCATGTCCTCCTCGGCTCTCCACCTGGGTATCAGGAGAGCTGCCACAGGAGCAGAGCAGGCTGCCCTCCAACATGGCCGCTGGCTCCTGCCTGGTGGGTGTATGGCCCCGTGGGAGTGCGGGGAGGGTCCTGCAGGCACGCAGGAACTACTCGGGGTCGGCAGAGGCAGAGCTGCGCTGTGGGGCCTGCAGAAGAGGGCAGTTGGGGGCAACCAGGCTGGCAGGGAAGGGCAGTTGGGGCGACTGTGTACAGAGTTGGCAGCTGGTGCAGGGGTAGGGCTGTGGGCTCACCAAGGCCGAAGGGTCCCACTTGCAGACCCGGCTGCCTCGGCCCCCAGCCCCATGGCAGCTGGCCCTGCCTCAGCCCCCACCACCCTGGCTTTGTCTGGAAGGACATCTGGAAGGTCATTTGGCTATCTGGTCTAATTACCATATTACCCTTTTATTATTATGGATATTACTGGAAGACCTAGCCACAGTGATCAGACAAGAAGAAAATGTAAAAGGCATCCAAACTGGAAAGAAGGAAGTAAAACTGTCATTATTTGCAGATGACATGATATTGTACATAGAAAACTCTAAAGACTCCATCAAAAAACTACTAGATTTAATAAATGAATTCAGCAATGTAGCAGGATACAAAGTTAACACCCAGAAATTGATGGCATTTTATACACCAACTAGAGGCCCAGTGCACAGATTCGTGCATCAATGGGGTCCCACGGCATGGCCTGTGGAGACTGGGCCAAAACCAGCAGTCCAACGCAGCCTGCTGCTCATGCCTGTTGCTCCTTCTCATTTCAGCCCCACTGCACCTGATGCCACCACCTCTCGGTAGGCTCGCTGCCACTCCGCTGTGGTCTCCAGGCTGTGGCAGCCAGCCGTGAGCCCTGCATCTGGCATCCCTCTGTTAGCTGAGTGGCACTCCCACTGTGGGAGCGCACAGACCACCAGGGGGCAGCTCCTGCATTGAGCATCTGACCCCTGGTGGTCAGTGTACATCACAGCGACCGGTCCACCAGCTTAGGCTTTTATATACACTGAGTGGCCAGATTATTATGATCTCTGAATGCATAATAATCTGCCACTCAGTATATATATATATATATATATATATATATATATATATATATATAGAGAGAGAGAGAGAGAGAGAGAGAGAGAGAGAGGGGGGGGGGCCCGGTGCATGAATTCGTGCATGGGTGGGGTCCGGCCAGCCTAGCCAGGGGGAGGGAACATGGGAGGTTGCCTGGCCTGCCTTCTGGTCGAACTCCTGGTTGAGGGGACAATTTGCATATTAGCCTTTTATTATATAGGATATACACTGAGTGGCCAGATTATTATGCATTCAGAGATCATAATAATCTGGCCACTCAGTGTATATAGAAGCCCAGTGCATGAATTCATGCACCTTGAAAGGAACTGTGGTCCCTGAGGCTGTGGTGGGCACAGGGGCGGGTCTCAGCCCATCCTCTGTCCCTCTGCCCGGCCTCTCCCAACACAGCCCCCAGTCCCCTATCTGCTGGCAGCCCTGCTCCAGCCACCACTGCTCCCATGCGCTGCTGTTGACAGCCCTGCTAGCACCCGCAACTGGTGCCAGAGCCACCGCTCGCACCCGCTGCCAGTGCCCAGCGCCAGTCCTGATTGCTCAGTGCTGTCAGAGGCTGTGAGCATCAGCTGCTGCCCTGATCACCCCTCAGGAGAAGGGGGAGGTGGAGAAACCCTCAGGAGTGATTGGGGCCAGCAGCCACTACTCGCACACACTGACAGCGCTGAGCGATTGGGACCAGCACCGGGCACCGGCATCTGGTGTGAGCAGTGGCTCCAGCACCAGCAGTGGGTGCAAGCAGGTCCTTTGCCAGCAGCAGGTGTGAGAGGAGGCTGCTGGTCCCGATCGCCCCTCAAGAGCAGGGGGAGGTGGAGAAGCCCTGAGGGGTGATCTAGGCAGGCAGGCACTGCTCACATCTGCTGACAGCACCGAGTGACTGGGGCTGTTGCTAGGCACCAGCAGTGGGTGCGAGCGCCGGGCAGGACCGTGGCACACGGGAGCAAAGAATTTTCAGTAACTACCAGAGGCTTGCCCTGATGGCAGACACTGGCAACCCGCCTTGGTCTGGCACCCCCACTCACCTGTTCCACCATCCCACTGTGGCCAATGCCCTCCACATTCTGCGTACACCCCTGGTGGTCAGCACACATCATAGCAACCGGTTGTTCAGTTGTTTGATTGTTCTGCCATTTGGTCTATTTGCATATTAGCCTTTTATTATATCCTACATAATAAAGAGGTAATATGCAAATTGACCATCACTCCAACACACAGGATGGCCGCCCCCATGTGGACACAAGATGGCCAGCAGGGGAGGGCAGTTGTGGGCAATCACGCCAGCAGAGGAGGGGACTTAGGGGTGACTGGGTTGGCAGAGGAGGACAGTTGGGGGGGACCAGGACTGCAAGGGAGGACAGTTGGGGGCAACCAGGTCGACAGGGGAGGGCAGTTAGGGGTGACTAGACCTGCAGGGGAGAGCAGTTAGGGGCAATCAGGCCAGCAGATGAGCAGTTAGGCATCGATCAGGATGGCGGGGGAGTGGTTAGGGGGTGATCAGGCTGGCAGGCAGAAGCAGTTAGGGGCAATCAGGCAGGCAGGCAGGCAAGCAGTGGGAGCCAGCAGTCCTGGATTGTGAGAGGGATCCCAGATTGGAGAGGGTGCAGGCTGGGCTGAGGGACACACTCCCCCATGTATGAATTTCATGCACTAGGCCTCTAGTCCTATCTAATAAAAGAGTAATATGTAAATTGACCGTCACTCCAACACACAGATGGCCACCCCCATGTTGACACAAGATGGCCGCCACATGATGACCTGCAGGGGAGAACAGCTGGGGGGGGACCCAGTCCTGCAGGGGAGGGCAGTTGAGAGGGACCAGGCCTGCAGGGGAGGGCAGTTGGTAGGGGCCAGGCCTGCAGGGGAGGGCAGTTGGGGGGAACCAGGCCAGCAGGGGAGGGCAGTTGGGGGGAACCAGGCCAACAGGGGAGGACAGTTGGAGGTGACCAGGCTTGCAGGGCAGGACAGTTAGGGGCCACCAGGCCTGCAGGGGAGGGCAGTTGGGGGTGACCAGGCTGGCAGAGGAGAGCAGTTAGGGGCAATCGGGCCGACAGGGGAGCAGTTAGGCATCGATCAGGCTGGCAGGAGAATGGTTAGTGGGTGATCAGGCTGGCAGGAGAATGGTTAGTGGGTGATCAGGCTGGCAGGCAGAAGCAGTTGGGGGCAATCAGGCAGGCAGTCAGGCAAGCGGTTGGGAGCCAGCAGTACTGAATTGTGAGAGGGAAGTCAGACATCCCTTGAGGGGTCCCAGATTGGAAAGGGTGCTGAGGGATACACAAACAACCCCCCCCCCCGGTGCATGAATTTCATGCACCGGGACTCTAGTAGGATAATCTACACTAATAAAAGAGAAACATGCAAATTAACCATCACTCCACTACACCCACAAGCCACGCCCACCAGCCAATCAGGAGCGAGTATGCAAATTAACCCAACTAAGGTGGTGGCCGGCCACGGAGCTGGAGCAAGCAGGAGGCTTGGGTTGCCCCAGCAATGGAGGAAGCCAAGCTTCCCGCCCACCCTGGCCAGCCCTGGCCTCCCTCAAGGAGCCGCTGAAAAAAAAAAGAAAAAGAAAAAAAGGAGGGGCTGGGACCTTGGGTCGCCGGGGGGTCATCAGGCCAGGATGGGATGGCAGGGACCATTGGGGGTAAGCAGACCAGCAAGGGGGCCAGTTGGGGGTGAGCAGGCCAGTGCGGAGGGAAGGTGAGGGTGAGAAGGCCAGCAGGGAGGGCTGTTGGGGTGATCAGGCTGGTGGGGGGACATTTGGGGGCAAGCACGCCAGTGGCGGGGTGCAGTTGGGGGTGAGCAGGCCAGCAGGCAGAGTGGTTAGGGACAATCAGGCAGGCAGGCAGGCAGGTGAGTGGCTGGAGCCAGCAGTCCTAGATTGTGAGAGGAATGTCTGACTGCTGATTTAGGCCTCATCCCTGTAAACCGGCAGTAGGACATCCTTCGAGGGATCCCAGATTGGAGAGGGTGCAGGCTGGGCTGAGGAACACCCCCCCCGTGCATGAATTTTGTGCACCAGGCCACTAGTAAAAACATAATATGCTAATTAGACTAGACAAAGCTGGGGCTGTGAGGGAAGCCCAGGTCCCAGGTGCCTGCCAGTGGCCAGAGGGAAGCCCAGGTCAGGTGCCAGAGGGAAGCTGGTGCCAGCATCTGGGGGAAGGAAGGTCTACACTGCCACAAATTTTGTGCATCAGGCCTCTAGTATATAGATAATGAGCTCTCAGAAAGAGAAACTAAAAAAAAAACTCCCATTTACCACTGAAAAAAAAATTAAGGTACTTAGAAATAAACATAACCAAGGAAGTAAAAGACCTATACTCAGAAAACTACAGGACATTGAAAAAAAGATAGAGGAAGATATAAACAAGTGGAAGAATACACCATGTTCATGGATTGGTAGAATCAACATCATTAAAATATCCATACTACCCAAAGCAATCTATAGATTATTATTGAAATACCAATGGCATATATCTCAGATCTAGCACAAATACTCCAAAAATTTACATGGAACCAAAAAAGACCTGGAATAGCTGCAGCAATCTTGAAAGAGAAGAACATAGTTGGAGGAATCTCCAATTTTATATATATATATATATATATATATATATATATATATATATATATATATATATATATATCTTACCTTATAATAGAGAAACATGCAAATTGACCGCACCTCCGCTATGCCCACGATTGGGCCGGCAGGAGGCTGGGGGCGGGACTCTGGGTGGCATATCCGCCATTGAGAAGATCAAGATGGCGGTGCCCAGTGGCCGGGCCCATGCCGCCGCTCCCGGGGGTGCCTGGGGCAATCGGCACCCCGGGGGGGCGTGGCCGGGCCCATGCCGCCACTCCCCGTGGTGCCTGGGGCGATCAGCACCCAGGGGGGGCGTGGCTGGGCGATCGGCACGCCGGGAGGGCGTGGCCGGACCCATGCCGCCGTTCCCGGGGGTGCCTGGGGCGATCGGCACCCCGGGGGGGCGTGGCCGGGCGATCGGCACCCCGGGGGGCGTGGCCGGAGCCATGCTGCCGCTCCCCGGGGTGCCTGGGGCGATCAGCACCCCGGGGGGCCGTGGCCGGGCGATCGGCACCCCGGGGGGGCATGGCCGGACCCATGCCGCCGCTCCCCGGGGTGCCTGGGGCGATCAGCACCCCGGGGGGGCGTGGCCGGACCCATGCTGCCGCTCCCGGGGGTACCTGGGGCGATCGGCACCCCGGGGGGGCGTGGCCGGGATCTGCACCCCAGGGGGGCGTGGCCGGACCCATGCCGCCACTCACCGGGGTGCCTGGGGCGATCAGCACCCTGGGGGGGCGTGGCCGGGCGATCGGCAACCCGGTCGGGCGTGGCCGGACCCATGCCGCCACTCCCCGGGGTGCCTGGGGCCATCAGCACCCTGGGGGGCGTGGCCGGGCCCATGCCACCACTCCCCGGGGTGCCTGGGGCCATCAGCACCCCGCGGGGGCGTGGCCGGGTGATCGGCACCCCGGGCGGGCGTGGCTGGACCCATGCCGCCACTCCGCGGGGTGCCTGGGGCCATCGGCACCCCGGGTGGGGCGTGGCCGGGCCCATGCCGCCACTCCCCGGGGTGCCTGGGGTGATCAGCACCTCGGGGGGGCGTGGCCGGGCCCATCCGCACCCCGGGGGGGGCGTGGCCGGGCCCATGCCGCCGCTCCCGGGGGTTCCGGGGGTCGATCCGCCACTTGGGGGGGCGTGGCCGGCCCCTCCCGCCCCTCCCAGGGGTCCGGGGGGGGCGATCGGCCACCTGGGGGGGCGTGGCCAGGCCCATCCCACCCCTCCCGCCACTCACGGGGTTCCCGGGGGTCGATCGGCCACCCGGGGGGCGTGGCCCGGCCCCTCCCGCCCCTCCCGGGGGTTCCGGGTCAATTGGCCACCTGGGGGGGCTTGGCCGTGCCCATCCCGCCCCTCCCGCCGCTCCCGGGGGTCCCAGGGGCCGAGGCTTTCTGGGCCTTGGGCACTAGCGGGGAGCCTGCACCGATCGCAGGAAACCACTGGGGGTGGGCTCCTGTGATCGGTAGCAGGGACGCTGGGTGCGGTGAGCCCAAGGCCAGGAAAGCCTGGGGTGGAGGCTTTCCCGGCCTTGGGTACCAGTGGGCAGCCTGCAAGAATGGCAGGAAACCACTGGGGGTGGGCTCCTGCGATCCTTAGCAAGGATGTTGGGTGCCGCGGAGCCCAAGGCCACCGCCCGGGGCCAAGCCCCGACCCTGAAAAAGGCAGAAGGCGGTGGCCACAGCCAAGGCCTGGGTCCCTGGTGCCGGCAGAAAACTGGTGCAGGCAGCCAGGTGAATGAAGGTCTATTGCACGAATCTTCGTGCAAACGGGCTACTAGTATATATATATATATATATATATATAAAATTTTTTTTTGCACTGGTAAATGGGATTTTTTTGTTTGTGTTTTAGTTTCTCTTTCTGATAATTCATTATTGGTGTATAAAATGCCATTGATTTTCCTGCAGGACAAGTCTATCTTAAGAATTGGGCAACAATTGCTTTAAAATTAATTGAATCTAATACTACTAACCAATTAAGCAACAAACTACTGATATATGAAACAACATGAATGAATCTTTAAAATGTTATATTGAGCAAAAAGATCCAAGCCCAAATTGACTGTGTCATTCTATTTATATTAAGTTCTTTTTTAAATATATATTTTTATTGATTTCAGAGAGGAAGGTAGATGGAGAGAGAGAGATCAAAATATCCATGATGACAAAGAATCACCTCCTGGTTCATAGGTCGAGGCTCAGCCACTGAGCAATGCTGGCTAGGCTATATTAAGGTCTTGACAAGGCCAATGTGCTAATAAGTTACAGTGATAGAAATCAAAATTGAGAAGTGGGAAAAAGATGGCGACCAGCAGGAAGGTAGGGAGAGAGAGAGTGTGAGTAAGGAACCCATAGAGGAGAGTGTAGATGTGTGTGGTGTGTGTGTGTGTATGAGATAGGGTCAGTTAGATTCTGCAGGTCTTCCAAGGGGCTCCCTAACAGGGCAGCCCTAGACGGCGGAGTCCCGCACACAAAGCGGACACTTCTCGGCGGCTGCTGCGGACACGGAGACCACGCCATCTTGAGAAACAGAGCTGCCTGAGACCCGGATCCTGGCTTGTGACACAAACCAGGACCCTGCAGCCACTGGGGACAGAGAACTGCTATCACAGCTTCAGACCAACAAACAACAAGAATCCAGACTTCCCCGCAGATTTCCGTGAGTCAAAGAGCCTATCCCCCTCCTCGCAGGCGCACAGATAGCGCCATAGTAACTGATAGACCCGCCCCTCCCCCAAGCTGCTGAGCGCCCACAGGCGCGTGGAGAGCGCCATAGTAACTGATAGACCCGCCCCTCGCCCAAGCTGCCGAGCTTTGCACAGGGACTCGCTCCCCCGTAGGGAATTTGGCGCGCGCGCGCAGGACAGAAGCAGATCCCCGTCAGGGAAATCTGTCAGTGCGCACAGAGGGCTCCCCTTCGGGGAATTTGGGGGAATTTGGCTCGCGGGTCACAGCTCCCCCTTCGGGGATTCTTAGAGCGTGCACAGAGGGGCTTCCCTTTGGGGAATTTGGCGCGAAGGACGGACTCCGCCCCCCTTCCGGGACTCTGGGAGAGTGCACTGAGCCAGCTCACCTTCAGGATTTTAAGAATGTGCGCTCTAGCCGGTTTGGCTCAGTAGAGAGAACACACACAGGACGCAGCTCCACTTCAGGGAATTTGGCACGCCGGACACAGCTGCCTGGGATCCCTGACTCACAGCGCATTCACACTAAGAGCCAGCGAACCCAATTGTTGGTGCGTGCACACACAGGGACCCTGATTCTCAACGAGAAACCGCACAAGGCAACAGAGACTTTGACACTCGAGTCTTGGTGCAGACACAGGGAAACTCTGACTCCTGGCACATGCTAAGGATCTCATTTTCGGCACATACCAACAGTGTGGTGCAGACAGGGCCCCTGATTCTAAATGTGCACACGAGACCACACGGAACACTGGGGACACTGATCCTGGGCAAGTCTGGTTCCCACCAACCAAAGGCAGCCACACGTCCTAGTGTCAGAGCACTTCGGTGAAACTAGGGTGGAGCGAAGTCCCCACAGCACACGGCCCAGGTCCACGCAAACGGAAGCTTGAGCTTTCTGGTAATAGCCAGAATGGGGAAACGAAATAACTCACAGAGGAAAGAAAATGTGGAGTCGCCAAGAAAGGAAATTAGTGAAACTGAAGCTTGCAACATGACCGAAAAGGAGTTCAGAGTAATGGTCATGGAATTTATACATCGGATGGATGAGAAAATCAACAACTTATGCAAGAATCAGGAAGAAATGAAAAGTGATATAGCTATAATCAAAAACACCATGGAAAGTGACAACAGTAGACTAGAAGAAGCAGAGGACCAAATTAGTGAGTTAGAAGATCAGGTACAGAAACAAGCTCAATCTGAACAGCAATTGGAGAAAAAAATTAAAAAGCAGGAGGAAAGCCTAAGGGAGCTTCGGGACAACATGAAACGAAGTAACATGCGTATAATAGGGCTGCCAGAAGGACAAGAAGAGCAGCAGGGATTAGAAAATCTATTCGAAGAAATAATGACAGAAAACTTCCCGGATATGGGAAAGATAAAAGTTACGCAAGTACAGAGAGTCCCAAGCAGGATCAACCCCAAAAGACCCACACCAAGACATGTCATAATTTCAATGGCAAATATAAATGATAAAGAGAGAATCCTAAAGGCGGCAAGAAAGAGACAGAGAGTTACCTACAAAGGAACACCCAGCAGATTGTCAAATGATTACTCAACAGAAACACAACAAGCTAGAAGTGAATGGAAGGAGGTATACAAAGTGTTGCAAAGCAAAGGACTGAATCCAAGAATACTATATCCAGCAAGACTATCAATCAAAATTGAAGGGGAAATCAGGAGCTTTCCAGACAAAAAAAGGCTCAGGGAAGTTATCACCACCAAACCAGCAATGCAAGAATTGCTAAAGGGAATACTGTAAAAAGAAGAAATAAACAGGTAAGAAGAAATACAGACACAAAAATAGATATGACTACAAACAAATACCTTTCAGTAATAACTTTAAATGTAAACGGACTAAATGCTCCAATCAAAAGACATCAAGTAGCTGAATGGATAAAAAAACACGACCCATATATATGCTGTCTACAAGAGACCCACCTCAGAACAAGAGACTCACACAGATTGAAAGTGAAGGGATGGAAAAATATCTTTCAGGCAAATGGAAATGAAAAAAAAAGCTGGGGTAGCAATACTTATATCTGACAAAATAGACCTCAAAGTAAATGCCATAACAAGAGATAAGGAAGGCCACTTCATAATACTAAAGGGAGAAATCCAACAAGAAGAAATAATTCTGGTAAACATATACGCTCCCAATATAGGAGCACCCAAATACATAAAAAAACTCCTGGAGGATATCAAGGGAGAGATTAATAGCAATACAATCATAGTAGGAGACTTTAATACCCCACTATCACCACTGGACAAATCCTCTAAACAAAAAATCAGCAAAGAAACAGCAATCCTAAATGACTCACTAGACCAGATGGAATTAATTGACATCTTCAGAACATTTCACCCCAAAGCCACAGAATATACATTCTTCTCAAGTGCACATGGGTCATTTTCAAAGATAGACCATATGCTGGGTCACAGGCAAAGTCTCTTCAAATTCAAGAAGATAGAAGTCATATCAAGCATCTTCTCAGATCACAGTGGCATAAAACTGGAAATCAACTACAATAAATACAATCCAAAGAAATCAAACACATGGAGACTAAACAGCATGCTATTAAACAAGGACAGGGTCACCAGAGAGATCAAGGAAGAAATAAAAAACATCATGGCAACAAATGAAAATGAAAACACAACAATCCAAAATCTATGAGACACAGCGAAAGCAGTCTTGAGAGGGAAGTTCATAGCTCTACAAGCCTATTGCAAAAAACAAGAAACAATACTACGAACAACTCTATTCCAACAAACTGGACAACCTGGAGGAAATGGACATATTCCTAGAAAAATATAACCTTCCAAAAATCAATCAAGAAGAATCTAAACAGCTCAATAGGCCAATAACTATGGACGAAATTGAAGCAGTCATCAAAAAGCTTCCGGCAAACAAAAGCCCGGGGCCTGATGGCTTCACAGGAGAGTTTTACCAAACATTCAAGGAAGAACTAAAACCTATCCTCCTCAGACTATTCCAAAAAATTCAAGTGGAAGGAACACTTCCAGGCTCCTTCTATGAAGCCAGCATCACCCTAATACCAAAACCAGATAAAGACAACACAATGAAAGAGAATTACAGACAAATATCCCTCATGAACATAGATGCCAAAATCCTCAACAAAATTCTAGCAAATCGGCTCCAGCAGTACATCAGAAAGATCATACACCATGACCAAGTAGGATTTATCCCAGGAATGCAAGGATGGTACAATATCCGCAAATCAATAAACGTGATACACCACATAAACAAATTGAAAGATAAAAATCACATAGTCATATCAATTGATGCAGAAAAAGCATTTGACAAAATCCAACACCCTTTCTTGATAAAAACTCTCAACAAGGTGGGAATAGATGGCTCATACCTCAACATAATAAAAGCTATATATGATAAACCCACAGCAAACATCATACTCAATGGACAAAAACTAAAAACATTTCCCCGAAGAACAGGAACAAGACAGGGATGCCCACTCTCACCACTCCTGTTTGACATAGTACTGGAAGTATTAGCCATTTCAATTAGACAAGAAGAAGAAATAAAAGGCATCCAAATTGGAAAAGAACAAGTAAAGTTGTCTTTATTTGCAGTCGACATGATATTGTACATAAAAAATCCGAAAGACTCCGTCAAAAAACTAATAGACTTAATAAATGAATTCGGCCATGTAGCAGGATACAAAATTAACGCCAAGAAATCTATGGCCTTTCTATACACCAATAGTGAACTTACAGACAGAGAGACTAAAAAGGCAATCCCATTTACCATCGCACTAAAAAAATTAAGATACCTAGGAATAAACTTAACTAAGGAGGTAAAAGACCTATACACGGAAAACTACAGGACACTGAAAAAAGAGATAGAGGAAGACGTAAACAGATGGAAGAACATACCATGTTCATGGATTGGTAGAATCAACATCATTAAAATGTCCATACTACCCAACTCAATCTATAGATTCAATGCACTCCCCATTAAAATACCAATGGCATATTTCACAGACCTTGAAAGAACTCTCCAAAAATTCATCTGGAATAAAAAAAGACCCCGAATAGCCACAGCAATCCTGAGAAAGAAGAATAAAGTAGGAGGGATCTCAATACCAGATTTCAAGCTGTATTACAAAGCCACTGTTGTCAAAACAGCCTGGTACTGGCACAAGAACAGACATATAGATCAATGGAACAGAATAGAGAATCCAGATATTGACCCAAACCACTATGCTCAATTAATATTTGACAAAGGAGGCATGAACATACAATGGAATAAAGACAGTCTCTTCAATAAATGGTGTTGGGAAAATTGGGCAGATACATGCAAAAAAATGAAGCTTGATCACCAACTTACGCCATACAGAAAAATAAACTCAAAATGGATACAGGACTTAAACATAAGACGGGAAACCATAAAAATACTAGAGCAATCCACAGGCAGCAAAATCTCAGACATATGCCAAAAGAAATTCTTCACTGACACTGCCCCTAGGGCAATGGAAGCTAAAGAGAAAATTAACAAATGGGACTACATAAAAATAAAAAGCTTTTTCACAGCAAAAGAAACCATCAACAAAACAACAAGAAGGCCCACTGCATGGGAGAACATATTTGCAAATGGCATCACTGATAAAGGTTTAATCTCCAACATCTACAGGCAGCTTATACAACTTAATAAAAGGAAGATAAATGATCCAATAAAAAAATGGGCAACAGACCTAAATAGAATCTTTTCAAAAGAAGACAGAAGGAAGGCCAAGAGACACATGAAAACATGCTCAACGTCACTAATTATCCGAGAGATGCAAATCAAAACAACAATGCGGTACCATCTCACACCTGTCAGAATGGCTATCATCAACAAATCAACAAACGACAAGTGTTGGCGAGGATGCGGAGAAAAAGGAACCCTCGTGCACTGCTGGTGGGAATGCAGACTGGTGCAGCCACTGTGGAGAACAGTATGGAGTTTCCTCAAAAAACTGAAAATGGAATTCCCATTTGACCCAGTAATCCCACTCCTGGGAATATATCCGAAGAAACTAGAAACACCAATTAGAAAGGATATATGCACCCCTATGTTCATAGCAGCACAATTCACCATAGCTAAGATTTGGAAACAGCCTAGGTGCCCATCAGCAGATGACTGGATCAGAAAACTGTGGTACATCTACACAATGGAATACTATGCTGCCATAAAAAAGAAGGAATTCTCATCATTTGCAGCAACCAGGGAGGAATTGGAGGACATTATGTTAAGTGAAATAAGTCAGTCAATGAAAGAAAAATACCACATGATCTCACTCATTTATGGATAATAAAGAACATTATAAACTTGAACAAAAAGATAGATATAGAGACAGTAAAGCATCAAACAGACTGTCAAATTACAAGGGGAAGGTTAGGGAGAGGTGGGGGAGATAAGAGATCAATCAAAGGACTTCTATGCATGCATATAAGCATAACCAATGGATGCAAAACTCTGGGGGGTGGGGGCATATATGGGAGTGGGGTGTGGGGGGGGCAATGGTAAGATATGTACACATATAATACCTTAATAAAAAAATTGGAAAAAAAAAGAAATCAAAATTGTTACCTGTGAGGGTAGGGGAATTGAGTAGAATTGAGAATAAGGGAAATCTTTGGGGTAATGGAAACATTCTATAATTTGTTTATAGTAAATGTTACATGAGTATATACATTTATCAACATTTACTAAGTTGCATATTTAAAATATTTGAAATTTATTTTATGTAAATTATTCCTAAAAATGGGAGGAATGAGAACTCTAAGATAAAAATACTAACAGAAATTATTATAAATCGTTTGAGTAATGTTTTTAAATGACTGCCAACATTTTCAATTTAGAAATCTGTTTCTAACTTTTTATAGAAAACTAGAGGCCCAGTGCACAAAATCATGCATGGGGGGTTGTCCCTCAGCCTGGCCTGCTCTCTCTCCAATCTGGGACTCCTTGGGGGATGTCCGACTGCCAGTTTAGGCCCGATCTATCTCATAATCTGGGACTACTGGATCTTAACCACTCGCCTGCCTGCCTGCCTGCCTGCCTGATTGCCCCTAACCACTTCTGCCTACCAGTCTGATCACCCCCTAACTGCTCCCCTGACAGCCTGATTGATACCTAACTGCTCCCCTGCCAGCCTGGTTGCCCCCAACAGCCCTCCCCTGCCAGCCTGGTCATCCCCAACTCCCCCCCCCTGCCAGCCTGATTGCTCACAATTGCCCTTCCTTGCCGGGCACCTTGTGGTGGCCATCTTGTGGTGGCCATCTTGTGGCCATTTTGTGATGACATGATGGTGGCCATCTTGGGATGATGTTGCGAGCACGTGATGCCATCTTGGCTTCCATTATCTTCTGAAGATGTGAGGGTAGCCATCTTGTGGTGGCCATGTTGTGATGACATCGCTCTAGGTCGTGACTCCACCTAAGCTTTTATTATATAGGATAGAAAGACCTGGAAACATTGAACCTATATTTTTAAACTTTTTAACCCTTTGCACTCGCTTGCTCTTTTCGATTCCTTTATTCTACTGTTAACTGTGTCAAGTCACACTCGACATCTGAGTGCAAAGGGTTAAAATATATTTTAAGTATGTTTTTATTGATTTCAGAGACAGGAATGGAGGAGACAGAGATAGAAACATCAATGATAAGAATCACCCATTGGCTGCCTTCTACACACCCCCTACTGGGGATGGAACCTACAACCTGGGCATGTGTCCTGACTGGGAATTGAACAGAGACCTCCTGGTTCATGGGTAGACACTCAACCACTAAGTTCAGCAGCCTGGCTGAACTCACATTTTCACATGAGCCCTAGCTGTTGGGCTTTAAACCAAATAAACCCTTCCATCTCAACTGGACATAGACTCTACTACACTCCAATGTGTATTGCATCCAACCAGTTTCATTCATTGATGTTATCTCTGCAGGCACATAGATATTTGAGTTCATTATTCTGGTCAGAGTCCTTTCATCCATTTAGGGCTTTTTTCTTTTGTTTGGTCCTTTGGTCCAAATTCTAGTCCTTACTCCTAATGTGACTATTATCCTTGTATTTGGGAAAACTGGGAATATCCGAAGATTACACATACATATAATCAACATAATCACATTCTATTGAAATGACAGACCTAAAAGTTTACCTGATTGAATATGCAGCATACATAAGCAGAGGCAGATCACTACCATTGACCAGCTACAAAAATCTATATAATAAAGCGCCAGGGTCATAATGACCATTACGACCGAAGGCTTGACCAGACTGGAAGTCAGTGCTGGGTTGCCATGGTGACCCAGCACTGACTGGGGCCGCTGCCGGCACCCAGACCCAGCACTGACTGCCTAGGGGGCTGCAGATCAGGCCCAGAGAGAGGCCTGCAGAGAGAGAGGTATGGTCTGATCCATAACCCATAGCCTCTGTGGCAGCTGTTGATCAGAACTTGCCTCTCTTTATCTCCCGGCCTGGCCAACAGCCATGCCTGCATTTCTCTCCAGGCCTCCACCGGGGCTGCTGTTCATCCCCACCTTTCTGATCACGCCCTGTTGATAGGCCCAGAGATGCTGACTGGCATAGAAACTGACCAATCAGAACCAAATTGGCTGGCAGAGGAGGGCAGGTGGGGGTGATATCAGGCTGGCAGGGGTGGGCAGTTAGGGGCAATCAGGCAGGCAGAGGCAGTTAGGGGCGATCAGGCCAGCAGGGAAGATCAGTTAGGGGCGAGATCAGGCCAGTTGGGGCGGGCCATTGGGGGTGAGATCAGGATGGCAGGGGAGGGAAGTTGGGGGCAACCAAGCTGGCAGGGGAGGGCAGTTGGGGGAGAGATCAGGCCAGCAGGGGAGGGCAGTTAGGGGCAATCAGGCAGGCAGACAGGCAGGGGTGATCAGGCAGGCAGCGGCAGTTAGGGGCAATCAGGCAGGCAGACAGAGAGGTTAGTGGAGATCAGGTAGTCAGGCAGGTGAGTGGTTAGGAACCAGTGGTCACAGATTGTGAGAGGGGTGTCTGACCGCTGGTTTAGGCCCGATCCCACAGGGACCGGGCCTAAACTGGCGGTCGGACATCCCCTGAGGGGTCCCCTTCACCCGGATCCAGGGGCCCGCGGCCTCACCCGGACCCAGGGGCACGGCTTCACCCGGATCCAGGGGCCCGCGGCCTCACCCGGACCCAGGGGCACGGCTTCACCCGGATCCAGGGGCCCGCGGCCTCACCCGGACCCAGGGGCACGGCTTCACCCGGATCCAGGGGCCCGCGGCCTCACCCGGACCCGGGGCCCAGGCTCACCCGGATCCAGGGGCCCACGGCCTCACCCGGACCCGGGGCCCAGGCTCACCCAGATCCAGGGGCCCGCGGCCTCACCCGGACCCGGGGCCCAGGCTCACCCGGATCCAGGGGCCCGCGGCCTCACCCGGACCCGGGGCCCAGGCTCACCCGGATCCAGGGGCCCGCGGCCTCACCCGGACCCGGGGCCCAGGCTCACCTGGATCCAGGGGCCCGCGGCCTCACCCGGACCCGGGACCCAGACTCACCCTGACCCAGTTCCCAGCCTCACCCGGACCCAGGGGCGCGCAGCTTCACCCGGATCCGGGACCCAGCGGGGTTTCGTCTTCTTGATCCCATTTCCTGTTGGTCAATTCCATCTCAGTAATTCCTTCGGCCATTTTCTCAGAGCTCCAGGGCAGCCGCCGCAGAACTCGTTGGGCGGCGGGCTCCGGCGAAGCTCCGGTGTGCCCGGTGCGTGGCAGCGGGCTGGTCCGGGGTGGCTGCGTCGGCCCTTGGGTCTGCAGCGGTGGCCAGTCACCGAGCGTGCGCACCTGGCCGCTTCCGGGGCGTTGAGATTCTTGAAGGACTCGGAGGTCAGCAAGCACGGAGTCTCCCACCCCATGTCTCCCAGGGGCTCGTCTGTCTGTGCTCGGCAGCGAGTGGGGCCTTCCCCTCAGCCAGAGACCGCCGAGGGAACTGCGCCGAGCACGTTCCAGGCCGCCACTGTGTCGTCTGAGCCGTAGTTCTTAAAGTGTGATCTTTGGGTCACCGGCATCAGCATCATCCCGAGTACCCCTCTCTTTTATTCTAGTTGTAGAGCATCTGCTCAGTCAGCCCTCCGGTGGTTCTGGATGGTGTCTGCTCTGCTCTCCCGTCGTAGACTCAAAATTGTTGTGGTAGGCAGCAATCAGGCTTCTGCCCTATGCCTCCATCTTGGTCTTCCTTTGTATAGTTAAGTCTTGATTGTTGTTGGTGTCGCTGGGAGGAATTGTCCTCCAGGCCAATTGGCCGTGCAGATCCTCTGTGTCTATAAAGGAAGAGTTGCTGTGTAGGAGACAGATTTATGGGCCGGGTCTTGGTGCAGCAAGGCTTTGGCGCTCACTGAGTCTGCCTCTGGAATGTGTCCTTTATGCGAGTGGTTGAAATCTGGTGTCATCTCACACCGACCACTAGATGCCCTCGTTTCTGGGTCTCCAATGGTGTGTAGGTCAGCTACTACCTGAGACCACTCAGCAGGACTTACGGCAAAAACTGCAGTTTCCTCCTCCTGTCTGAGCATCCCTAGAGCAGTCCGACTAGAACCGCAGTTTATCTGGTCAAGCTGCCATAGGGCAGGCCACCCACATGCAAAAGCCGTTGCTTGGAGCCCAGGTGTGCCTGCAAGACGTGCGGGGCGGACCTGAAAAACGAGCGGGGCGGGTCCCAGGGCGGGGCGAGTCTCAGGGCGGGGCGGGGCCTCAGGGCGCCACCAGGCCATGGCGAGGCGAACCACACTGGCTGCAAGTCTGCTTTTTCTGCTTTCCACGTTTCCAAGCCCCCTCATTCCACACTCCAGAGCAGCAAACACTGATTGCTGGGCGCACCTCTGCAAGGAAGTCACTCCCACTCTCCAACAGGAAGACCGAGAGTCCAGCCTCTTCCCGCAGGCGTCTGGGGAGCTAATCTCCCCTAGGGTTGGAACAAAAGCCACAAGTCCCTTCCCCCGACCCACGCACCTCCGCACCTCAGCTCCTCCAGAGTTCGCTCTTTCCTCTTCTCTCTTAGCTGTAAATCCACCATTCAGCCAGCTCTCCTGTGGTTCTGGGTGGCAGACACTCTGTGCGCGGCGAAGTTCCTTTGTTTAACTTTGAAATTGCTGTGCGCGAAGTTCCTTTGTTTGACTTTGCTGCCTTCTTGGTTCTCCTCTCTCAAAATGGCTAGAGGACTTGAGTGTAAGACAGGAAGTCTTAAGAATCCTCTAAGTCGGTGTTGGCGGTCTCCGGGGCCCCAAGGATCTCAGTGGGGAGCTGGGCCAGGTCGGTGACGCGGGTGGGCCCGTCTCGCAGAAAGATGGTCTCTTCCTTCACCGAGAGCCGCTGCGCCGAGTCCGCGGCCGCCTCCACAGCAGCTGCCGCGGTGCCCACGAGCTCATGGCCCCGGCTGTGGTGCTGGCTGAGAGGAGCAGCCGCCCAGCCTGGGGAGATGCGAGCAGGAGTCGCCGCGCTCACCAGTCCATCTTTTAGTTGTTTTTTCCGAAACTGCCATGCGAGGCAACAGATCAGCCTTTCACCTCCGCCGCCATCTTGGCTTCCCAAATAAAAACAACTGACTGGTCCTCTTTCGTGTCTTTGAAATTCTCACTAAGATTCTTGAAATTCTCAGTAAGTCCCTTGAAGCTCTCATTAACCATTTAACTGCCACAACATTTTGAATTTAATTATAAAGGTCCACTGCTTGCATCTATAGACATTTATGGCATACAAATAAATGGTTGAAATCTTTGAGAATCCTTATAACCAGTTTTTGAACTCTATATCTAGTATTTTTCTTGCTTCCATTTCATTTAGTTCCTTTTTTCTAGAGATTTCTTCTGTTCTTTCATTTGTGGCATGTTTCTTTGTCTCCACATTTTGGCTGCTTCCCTGTGCTTGTTTCTATATATTAGGTATATCTTCTATGTCTCCTGGAATTTGTATATTGGCCTTATGTAGTAGGTATCCTGTAGAGCCTAGTGGCTCAGCCTCCCCATTCACCTGAGCAAGGCATTCTAGGTGCGCCCCTCTGTGGACTGTCTTATTGTAGTTGAGCCTTGATTGCTGTTGTCGTCATTGGGAGGAATTGGCCTCCAGGCCAATTGGCTTTGAGGACCAGCTGTGACTGCAGTGGAAAAGTTGCTGTGCAGAAGATTCCCCTATGGATCAGGACTTACTTTAGCGGGGCTTTGATACTCACTAAGACTGCCTCTTGAATGTGTTGCTTGTGGATGTATAGAGTTGTAATGTGGCATTGTTTGAAGCTGTTCACTGCGTGCACTGGCTCTGGGGCCCCTGGGAGATATAAAGTCAGCCACTGCCTGCGGCCACCCAGAAGTAGCTATAGAATGATCTACAGGTGGCTGCTACTTGTGTTGAGCTTGGAAGTGCCCAGGAGAGGCCAAACTGTGAAGTAAGGCAGGCTGCTGCTAGCACTGGGCCAGGGGCCACTTATTGAGAGGTATGGGGCATGCTGAGTACAGTTGCTACTTGTTTGAGAGATTTTAGGAAAGTCTGAAGCTCCATCCAGGACAGGCCATTCATATGGAAAGGACACTGCCAACAGATTGGTTGGTGCTGCAAATTGGGTGGGGCAGGGTCTCAGGGGATTATCAGGGCACAGTGTGAGCCAGGCTGATGGAAACTCAGATATTGTACCTGCCAGTCAGCTCTGTGGCAGTGGAGGTTTCAGCAGAGGAACAATGACCTCTGCGAGCACTTTTGTCTGGGAGAAAGCTGCCTGAGTTCTTGCCCTGATGTCAGACAATTTAATTCCTCTTCATATGTCCCTGGATCCTTTCAAGCTTCTGTCTCAGCACTGGAGCTCAGAGGGAGTGAGTCTGAGTACATTTGTGTGCTGGTCCAGCCCTTTAAGAGGAACTGCCTGGGACTCCATCAGCCTCAGTGTCACTCAGCCACAATCCCTGGTGGTTGTTACAGCCTGAAATTACAGTGAGTTCTCTTCCCAGCAATGGAACCCTGGGCTGGGGGCCTGGTGTGGGGCAGGGACCTCTTGCTCCTCCCTGGAGGCCTCCACAAATGAGATTTCTCCCTATAAATAAATACCACAGATGGGTTTCAAAACAGTGCGTTCTGCACCTCCACCCCTCCTACCAGCCTCAATGTGCTATTTTTCTTTACTTCTTTAGTTGTAGGACTTCCATTTAGCCAGTTTTAAGATAGTTCTGAATTATGGTTGTTCTGTATTTTAGTTGTAATTTTGATGTGGTTGTGGGAGAATGTGAGTACTGTATTTACTTATGCTGCCATCTTGTTTGTTTGTTTTTTCACTTGAAACTATTTTAAACATATGTTGTGACACATTGCTGCTGGGATACTGATCAACCTTTTTTTTTTTAATAGCCCTGACTGGTGTAACTCATTTAATTGGGTGTCATCCCATGCACCAACAGGTTGCCAATTCAGGGATCCATCCCCAGTAGGGGGTGTGCATGAGGCAGCCAATCCATATTTTGCTCTTAACATTGATTTTTTTCTCTATCTCTCCCTCTTCCTTCCTTAACATCTTTAAAAATAAAATAAACTGCAACTGAACAAGGAAAGTAAAGAATATTAGATGGCAATACAGCTAGTAATAATTCATGAAACTTTTATTTCAGATGTGTGTACAGTATGTGTATATTGGTCTAAAATAAAAATGTACTTCTTACTGTATCACAGTAAAACAGTTTGAAAAATACTGTAGTCTATACTCTTGAATCAAAATAATCAGTGGCAACAATAATGTGCAAAAAAAGAAACCCTTAAAATAAAGTACTATCACTGGAAGATTTGAGGGGCAACATCCTTAGCTTTAGAGGCTAATTTTCATTTTCTCCTTTATTAGATATATAGGGTGTCACCAAAAATGTACACATATACTTTTAATAATCATAAAAGCAGTGTTTATTAAAATACATTTCATTTTCAAAGTTGAGCTATCAACTATGAAAGTGTGTATACATTTTTGAAACTCCCTATATAAGCAGGTATGTATCAGATGCCACTCTGGATTCTACAATTCACAGCTTGACAAATAACTGTGTACACAAGATTACATTTGATGCCAAGTGACATGGTGAGTTATGGCTTATACAAATTTTAGAGACAGAATATTTAACTTAAGTATCTTTCCCGAAGTCATCTAACTAGTACATGACAGAAAAAGGAATCAACTATGTACCCTGTGATGTCATGTCCTCTTTTCCTCACACTTCCTTTAGATGGCATATGGCAGGTGTTCCATGTACACATAGCTTTCAAGTTCAGAGCAAAAAACAGGGCACTTAAGAAGAATTGTGAGTACTTAGGGTGTCACTAGTACTGACAAGAAGCTATGGTTTTCTACACTGCTAATATATATGTCTTTCTTGATTTGATAGCACCAATAAAATAAATCAGTGCAATCATTCAATTTAAAAGTATTAACTAACAAAATTATGCAGTCTCAAGATTACCAGTATGTTAGAAAAGTATGAATCATTTGATGCTCCAGACCTTAGTGGGAATGGGAAATTAAATTGGATCTATTGTCAATTAGATATTAATTGATGGATAAGGAAACTGAATTCAGTAGCAATATATGATAATGAGGAGCGTCAGTAGTTTATTGCTTTTATACAAATTCTTTCTGAATGAAACATTATTTCTAATTGGAAGAATAATTTCATTTGAATGTTCATTTAATTCTCATCTGAATCCACACATAGGGAAATCAAGTGTATTGTAACTATACAGCTATTTACTAACCTAGTCAATTTGATGAGTAGATGATATCTGAAAGACAAAACAATACATAAATATCTTTAGAAATGTTGTGATAGTTTATTGCTAAATATGTAACATGCACATATATAAAAATATTTCAAATATATATTTATACATAATGTGTCTATTTAACTGGCTAGAATATAATTAAATACACAAACAAGAAACAAAAGTGAAAAATACCATAGCCACCATGTTTAGAAAAATACAAGTGAATCTGGCCGGTGTGGCTCAGTTGTACAGTGTCGACCAATGAACCAGGAGATCATGGTTCAATTCATAGTTGGGGCACATGCCTGGGTTGTTGGCTCCATCCCCAGTGTGGGGCATGTAGGAGGCAGACGACCAATGATTCTCTCTCATCATTGATGTTTCTGTCTCTCTCTCCCTCTCCTTTCCTCTCTGAAATAAATAAAAATATATTCTAAAAAGGAAAAATACAAGTAAGAGAAGCATAAAATAATGTATTTAGCTATAACTCACAAATTCTCAAGTGCTTTTGAGATGGCATTTCTGGGAATACTGATATAGCATTTAGTTACTACTAGCTTCATTTCTACTTCTAGGAGCTAGTAACCAGGAAATTGAATGCTACAGGGTTATTGTTTGAAAAGAACAGGTGTTTCAGATGTCAGTACTCACTGGAAGTGCATGAGTTTCATGAGGATAAAAGGTTGGGAAATTATGTCTCTCTGTAATATATAAAGTCATATCATGGTTAGAATGATCTATCACTAAATAATTTCAAAATGCAACTGTAATATAAGAAAAGACACCTAGAGTAGAGTCAGAAGACTATCCTATATAATAAAAGGGTAATATGCAAATTGACTAAACAGTGGAACGACTGGTCACTATGACGCGCACTGACCACCAGGGGGCAGACCCTCAACGCTGGAGCTGCCCCCTGGTGGTCAGTGTGCTCTCACAGTGGGAGCGCTGCTCAGCTAGAAGCTGTGCTCATGGCTGGCGAACACAGCAATGGTGGCGGGAGCCCCTCCCGCCTCTGCGACATCCCAAGAGGGCTCCTGGACTGCTAAAGGGCACAGGCTGGGCTGAGGGACACACCCCCAGTGTACAAATGTTGTGCACCGGGCCTCTAGTCTATATTATAAAGAGGTAATATGCAAATTAGGCCAGGACTCCATAACAGGTCACGACCAGACAGGAGGAGGCCTGGAGCAGAGAAGAGACAGAGGCAGGGGTTCTGCCCCAGCTGGCGTGGTGGCTTGGGCGGCCCCGGAGTGGACACAGGCAGGGGGGGCAGGGGACACTGCGAGTCAGGCATGGGTCCCGGCCCCCCATGGCCCTGGAGTGGACACAGGCAGGGGGGTCAGGGGACGTTGTGAGTCAGGTGTGGGTCCCAGCCCCCTGCAGTGCCGGTCTAGCCTCCCGCGGTGCCGATCCGTCCTGACTCCAATGGTGCCCAGCGTTTCATGAATCAAGCTTGGGTCCTGGCCCCCTGTGGTGCCGTCCAGCCTGATTCCCATGGTGGCCGATGCTACAAGAGTTAGGAGCGTGTCCTGGCCCCCTGTGGTGTGCCTCCACACACGGTGGGAGGTGGGGCGCCTCCTCGCACGATTTCCATCGCGTGCTGGGCCTCTAGTATTAAAATAAAAAGCTAAAATTTACTAGCTAAGTAATCTTGAAAATTACTAATATAGGCTTCAGTCTCTTCCACTGAAAATTATAGATGATAATTCCTTTATACAGGATGCTTTTATAGTAATTTGAGTTTGAATTGTATAAAATGGATGCTATTTGATCATTTTAATCTACAAAAATGATAATTTCATTTGGATCAACCTTATACTAATTGCTATACATTTATTGAATCCTTTGTCTTATGTTTTACATGTTATAGTAGATTACAAGGATGGCTCAAAATTTTTATCCCTCCCCATATCTGTGCCCTTTGCAATATACATTTTTAGTGTTCTCCCATCACAAGTGAGCTGACCTACCCTGTCCCTTGAGTCTGGGCTCACCAACTTATATTTTGTCAATGAGATGTTAGCATGGGTGAGCAAACACAGAGGCTTGAAATGAACTTCAGTAATGGGTCTTGCCCTCTTGTGCCATGAGATAGAGTGCTAGAGAATGAGACACATGTAGAACAGAATCAAGGAGACTTAGTCATCTCAGCCTAGGCCATCTTAGATCAAATGTCATCCAGCCAACTCTCAGAGTTATTCTGCCCAGTTATGGTTATTGTAGACAATCTCTAGCTATAAGCTTTTTGTTGTAAACCACTGAGGATTTATATCAGTACATATATTATTGTGGCAACTAACAGATACAAATGATTATCTCATTTCATTCACATAATAAATCTATAGACACTATTATTATTCTCACTGGACAAAAGAAGACACTGTGACCCAGAGAAGAGTTCAGTAAATCACCCTGGGTCACATAAGCAAATGGTAAATGACAGAGGAAGGGTTTGAAATTAGGAAGCCTGGCTCCTGAGGTCATATTCTAACCAGTACACTCAATGGCTTTGTTCTTATGAAGATGAAATGAGATTTTGGGAGGAAAATGCTTTGTAAGTGTTAAATCACACTAAAAATATATCATTATTATGAAGCTGCAACTTCTTTTCAAAGATGCTATAAAATTCCAGCTAAGTTTTTTCTTTGTCTCATAAAAAAGAAACCGCAGGCAAGCACTGGACGATTTAAAATGTGCTGTTCTTTGATACACTCGTAACATAGGGAAAATTGATAAGTGGTGAAATTTCCAAATCAGTGATATACCTCTGCTATTTGCTAGGCAACTATCAAGTAAACAAAAAAATAAAGCCATGGTTTTCTTGGCAAGCATCATTAACATAGATTAAGTTTATAGTAAATGTAATCTGTAGCATAGAACATACAGGCAAAAAACCTGAAGAGGAAATGAAAGCATTAATAAGATATTTCTTTTTTAAAAAAATATATTTTATTGATTTTTTACAGAGAGGAAGAGAGAGGGAGGGATAGTTTTTTATTTTTACATATTATTTTACTTTCTTCAAAAAATAAAACTAGAATGCTGCTCTGGGTGAAATGAATGAGGGATAGAACTGGAAGGCAGCAGGACTCAGTGGAAGTTCACACCTAAGCTGAGCAAGGCATGACCAGAAGAGGGACTTATTTATTTGAGAGGCTTTTTGTCTACAGGATTCCTTTTTTTATAAAACACAGAAATGAAAACTTTGAAAAAAGAGAGAGAGAAAGAAAAAGAATGAATTTAGAAGAAAAACCAAAAAAGAACCCAAAAGAAATGGATTAAACAATAGAAAAAATAGAGTTCTATTTTGGAAAGCATAACTAAGACTTAAATGATTTATACAACACCTATCTACTATAATAATAAAAGCATAATATGCTAATTAGACCTGAGGTCCTTCTGGAAGTCCTTCTGGACGACCTTCTGCATGAAGCTGGGGCTGCTTGGGAAGCCCGGGTCCCGGGTGCCAGAGGGAAGCCTGTGCTGGCAGCCGAGGAAGGAAGGCCTACTCTTGCTCAAACTTCGTGCATCGGGCATCTAGTTGTTTCATAAAAGGCTAGGTTTGATTTAACTGGCTCTTAGTTTAATCATTTGCTTCCCTAATCAGCTAATTTTCTCTGTCCTTCTTAGAATTAAAAAAAAAAAACTTAGTCCTGGCCAATCTGGCTCAGTTCCTTGAGCTTCATGCCATGCACCAAAAGGTCGCCAGATCTATTCCAGTCAGGACACATGACCTGGTTGAGGGCTCGACCAGTAGAGTGTGCAGGAAGCAGCCAATCAATCTTTCTTTCTTTCCTTCTTCCTTCCTTCCTTCCTTCCTTCCTTCCTTCCTTCCTTCCTTCCTTCCTTCCTTCCTTCCTTCTCTCTCTCTCTCTCTCTCTCTCTCTCTCTCTCTCTCTCTCTCTCTCTCTCTCTCTCCCCCCCCCCTCTCTCAAATCAATTAACATATTTTTAAAGGAAATGTAAAGGGAAAGAGAGAAAACAGATGAATTTTGCTCTTGAGTGTCTTTGCTTTCATCTTTGAACACAAACTATTCAACCATTCTCTCATTCATTAGCAAACATCTACTGAGTGAAATGATAGCTCCTCCTTAGGGGGTTGACATACATAAGCTCTGCTTAGGAAAAACTGATGTAGATTTGGATAACACTTTTTTTCCCCTAGAACTCTATCTTAGTAACATCTCACCACCTGTGACACTTTACCCTCTTCATACTGTTCTTGATCAGATGATGCAACTTTACATAATTCCTGCTAAATTTCATGTTGTTATTGCTTTATTGTCCTAGCCTGTCAATAATTTTGAATCCTGACAATATAATCATACAATGCTATTTGCAATTTTTAGGTGTTCTTAAAAGTCATTGAAAAACGTTTCCACAGGTCAGACAACTAAAAATTAAATAAAACAAAAAACAACACTCTGTTATGTGGCTCCTGGGCACGCAAACTGATATCACTTCTTTAGAAATCTGCTTGGAAATACTTATTGAATTGAACATGTGAATTCCCTATATCCCATCACTTATATTCCAAGTTATAAATACATAACAGAATTGTGTGCCTAGTTTCAATCAAGGGACATATATAAGAATAATCATACCATCAATATTTGTAACAATCCAAACTAAGAGTGAACTATATGTCCAGGCATTGTAGAATGGATAAACAAATTGTGAAATCTTTATATAATGAAATACTATGCAATTACAATGAACAAAGTACAGTTTATATGCAACAATATTGTATAAATCTCAAGGACATAATATTGAACAAAATAAGACAGAAAAACAACAAATACTGCATAAATTCATTTTCCTGAGTCCAAAAAACACACTAAATAAAACTATAATGTATAGGATGAATAGTTATGTTGTCAAGCTATTTTTTTCCAAGAGAAAACAAGGCAATTATTATCTCTAGGGTGAGGGAAGTGAGGAAAAGTTATGGGAAGGGCATGAAAGATCTCTGAAGTACTAGCATTTTCTGTTTCTTGATCTTGTAAGATTGAGTTATGGTTATTTTGATGTTCACTTTGTTATAAATGACTGAATTATGCTATGTATTTATAGACTTTTGTGTGTGTTCTATTTCAAAATAAGAATATAAAAAAACAATACTAATTAAAAAATCATGTAGGGAAGCACCCCTGCAAGGTTATCTGCTGGTTCACCAACATTCCTTAGCCTAACCTACTATTAAGCATCATACTTTTTTATATGTTTTTATTGATTTTAGAGAGAGAGAGGAAGGGAGAGGGAGAGAGAAATATTGATGAGGGAGAACCATTGACCAGCTGCCTCCTGCATGCCCTGTTCTGGGAATTGAGTCTGTAACCAGGGCATGTGCCCTGACTAGGAATCCATCCAGCGACCTTTTGGTGCATGGGATGATGCTCAACCAACTAAGCAACACTGGCCAGGGAAAACATCATACTTTTTAAAATCATTTCTTTTATACAGAGCAAATTTTTCAGGTAAACTACTTAAGGTTTTACCCAATATATGTCACCATTATTATTTTGTGATAAGTGACATTAGCCTTAAATTGCTAGGCTGGAAACATATTCCAGAAGATAATATACATAAGTTTCCTAAAGATAAAGACACTGAAAAATAATGACCAAGATATATAACAATGAACTCTTCTTTTTTTTTTAATATATTTTATTGAGTTTTTAAAGAGAGGAAGGGAGAGGGATAGAGTTAGAAACATTGATGAGAGAAACATTGATCAGCTGCCTCCCGCACACTCCCTACTGGGTATGTGCCCACAACCAAGGTACATGCCCTTGACTGGAATCGATCCTGGGACCCTTGAGTCCGCAGGCCGACACTCTATCCACTGAGCCAAACCAGTTAGGGCATAACAATGAACTCTTCTTAAATCTCAAATATTTTAATCAAAACCAAGAGCTAATTTTGAGATGAAGGTCATTTAATCACTTACAAATAAATAATAATATTTCATTAATCCTAAAACATATTTTCTCACACCTATGAAATCAGGGTGCATCTCATAATCAACTGCATCCTCAATTTTTGTCAGCCTGGATCAAAGTTAAGGTCTTCCAGAGAATTTTTATTTGCTTTTGCCAGCCAATTTCAGGTACTACCCAACTGAGACCATTTCAAATTGAGGTTTCATGGACTCCACTGGAAATGTGAATTCAGACCTCAAGCCTACATTAGTACTGACTAGTTCAAATTTTCTACCCAGTGCTAAGGTTGAAACATCGAGTTTCCCTTGACCTGCCTTTCTATATGGCCACTCTATTGAGTCACTTAGTTTTATACTGAAGCTATAGCCTTTGGTGACCAGTTTTATTCAGAGGACTCATATTACACCACCCCTCCACCCAGTTTTGCTTGTGTTTTCCTTCCTTCTCTCTCTCTCTCTCTCTCTCTCTCTCTCTCTATATATATATATATATATATATATATATATATATATATATATATAAGGCTAATATGCAGTGTCCCCTTGGGAGTTTGACCGGGAGACCAGGAGTTCAGTTGTTCTCTATGACGTGCGCTGACCGCCAGGGGGCGGTGCAGAACATGGCGGGTGAACAGCTTTGGTGGTGGGGTGCTGAGGGAGCAAGGGAAGGAGGAGGTGGGGAGGCAGGGAACCCAATTGGCCCTGATTGCTGGCCAGACCTAGGTACCCTACCTGTGCACAAATTTTGTGCACTGGCCTTCTAGTTGATACCTAAAGTCAGTCAGTGGTGTGTTAAATTATACAAAATACAGGTCACAGGTAGACATTTGTTCTTCTTCCATAAGAAAATATTTAGCCTATAAGTGGATAGGAAAACCCAGACTGATTTTTACATGTATCATTTTGTTTGACCATGTATTAATTTTGGTCAACATCTTGCTACATACTCTATATTGTTAATAAAAGTATCAAGTTGCAATGAAATTAATGAATTTACTTTGAGAACTATAGGCCATTCCACAATATAAGACAGAGTTATTGTTTCTATGTGCATGCTTTATGTTTCCTACTTGAAATATAAGACCCATGAAGTCTCAGATTATACCTTCAGTAATGTCCCATAATCTTGTACAGTATTGGGCCTATTCTGAAGATGTAATAAAACTTGGTAAATATTTGGAGGGTTGAAAAACAAGCATATGAGTTTTGCAAGAAACAAACAGAATTGAGAGGAGAGAGAGAGAGAGAGAGGGAGAGAGAGAGAGAGAGAGAGAGAGAGAGAGAGAGAGAGAGAGAGAGACTGCAAAGGAAATGTCAATATCTGGACACAGAAGCAAAGAGAGATTCTTACTTGGTCTTCATTACAAACATATTTTGGCCTTGCCAGTATTAGATATTACGGAAGAGTGTGTGTGTGTGTGTGTGAGAGAGAGAGTTGGGAATCATATGTACAATGCTTGCTCCAACAGATTCAATTCACAGCCTTAGCAGGTAATAAAAGAAGCCTCTGGACCATGTAAGGGATTACCCAGGCATAGCTAGGTGCATTGGCCATTTTATGTATTAATGTCAACTGCAAATAAATCACTTTTCTGGTCTGCTGTGGAAGGAAAGAAGATATTTCTGTCAGGAAGTGAATGGAGGATTACTGACTTGCTGACCTTTCCTGACTGTGATAAAAGATGACTTCTTTCCTTTCAGCAATACTTCAAAAAATGGAAATTGCTCTTTTAAACGTATGATGTGAGAATAAAGTAGGGAGCCCACTATTTTTCTTTAAATAGATGGTGGCAGAGGGCACTCCTGGGGAAAGGGAGAAATTCTCATTAGGGTTATTTTCTGAGAGCTGTCAGTATGCATGTGTTTGCATTTAAAGACCGGAGAAAGGAGGAAGTGGGTCCTGACAAGATGTATTTTTAAGACTCTATTCTTATTCCTGCAGCATTTAAATATAGTGTAGAAAATACAGCACTCCTAACTGCCTTGTGCTATGTTTGTTATGTGGATTCTTATGTCATTTTCCTGATGAAGGAGTAAAGAATGCAAAATTATTTTGCCTTGCCTTATTAGATCCAAATAAGAATGGAAAATAACAAGGCATGCATGTCCCCTTGTCCTAGGGAAAACAAATCGCTTTTGCTAAGGATTTGACTTTTTGTTAAATGTGTTTAAGAATTTTTTGAAGGCTTGAGAAATTTACAAATGAGAAAAAGATGATGTAGAGTATTAGTGATATAAAATACTGAGACACTTAAAATGGTCCAGAGGAAGTTCCACCATATCCCTCAAGTCTTCTATCAATTAAGTCTTAAAGAACCCTTCTTTCAGTAGTACCAGTTGTCAGAACCAGTCTTTTGTTTCATGTTCTGTGGGTATGTGGCTTCTCTGGACAATTTGAAGATATTATTGACAAAGAGTAGGGATTTCATATTATACCAGTTGATGCTTCTGGTGATGAATTGTTTTTTTTTCTTATGGGCTCGAGGCCATCTGCTGTCATGCAGAATCACAGAGAAATTACAGTCAAAACTGAAATTCACATCAATCAATATAGCTTTATTTTGAATATAACCCCGAAAATGTTTTAAAATGAATGACTTAGATCCTGGATGAATAATACTTTGCACTAAGAACTAAAATAGTCATCCTAGCATGTCAATTAAACACAAATATTGTTGGTCTTTTACCAAATACAATTAATAGGTTCACTCCAACATGCTTCATTGTACTTGGGCTTGATTCACCTGAGCCCAAAACAGCACTAGAGTGAAGGTAATGAATACCTTGTTTGATAGTGTTGTGTGTGTGAGGTAACACTCTGAAGTCAAGAGTAGCCATAAGTGCAAAGAAATAAGCAATGTCAGCAGGACTAACTTTTTTAGAGAAAACATGGAGCGCTCTAGAGTTGTGCAGTGCAACAGCTCTTATGGGTTAATGTAAATGCCAATGCATTCTAGATTTAAGATGGGGGAGAAATTACCATAACTGGATTCAGAGATTCCAGGGAAGCTTTCATCCCAGCTGATGATTATTGATCTTTCACCCTTAGCATATGACTTTGATCTTGGAAAAAACATATACACAGAAGGGAGAGTTTACACTAAAATATTTTCACTTAGTTACATTTTACTGTGAATGAGGCAACTGGGAACAATCTTTGTCAAGGAAATAGTGTTGGGCACCCTGGGGTGAGATGGGAAATGTGCCAATAAATCTTCATGTACTTGCCAATCCTTTTTTGGAGATTTACACAACCTGAATATTGAACCCTCTAACAAAGGATGCTTTGTCTAACAAAAGGTCCTCTTGGTTCCAACTAAAACTGGATACAACAGGAAATTATTGGAAGGACACATGAGTGTTTCATAGAACACAAGGTGACTTGACCTTACTAGGATCTGGGACCACCCACTCTTTCATTCCCTCTGGGACTTACATCATCCCTCTTGACTGCTTTTCTCTATTTCATTCCTTTCTCTGCAGTTTTTCGTTGTATCCCTGCACCCACTTCCAAATCCAATGGTTTATGCATTTTATTACTAACTACATGCAGAGACCAATTCCAAATTAATGGGCAAGAGATACAGAAGGAGCTAGTCTAAGGCAGGAACCATCTCTGCTCTAATCACCTCTGACCAGGGGTGCAGGATAATATGGTAAAAATACATGGCTGGCTGCCAAGTCCTCTATTGTTCTCAGAAAAATCACTATGGGTGGAGCAGTCTTCAAAGCTAATCAATTACATCAACCTATTAGATTTTTACTCTCATACCTGCAGTTCTATACCACACAGCTTTGACTAAATGGTAAAACTAGAAAGATCCAACCATTTAATCATATTTTCCTGTAGATATTCCCTCCCAAATCCTACTGAGTTTACCTTTGCATGTTCATAAATTGTAAATAATTCTGAAAATGCTGCTGTTGCAATGTAGATAACACACAAACTATTTTAAGTATATAACTGCATGGAACGTGTACATATTTACACTAATAAATCAAAACCAGCAGGGGAGATATCTGTAATACTATCAACAATAAAAATATATTTAAAAAGAAAAAAAAACAGCCTAACTTTAGAAAAACAACGTATTACATGGGTTTTCCCCGTCAATATAGCATAATAGTCAAATAAACCTAATGGTACTTCTGGTTTGAATATGCATTTCTGATTCGAATATGTCATGCAATCAGCAGCAGCAGCAGGTTACTGTGTTTAGGATCATAATTGAACTTCTTAAAGCTCAAATTCTGCCTAAATATGCACTGTGTTTATTGACTTTCTGATGCAGCTAGGGAGAAAATAATTTTATCCATGCCTGAAAAAATAGGGGACAACAACTCAAATAATTCCATGTATTGAATGTCATCTGGATAGATGCTAAATATTGAGGTTTACAAAGAAATATTCTGGGAATGGATTTTTTCCAAAATTCTGCTTCATCAAGAAGTATTTAAAAAATCAAGGTCTTTAGAAACTATAACTAGAAATTTTATATGAAACATTATACCTCCATAAGGATTTCTATATTATGTCAAATTTATGCCAAATTTCTTCCAGCAGTGAGTGACATTCATAGCTTGGAGTTGAATGAAAAACATATTTTTCATGATCATAGTGTTAAATGTTTTACTACTATTTCTCATTTTGCTTCTTTCGGACACATCACTACTCAATTAACACAACCATAATATCTAGATAATGCTTAAGATGAATCACCTAATAGTTAAAAACTGGAAAACTTGTTCTTAATTTCAGGAATTGTCATATTACTACTGAGCTGTGATATGGCCACAAAGGGGGACTTACTCTCCAAAAATGCTTTGATGCAGCTTGTCTGGGAGAGGTTGCCTAGTGTGATAGCATTATCTGTCTTTTCAGTTAACACACAGAAATAGTTTCTCCTCCATTTAACTCTTAACAGTTTAAATCCCCATTCATAATTTTAAATGTCTTCTGTTGATGTTTAGAACAATTTCTCTGAACTCTTGTGAACTGTTTTTAATTTAAAAAATAAATAGGCTATGCATGCTCTTTCCCTGTTTAGCTATCAAAACTACTGCTTCTTTTTCTCCAATGGGGTTCCCTCCCAAGTAAAAATGTTTGTAAGAGCAATTGCTTACCAGTGACTATGAATCTGTGAATTTAAGTCCCCTTCGTTTGGGGCCACTGCATATATGGAAGCAGCAGCAAAATGTAATAAAAAGGACAGATTTTGGAGCCAGAAAAAAAAAACACAGGCTGTATGCCATTCATTTCTTATTTTACCTTTATGATAAATTCAAATCAATCAAAGGGCAGTCTTTAATACCATCATCACATAGTGGTATAAGTAATATTTTAAGTTTAACTCCATGCCTAACTGCCTTTCTTCTGTAGTATAAGAAATGGCTTTGGGTCATGCAGACACATCCTTATACAGGCCAAAATTAGTGTGTGTGTATAAATTGTTTAGATACTACTTTCTCATTAATCCTTGTCCCACATGGAAATTGAAGTATTCAAGATTTTTACTGGTTGATGACATGGTTTCCCAGTGCTTGTTCCAAGCCTCTTTTATAATCATTATTCCTATGAAGTCATTCAACTTGGAAATAATTGCTTGCCAAAACTGAGTTTCTCTG